>NC_082674.1:13528125-13835000 GCF_025265405.1 Mesoplodon densirostris | reverse complement strand
TACATAGTGCCTAAAAGCCATATGGATGTTTATTCTTTTTAGAGACTTGTGCATAGTTGTATGTACATCCAGCTTGAAATTAAGTTTTTATTACTCTAATTCTTGGTCTGAACATGTGCCACGGATCATAAAATATTTATTCTGTGAACATATAGTAACCTTGTGGAAGTGAATAAACATTCGAAGCAGAATCCAGTTAATGTAAGCAATCCTCACCAGAGGGTTGGTTTTATTTGTTTGCATTCATTTATTACTAGGTTTTGGCATCTCCCAGCTAATGTGCTGCTCCAGGTATGTAATCTAGGGTAACCCTTCAGCAAACATTTTGACTTCTGACTGGCGATTTTAAAAAGTAGTTGACACAGCCAAAATGTCTAGCTTTGGACTAAGTTCACATAACTGAATATAAAATCATCTTTTGTAGAATATCCCATAATTGATGTGGTCTACAAAATACCAACACATGTCCAAGGAAAGGTTCTTTCTAGGAAGCTTCAAGCAACTGGCAGAAGAGTATATCTTGGTCTGAGTTCCTCAATTCTTTAAGACGCTTCTTCTCTATAGTGCCTTCTTAGTGACCAATAACTTCTGCTAGACCTTCACTGAAAAGAAGTAATAGTAATAATAAAAACAATAAGTAGAATCACTGTAATTATTGTTAGTATTATTATTAACAACTGTACTAAACTTTAGTATTTAGAGCTTCAAAAAATCATGGTGAGTGGGGCTTAATTTTTCTCCCTTGATGGTGGCAGGACTTAGTGGCTTGTGCCTAATGAATAGAGTATGAAAAGGGAAAAGTAACAAATTTACAGTTACTGTAGTTACAGTTACTGTGAAACCTGCCATGTACCATCTTAAGCAAGTAATCAGTTACCATCACCAGTAATAAGTTGATATCATGTACTTCCTGATGTGGTATAATATGATGAGAAGGGCACCTCACCACTGTAGTATTCTTCCCTAAAATCACAACTCCAGTAAAATCAGGAGTAAATATCAGACAAACACAATTGAAAGACATTCTACAAAATACCTGATGAGTACTCTTCAAAAGTGCCACAATCGTGAAAAATAAGGCTAAGAAACTGTTGAACTGGTGGAGAATGTGGAGATGTGGTGATCATATGCAACATGGAATCCTTGGCTCCTAGAAGAGGAAGAGGCATCTGATGAAGTCTGTAGTTTAGTTAACATCATTGTGCCAATCTTAATTTGTTAGTTTTTATGAACGCATCTTGCTTATATATGATGGTAACATTAAGTGAAGCTAGGCAAAGGGTACACATGATATCTCTGAACTACTCTCTGCACTATCTTTTCTCTAAATCTAAAATTATTTCAAAATTAAAAGTTTAACTATGTTGTGGTAGGTAATTAAGAATATTTTACCCATTTTATCAGATATAGGAAAACTCCTTGTTAAAGAAAATAAGAAGATAAGACACAGACTGAAGAAATATTTAAAAGACATATCTGATAAAAGACTAGTACCCCAAATATAAAAAGAACTTATAAACTTCAACAATAAGAAAATGAACAATCCAGTTAAAACAGTGGACGAAAGATCTGAACAGAAACCTCACCAGAAAAGATACACAGATGACAAGTAAACATATGGGAAGATGCTCAACATCATATATCATTAGAGAATTGCAAGTTAAAACAATGAGATACAACAACACACATATTAGAATGGCCCAAATCCAAAACTCTGACAACACCAAAAGCTAACAAAGATGTGGAGCAAAAGGAACTTTCATTCATTGCTGGTGGGAATGCTAAATGTTATAACCACTTTGGAAGACAGTCTGGCCATTTTGAAGTTACAAAACTTACAAAAACATACTCTTACCACATGATCCAGAAGTCATGCTCCTTTATATTTATCCAAGTGAGTTGAAAACTTATGTCTACATAAAAACCTTCATACAGATGTTTACAGCAGCTTTATTCATAATTGCTAAAAGTTGGTAGTGACCAACACACATTATTCAGTAGGTGAATCGATAGATAAACTATGGTACATCCAGACAATGGAATATTACCCAGTGCTAAAAAGAAATGAGCTATTAAGACATGAAAAGACAAGGAAGAATCTTAAATGCATATTACTAAGTGAAAGAAACCAATCTATAAAGGTTACATACTATATGATTCCAACTATATGGCATTCCAGAAAGGGAAAAACCATAAAGATCAGTGGTTGTCAGGGTTGGGGAAGAGAGGGATGACTAGGCAGAGCACAGAGGATTTTCAGGGCAGTGAATCTGTTCTGTGTGTGACCATAATGGTGAATACATGTCTTTACAGGTTTTTCAAAATCTACAGACTGTGAAACACCAAGAGTGAGCCCTTATGTAAAGTGTTTTGTGATAACGTATCAATGTAGGTTCTTCAGTCATAACAAATGTACCACTCTAGTGGGCGATGTTGATAATGGGGAGGCTGTGCACATGTGGGGACGGGATATATGGGAACTCTGTAATTTCAGCTCAATATCTCTGCCTGGATGTCATAAGATATTCAACTGCAACATGCCCCAAACTAAAGGTATCATCTAAAACACCACCACTCACCAGTCTTGCTCTCCCTACATTTCTGGATTTTATGAATGACCTAATAATCTACCTAAAGTCCAAAATTAGCTTTTCACTTTTCCTCCTTTATCCCTCAAATCTATTAGTCACAATATTCTATTGAATTCAATTTTGGATACCTCTTTCAAATCAGCCCCCTTACTTCCATTTTCCTGGCAATATACTGAAAGGATTCTTTCCTCTAGCCCTTTCATGCTCCATGCTGCCCTCCACTTTGCCTCCAGAGAGGCCTTCCAGAAAGCAGTCTCATTAAGTTCCTCCCCACATCATAATCTCTAGGCATATTCCACTGCTTACAGACTGGGGTCCAGGGTAGGACCATGATGCCCACCAACCCTTTGTTCCAGACTTATGGAGCTTAATACTAATCCTTGCAAATGCCAGGCCCATTCCAACCTCATGCCTCTGAACCTACCGGTCTCTCAGTCCTGACCGAGTGCCTTTCCCTCCTCCTATTGACACAGCCCTCTCTGTGTGTCAAGCCAAAGCTCACATCTCCCTTCCTCTGGGAATCTTCCCCTACTAACTTATCATACTCTGCAGAGTGAGGTGATGTCTTCCTTAGCTGGATAAAGCATTTTGCTGGCACTTGTAAGAACATTGTACTGAAATTAGGTTCAGTTATATGCCTATCATAAGATCCTGAGCTCCTTAACAGCAAGATCCTGTCTTACTCAACTTTACATAGACAAATGCCTGGCATTTATTTAGGGCTAATACCTCACGATTTCCATTAAACCTTTTTTTTTTTTTTTTTTGGGGGGGCCTCTCCCGTTGTGGAGCACATGCTCCGGATGTGCAGGCTCAGTGGCCATGGCTCACGGGCCCAGCCGCTCCGTGGCATGTGGGATCTTCCCAGACCGGGGCACGAACCCGTGTCCCCTGCAGCGGTAGGTGGACTCTCAACCACTGCGCCACCAGGGAAGCCCCATTAAACCTTTTTTATCATTGAGAATCTGAATGCCTTCATACAGAGCAGTATCCTTAAGTATAGACGGCAGACCATTGTCTATGTGGCGTGAGTACATGAGTAGCATAACAATCCCATGTCTACATGCATCTTTTTCTTGCAGTTTACCCATGTCAGTGCTGATATTTATCACTCTTTCCTTACTGATTCTTTTTTTTAAATTTATTTATTTTATTTGTTTTTATTCTTGGCTGCACTGTGCCTTTGTGGCTTGTGTGGGCTTTTTCTAGTTGCGTGGAGCGGGGGCTACTCTTCGTTGTGGTGCATGGGCTTCTCATTGCGGTGGCTTCTCTTGTTGCCGACCACGGGCTCTAGGCGCGCAGGCTTCAGTAGTTGTGGCACGGGGGCTCTAGAGCACAGGCTCGGTAGTTGTGGTGTACGGGCTTCGCGTTGCTCCGCTGCATGTGTGATCTTCCCGGACCAGGGCTCAAACCTATGTTCCCTGCATTGGCAGGCAGATTCTTAACCACTGCGCCACCATGGAAGCCCCTCTTACTCATTCTGATTCATTAATTCATCCATTTATTTGCTTACATTTGTGTAATGTCAAGGTTGGTGGTCCTTGAATAAATTGTACGTTTTTCAAAAGCTATAGGTTAAGTAAATATGTATCTATCTTCGGGTTCCTCCCTGTATGCAATGATTACAAACTCTTTGCTGGTAAAAGCTATAAGAGCATCAAAGGTTTGGATTTCACCTGGCTCTTTGTCAGTTTTAACAACTGTGTTTTAAAGTTCTTTTCCATAAAGAATGAATCAGTGTTTATGGTAGATAACCATCCTAGCCATAGGACTCTGTATAATGCAAGTATTGTATAATCATGTGATTTGTATTCCTTGACAGCAGAATTTACAATGCCTCGTTTATGAGAAATTGAATGGAAGGTGTGTTTGAAAAATTAATTCACTTTAATAATATATGGCACTGATATTGACCGTCTCTGGCAGGGTTTATACTTATAAATGAAGAGACCATGAATACCAGTTACAGTAAAAAAAAAATAATGAGATATGTATTATTTCCCTAAGAAAATTACTTTTAAAAATACGCATTCTGACATCCTCAAGATTAATTACACAATTACGCATTTCCAAAGTGTAATCAGTAAAATTCTAAGCAGCAGTGAGAAAGAGTGAGCATTCATATTTACTAAAAATTCCTAAGTCCCACTTCTGATGAAATCTGCTTTACAAAGTCATTGAAGTTTAGAGAATATAGATTTTCAATAAAAAAGGTTTTTCAATCTCTTCTATCTAGCAAAGTCTTGGGATTGGGGATAATTTAAAAGTAACAAATAAATAATGATTAAAACATTGTAAAATACACTGAGTCAGAACAAAGGCTGAATATTGAAAGACCAGAAGAAACAAGGTTGTTCACCAAAGGGAGACTGGACAAATAGGTTTAAGAAGAAAACTCATTTCCAGAAATGTTTTTACATTGCTTAATGAAAGTGCTGCTTTCAAAAGGTAGACTTTTTTTTTTTTTTTTTTTTTTTTTTTTTGCGGTACGCAGGCCTCTCACTGTTGTGGCCTCTCCCACTGTGGAGCACAGGCTCCGGATGCGCAGGCTCAGCGGCCATGGCTCACGGGCCTAGCTGCTCCGTGGCATGTGGGATCTTCCCAGACTGGGGCACAAACCCGTGTCCCCTGTATCGGCAGGCAGACTCTCAACCACTGTGCCACCAGGGAAGCCCCAAAAGGTAGACTTTAAGGTGAATAAAATTGGATATGAATAATAGGTGAGAAATTAGATTTGAGGTTCAGTAGTTTACCACTCAGGCCCTGTAGTTCTGAAAATACAAGCCAAAAAGTTGTAGAACACACAGCCCATGTAGGTTAAGAATGTCTTGGGGCTCCATTGACACCCATATGCCCTTCACATTGTCCCAATGAATGATCATCCCTCTTCCAGAGACGAAGCTCACCACATCACACCAGAGTCATTTCCAAAGTCAGCAACTCCAATTATCAGAAAGTTCTTCATTACATGAAGCAGAAACAAAATTTCCCAGCTCTTTTTAATCACTGGCCCTAGTTCAGGCCCTTTGTGCCCCTGAGAGCAACCCTTTTGTCCAAGACGGCTCTGCCATTATTTGAAGACAACTACCATGCTCACCTTCCCTCACCCCAACTTTCAGACTTCTATTATCCAGTCTAGATAATCAGACTGGATAATATTATCCAGTCAGTCATCATGGCCTTCCAAGAGGGTCAATGAAGTCTGCTGGCCAAAGAGTCCAGGACAGATTGTTGGTTCTCCTGTTAGCTGACCCACCTCAGGAGCAAGGCTTCTCTCCCTCAAACTTCCCTCTATGTTGGCTGATGATAAAGAGGCTTCCCTGGGCCAGGAGCAGGGTCTTGTAGGTTTAGAAGGTGAAAGCCCCCTTGCATAGTGCTCCGTTTGGCATGAGGCCTGAAATGCCAAAGGACATTGATCTGTTCTTTGTCCAATCACCCCATAGAAATGAGAAGTACCTCAAAAGTAAGCACTGAATCTTATTCTACTTGTGCTGGTCCTGGAACATAGAATACCAATGAGCACTCAGCTTCTAACACATAATTCGTTATGATTTTGTAATTAAAGTAAAATGGCAGTAACTGAATCACATAACACATTATAAACATTGGGCATAATTACATCTGCATATTGAATTATTTATAAAATTAAATACATTCTATACTACTGATACCTGCTTATGAGGAACCTAGAATACCCCTTTACATATATTTGGTATTGCATATTTATTTATTAAAAAACATTATGAAACATCAGAATTCCTTTGTACATATGACACTACTAAGAAATAGGAAGGAGTAAGAAAAATCATAGCCGTACCTCAATAAATTTATTTATTGATTCTCACAAAAGTGATACAATCTTAACTGCTACAAAGCAGATGGCTTTTGTTTCATACATTCTCTGAGTTTTATAAGTATATTTCTGAATAGGTCTATTAAAAATATCTGTTTTTAGGGTTTCCCTGGTGGTGCAGTGGTTGAGAGTCCGCCTGCCGATGCAAGGGACACGGGTTCGTGCCCCGGTCTGGGAAAATCCCACATGCCGCGGAGCGGCTGGGCCCGTGAGCCATGGCCACTGAGCCTGCGCGTCCAGAGCCTGTGCTCTGCAACAGAAGAGGTCACAACAGTGAGAGGCCTGCGTACCGCAGGAAAAAAAGAAATCTGTTTTAAAAAATACTGATAAACCAGTGGTATGCAAGATAACATTTTTTACATCTAGGTCACACATCAACCAATACCTGCAATGAATGCATGCGAATAAACTATTTTGTATATTTTAATAATGTTATTTAATAGTTTTTATTCATGCCGTAGTCATATGCAAGAACTGGTGGTTAGAAGACAGTGAATGGCTTGATGAATGCCACTTGCCCTTTATTCTAGATCAGAGTTGTGAACATCTGGGTAAAGCTATACTTAGCCTGAAAATGAGTCACAGAATGTAAAAGTATTTAAAATATTTATTCACCATCTGCTATTTTGTGGGGAGGGATGGGGAAGGAACTTTATTGCTGATACTAGCATAATCACTTTAAGACTTTAAGGAAAGATGAAAAAATGTCAGAATGCAGACTATAATGGCTCAAGATCTCCATAGGGAAATATTTTCAAAATGGTTTTCTTAAATATCCCAACCCAACCCACATAAAATAAGCCTACATTTCTCAAAGATGCAGAATACCAAACATTCCAGTTAAGAATAGTCCTGAGAATAAAGATCTTTAAAAGCTTTTAGAGTGATAATCATATGCCAATGACCTTGCTGAAAGACAGTTTAACTTCACATTGAACAACTGCCCCTGGGGTTGGAAGAACATATTCCCTTATTGGCTGATTATCTATTTTGTGTGCTTTTCTGGAAGTAAACCAAGACACCAAACAGAAACTCAGGAGACAAAGAACATGATTATACATTTTTAGCCATAGGTCAGTGATGTGAAGTCAAACGTGGATACCAGAGATGGGCTCTGATTGATCTTGAGGGTCTATGTGACCTGAGCCAGACCTTTCAGTATCCTCTCATGTCCATGGCACTACAGGGGGAAGGAATCATGATGGAGGCTAAGAATTAAGCCATCTGATTTTTATCTTGGCTGATACCAAGAAACTCTCTGATATTGGCATGTCAATTCATCTTACTGGGTCTCAGTCTTCCAAAATAGTGGGACGTGCTCTTGCTTGAATCTCTAAGCTTTTGTGAAGCTCAAACAACAATGTGGATGAAAGTATTGAGGCCCTGTGATACATCACTGTATAATTTAGAAAGATGACAGTCTTGATTCTAAATGAGGGCATCTATTTTCCATATTTACAAATCAACTGTAGTCACTTGTTGATTAATAGAGAAATAGATGGGAACTTCCTTCTCTAATATTGCTTCAGGGAAATTCTTGTTGCATGTGAGCTTTCAACATTCAGATTCTGGAATAGGTATTCGGGTTATGTTATTCAACTTACAATGGATTTATTTTCCCTCTGTTTCTTGAAGTCACATTTAGGCCATGTAAGTCAGATCTGCTTCTTTGGAGATAAACTGATCTAAACCTCTCTATTTGCATAATGCTTTATGGGAGTTTTCCCCTAAAAAACCTTCACATGCAATGATTCACCACAAGACAAAGTGTGCAGTACGCAGAGAAAGGATTGTTATTCATGCTCCACACATGAAAAATATTAAATTCAATTCATTTAAATCAATTAAAATAAGATATCTTAGTACCTTCTGGATATACTGCTGGATGTAAAACAAGCACAATGATGCCTGCAACAACAGTTTAGTTGGAAAGACAAGTAGCTAACTGTATTGTATAGTAACTAATTAACTAAATTTCTATCGTGTGACTCAGAAAGGTAACATACTTAACCACAAGTGGCACAGTGTCAGTGATGAGTCACAAGAAGGACCCATATCTCCTAACTGCTAGGTTAGTGCTCTTTCCACTACTCCACACAGAGTTAGTGTTCAGTATATTTTTTAAAGATGGCTATCTTTTTAATATTGAAGAGATCTGTTGTAATTTATGAAATTGGATAATCCAAAAGCTGTCTTCATCAATAGTACTAGAATTCTATAAAATTTTAATTTTTAATTATTCTATTTAAATCAGTAATAATCCTTGATTGCCAACTACAAACAAAGCTGTGTCTGAGACTTTGAAGGATGGGTGGGGTTTTCCACAGGCAAAGGAATCTGGGGGAAGAACGCCCTGAAGAAGTGTATCTAAACTGGATCGGGGGGTCATTTTGAGAAAATAAAATGTTTAACATACATGCAAATATACATGTTATAAAGCAAAGTGTTCTAAACACCTAAATATAGCTGGTAATAACCTACTTTCCTCAGTAATGTCTCTCCTCCATTCCCTATAAAAAATGCACTTTCCTTCTCTTGAATTTGGTCAAATTGCATGATTATTTTTGGCTATGCAGATGCAACATTTCCCTTTTTTGCATATTTCCTCTCCTATGGATAGAAAGGCAATGAAATTTGAAATCATAAATGGGACTGAATCTCTTACTAATAATGTAACCTTAAGAAAGTTGTTTTAAGCCTTCACTTCCCTCATTCATAAACATATCTTGACAGCTTGTAAACATATTATACATATATGTGTTTATACATACTTATCCATACACACGTCATAAATATCTATGAATAACAATAGTTATCACACACATTTGTTGGGAGGATTAAAAAGGTAATATGGTGGTTTGCTCAATAACTGTTAATTTTCCGCCTTTTCAACTCAGAAATTACATTTATTGATCAAATGGATATATTATATAATATCTTTGCTAGTAAGATTTTTGTTATTGTTGCTATTTAGTATCAAACCGTCATCCTTGTTATCCTGGATGGAAATTGCTGTCCTTGGTCCTGAATTTCGAACATTATCATCAATAACAGGAATTGTAGAATTGTATCTAAAGAGAGAACAGAAAATTAAGATCATTAAATGTACATATTTAAAGGTTTTCTTATGAACCCAACTCACAATTCTGTAACTTTGTCAACGCAAAAGTCAATAAAATAAGATTCCACATCAATAGAAATATACAATTACTTAAGTTCTGAGAATGGAGAACTTACTAGTCACTACAGCTGCCCATTACATTGATGAAAATCTCTGATTGTTAGGAAATATTTCTTTTCACTGAGCCCTATAATCTTACCCAGAACTCATTATTATGTCCTTTGGAGGCACAGAAACTCAATTCATGCTTCATTAGGTCATCTGAACATGTTTTTGGTAAAATTCATTACTAGGTTTATTGATAAGAACACGAGAAAGGCAGATGCAGAAAAATGAGACATGAAATTATGACTGTGAAGATTTAAAAAGGGCTACATAATTTTACCATATGTGTGTGAGAGAGAGAGAGACAGAGACAGAGAATAGGGAACTTAATAGAAATTTGTAATGAATCAAAACAATTTTCTCATGTTAATTCTTTAGTCCAGTGTCTATCACTCTCTTCTGATTTCCTTGAGAATTTTTAAGACTTTCCTACCATGTGCTTATTACCTGATATTCTAATAAGCTATTTATATTTCTCTCTCTTTCACTAGACTGTGATCGTCTCCAGGACAGAGGTGTTGTCTTACTTTTTCCGTTGTATATGTTCCAGTGTACAAACATGCCTGACATATAGTAGGGACTCAGTGTTGGCTGAATGAATGAATTAGAGTTCCAAAGAAAGAATTTTCAGTACAGACAAGGGGAAGCCTATCCGTCATCATATATATTCCACAGGCTAGGTATGCCAGAGAAGGATTCACATCTAAAGATGGAGATTGGATGCATGTCCTCTCTGGCCCTTTTGATTCTAACATGTGCAGGACTGGACACAAATATAATCATCAAATGTTTCTAACCAAATTTCTCAATAAATTTCTTGGGTCTAAGCCATGCCATTAATTGAAACTGCTACAACAAAAGAAATATTATAATGATTTCACTTTGTAAAATGGAAAAATGCACAATTAAGCAACAAATTCTATTGCAGAAAGACCAGGACCTACATATTTCTTTTCTCTTCCCTGGATTTGACTAAATTTGCCCATACAACATGATTTTGTTTCTTTTAGATGCTTCAAAGTGTTTTTAAGTTTTCCCATGAGTTCTATGCCTTTCCAGGTTTTCAGTGTCAGTGTTGAATGAGTGTCTAGTTCTTAACTGATATCTGGGCTAAATATATTTTTTTCCTTCCTTGAATATTTGTCACAGAATCTCTCTGTATTTGCCAAGAAGTCTCTGTTTGCTTTTTACATCTAACACACTGAAGCATAGACAGGTAGATAGAGAGATAGATAGATAGATAGACAGATGATAGATAGATAGATAATCTCCAATATGTGTATGGATATACATATACAGGCATATGTATATATACATATATATCCAAACTTCAAACACTAAATAGAATGAAACGAAAAATATCCTAATATATTAATATATTTCAAATGTCTTACTATTTTATTCATGAAGAGATAAACAGAAGTGATAAAGAATTATAATGAGTCACTCAAGGAAAGAGAAACAATAATAGAAACAAAGGGAAATTATAATACTTCCATTTTTAATGAAAAATGGTGCATTTGAGCAATAAATTATATTTTATAAAGACCAGGATGCTCATATTAAAATTTTTTCTTCTTTCTCTTCCTAGCATGGCACTCTGCTTACATTTATGAGTTGATTATTTCTAACTGCAAAATTTCCATGTGTGTCACATAGACACCTATCCTTACTTCCAATACCATAGCTTTAAAAGACTGTGTATACATCAGGGGACAGTCATTCTGATGAGGCAGATAAGAAAACAGGAAAAAATTACATGCATTCTTAATTTTTATTCCATATATTAATAATTAATTTATTAAATTATACACAGAAATTCTGTTCTTATATGTCATTCTCATTCTACACACAATAGTTTGTAAAATAGAATACTGAGGAAAAGCTGAACTTAAGATTGATGTGGAAGACAAAATATTTTGAAGAAAGTACAGTGTTTAATATATCTGAGGGTCCTAAAATATTTTGGGTAAATCAAATTCTGTTGTCTATAGACTTGCACTGTCATCTCAAGGCTTCATGAGTCTCACAGAAGCACACTTTTCAAAAGCAGCACCAATTAGCCTTAAACTATAGTGGGTAGATGTGAGGGGGGAAATCAGCTTAAACTAACATATGAAGTCTTTATCATGGGCACAAGAAGTCCATGGAGGAGCCTTTTGTGGTCCTCTAGGAATTAAAAATGCTTATGTGTTGTGAGAGGTGTTAGTATAGGACCCCCAGTTTATAAGCAATGGTAGATGGGGACTGAAGTTAAGTTATTATTCACTATGTAGTAAGTAGAACACTGCTCTATGCTGCAAGTTTCTGTTAAAACAAAGGAAATAAGAGCATGAGAACGTGCAAAAGATAATTTGTTTAAAAATCTTAGTACCTCTGGAAAGTTTATAATAGGCTGTGTGATGTGACCATAGGCATGTCACTTCCTTTGGGCCTCTTTCTCCCAACCTAAAACAAACTAACAAACAAAAAGGAAGTTGCCTAGATGGTGCTCAAGTCACTTTACAATTGTAATAATATGTGAGTTAGAAATCATACCCAATATACATTATGCTGACAGCAAGTTTGCCTTTATGCGCAGTCTACTTCTATCATTACTTGTGGCAAAGAATTGCTAAGAACTGAGTATAAATAGACAACTTTGTGAAAAATAATTAGTTATAGAAATATGAACTTCTCTTTTGAATACATAATGGGATCAATTTCCCTAAAACTAAAATGTAAGTGGAGGCATGGGCCCAAAAGGGGAATGTCTAGATGATATTGACTCTTTAGAAACAAAGCTCAAATAAAAGTTAAGAAAACATGAAGGAAAACTATCATTTCTCACAGCTGCCAACAGCCATTCTCCTAGAAAAAGACACCTTTCTTCACCCTCAAGATGGTGGCCTGTTGGTAGATCTCTCCTAGGGTCTAGCAATTTTTGGTAGTTTAACAGCAGAATTCTGTTGTTACAGATGTTGTCGAATGCTTGAAACATTAACAGGAATGCTGTCCTGTCCAGGTATGAATTCTGACTCTGCTTGGAGCCAACTCTATGACCTGAGCAAGACCTCATCTCTGAGCCTTCATTGACTTATCTGCATATCTGTTAACTGCATAGTGGGAGTTGCTTGTAGAGATTTGGTGAAAAACAAATAATGTGTGTGAAGCCCCAGGGACAATGCTTGACACTTATGAGACAGTGATTAGGAACTCTTATTTTTATTTGCTACCAGCAACCAACTTCCGAGTCAGCAAAATGTGTGCCTCAAATAATTCTTATCTACTGTTGTTATTCTTAAAGTGGCATGGTTAATAAAAATACAAATAGATGGTAGAGCCCATTGACAAAGGGATATTTTGGCACAAAAATATTTTGGCTTAGCCTTTGATCAAAAATACTCTAGTTCAACATTAAAATAATTTCACCTCGTATTTGTGTAGTAGTTCACAGATTCTAATAACATTACCTCATATGAAAAACCAAGGAAATAGAGCAGGTATTGATATCTCTAAGTTATAGACAAGTAAATAAGGACTCAGAAAGGGTGATTTGTTCAAGGTCATACAGGTAACAAAAGGCCAGGATAGGGCTAAAACCTAGATCTCTGGACTCCAATATAGGACTTCTTTATTGACAGTATAAGACCTAATTTTCTGGCCTAATATCTACCTTTCTTAGTCTTGTCTGTATGCAGAAAAACAAAGATTAGTGTAATAGCCATCTTCCCAAAGTGAAAAAACAGAATGGCTCTGGACTCAACAGTTAAATTCATCACATACATATGCATTTTACTTTAATATAGGAATGTAATAAAATTAATTAGTTAATTTGATCTAGGTTTTCATTTGATGATTTTTGTGGAAACATGAAGGTGATTTCTTGTGTGGCATCTTTCTCAAACACCAAATGACAGGGAGTTTATTAGTGACATTTTAGAAGACAGGCACTTATTTACACTGGAGGCTGCAGCAGCCCATGTAAAATTGGAAGTAGAATACATCTTCCATAAAAAGAAAGGGCACAGTTAGCTATGCACCAGAGGGATTTAAATTTTTTAATACTACAACACGGCCAAGGTGAAGGTGGGATGTTACAGGTGTGAGAACAAAAAATTCCTTTGACCACACAGAATTTAGAAAGAAAGTGAGCAAACAGCTCTGTGGCAAATTGAGAGGGCTTATCACTCCTCTTCAGCAAGTAAAATAATTATTATCCATGCTGAATTTTATGGTTCTCCAAATCTAGCACACAGTACTGTTGCTGATAGCCAAACTAGAAAGAGAGACTAAAGGTAATTAGCACGATATAAATCATTTTGGAACAAATGATTTGAATTATCTATCCTGCTTTGATTTTTAAGTTATTGGTTTGGGTTCAGGTCATTATGATATGTTTACAAAGTTTATTTCTTTGATGCTCCATCTATGTGATATCTTAGAGAGTAAAAGTTATTTTCCTTGAGAGAATGATCTGGAAACAATTTTTTTCTATTTTGTTCATTTGTTTTGTTTTTGCATTATACCATGTAATGCAAACACGTGGTCAGAAGCATTACGGAGAGACTGATAACAAAGACATTTGCGTGCTAACAAGACAAATCAGCTGATGCCTGAGCTCCTCTGTAGAGTCACTAAACAGATCCAGATGTACCAATTTGGACTCTATTCAAAGACCGACCTGTAATGACTAATCTGCCACCAAAAAGAGGAAAGCAAAGTCAGGTAAATGAATCCACTTCTATCCAACCCACAGAGAAGTTGCTTAAAAAATGACTAGTGATGGTTAAAGATTGTTAACTATCTTAGAAGTTCAAAGTCACTGTCCTCTAAGGTTTGATCTTGTAATTAATGTCTGCAAAGATTACTCCTATCTAGAGGAAACACACAGAAAGTAAAGATAATGTGAATTTATAAACACAAACATATACACACCCTATTAATGAATACATCCCATGAGACAAGAAGAGTAAAATTTTAGTAACTATGATTTATAGCTATATTTGTCTATGAGCTTGTGGTAACAGATGGTGAGGGGAAATAGCAAATTAGTGTGCACATTCTTTTTTTTAAAATGAGAAATGACATTAAATCAAGAAAGTCAGAATAAGTGACCCATTTTAAGTGTACTCATCTAGGTTTCTATGAGGTATGTTAATTATAATAATACATCTTCTCTAAAAGAAAAAAATAGCATCACTTAAGTGAGATCCTCAGTGGTGAGATTATTTACAATTAACTGGAAGAAATATGAACTCCAGGAGCCAACCTGAAAAATCTTCCTGCATCTCTCCAGCCTATTCCTCTAGTTCCCTTTATGATAATTGACTCTTGTGTAAGTGCTTACACATTAGTGGCTTTTCTGTAACTGGTGATTACTGACCTTCCATCACTGGCCAGCCTGTGACAACTCCTACTAAGAATGAGGTACTGCTTCACAGTGGTCAGATCCTAACTCTTTGATAAAAATCAGTGCCCATGAAAGCACCACATGTTCTGTAGAACTGCAAAGTAAAGTGAATGCATTGTAAAGCCCATCTGATGTCTGGTTTACTAGTAATTACATATTTTTATTTACTTGGTAACTGATACTTGTTCTTATAAATCTACCAGTTTCAAGTGAAAAAAATCCAAAAAGATATGGAACCTGAGCTATTTCTTCTCTCCCATGACACTTGCAATTCCTTTTAGGCCATACAAAGGATTTGAGAATGCAAATAATATAATCCATAAAAGGAGAAAATGTTGAATATAATTCAGCAACTACTGACAAGAGTTATTCGATATGTGTCCATCTGAAAAATTAAATACACCAGTAAGGTCAGTTGGTTGAAAGGGAATCAAGTTGAGCACAAGCTGTGTATTGAGAGGAAATGGGCCAGTTGTGGAGTGGCCACAGTGAGGAAGGGTCCCAGGAACACAGTGTAACAAGGCAAAGGATCAAGACAGAAAAGGTCAGTATATGCAGCAGATGGGTCTCTCTCTCTCTTCCTCTCTCAATTATGAAAACATATAAATAACATATTTTCCTCCCCCAGATCCAAGAGGAACCATGGTGAGGTACAGATAAGGTCACTAAGCCAAGATAGGTAGTGTGATGAAAGAAATAGAAAATAGCAAGGAAAATGTCTTCCTACTGACCCAAGAGAAAACTAAAACTCCTACACACAAACTGCATAAGGGCTTCCTAGAGATCAGCAGTGCCATGTGGTGATTCTCAAAGCTGAACTCATCACCTTTGTAGAAAAGATTACATTTTCATTTGGGGAGCCAGCGAGGAGGAATATGGGACACAGCATGTTGAACTTCATAAGCTATAGGAACATTATAAACCACAACTGCTTTTGGTCTGGCCCCTCCAGAACTCCCCGGTGGGTGCCTGCCTTCACCGGGCTTCTGAAAACAGGAGGAGGGGATTATGTGTAGCCACTCAGTCAGTGAACTTGACAGAAAGCTTCAGCTTAAACCTGACATGTTGGGACAAGACCAACCCACAGAGAGGGAGGGGTGACATCCCAGCTTCCAACACCACTGCCTGATAATCTGAAACGCCCCCTTTCCCCTTTAACTCTCAGAATTTCTGATTGCAGTATTCTTGGCCTGTCCCTGACAGAGAGTCTCTTCTTGCCCACCCTTAAGTCAGACTTCTCTGAATCCTCTTCCCAACTAGACCTCAAATTTTAGACTTCCATGTCCTTCTTTGCATTACTCAGTTTTAGCAAGAATCCTGTCAAGTCGCTTTACCCAGAATACCCCACCCTCAGTATCTGATAACCCTGACCTGCCTTCAGCAAGAATCCTATTTAGTCTATTTAGCCAGAATCTTTCCCTTACCCCTGATGTTTCCCACTAGTAGTTTTCTATCCACAGGCCCCCTCTCTGCTCCTTGGTTATAAGTTTCCACTTTTCCTTTTTCTATTCAGAGTTGAGCCTAATCTCTCTCCCCTACTGCAAAACCCCATCACAGGAGTACCTATACCTATTGCAATAGTCTTGAATAAAGTCTGCTTTATTGTTTTAACAAGTATCATAAGTAATTTTTTCTTTAACATCTTCTTTATGTTAAAGCTTTGACGCTGCCCACCCCCTATGAATACCATGAATACCATGGTATTCTATGAATACCATGATTCATAGAGACACATAGGTAGAGGAAGAGAAGGGGGTAAGAATAACCCCCTGCAGGGTCAAGTTTTTAGGCTTCCCAAAGGGAATATTTTTGTATTGTTTATCAGTTGTATCTCTTTTTTCCTTCAGTATGTGTGTAAATATATACACACATGACATATACTATTATATATATTATACTAATATAGAAATATATTGATATATATTATATCAAATATTTATTAGTACATAAATATATAATTTCCCCTTTTTCTATCTTCAAAAAATCCAACATTTCTATCTGTCTCCAATGTTTCCAAGTCTGGTCTCTGATCTGGCTGATTTCTTTGTCTACAATCAATGGGTATGAGTGAAATAAATTAACACAACTATGTAAAAATAATTTTACAAGACAGCAACACTTTTCCCTCACAGCTTTCTCTACTGCCCCATCTCCTGCCAAAATTAAAAACAGCACAAGCACATACAAAAACTCATGCCTCACTTCAGTGAAAATAAAACTAGGCTTCACAATAATTATACAGAGTAAAGCGTCTTGGGTTTGTGATTTATTCATTGTGCTAGAAATGCTGTTTCAGTAGTCAAACAAATACAATCTTTGCACCCCGCTCTTTATTGGTCCCACCAAAACACAGGACTAATTAAGTGTGGATTACGAAACAGAAGCCATCTTGTTTTATTTGTGAGCCTAACATAAGAAATAAAGGCCACATGAGATGTTCACATGTCTCAAACTAGGATTCGTTGATTCTTGTACATTGGATTTTATATGCTCATACTAGAAATAAAGTATCTTATAAATAGATATCAAGAAGTTCCAGTCTCCCTGAATGTTTGGTGAGCTGCTCTCTGATATCTGTTTTCTTAATACATGAGAAGAAGAAAAGTAAATATTTCTTTAGCATATACTATGACATTTTCTTAAATCTAGGGTGCAAGTTTTTTTCTTTTTCACATTAACATGTTTCTAAAATCAGAAAGCATCTTTACAGCCAACCTATTCATTTAAAGTCCTTTTTTCACTTCCTTCATCTCCTTGCAAATTAATAAATTGATTGTATATATAATCTATGATACCTAATATAGAAAATGTGCATTACAACAAAAATGATCACATATGTTATTTTATTTAACCCTGTGAAGCAAATATATGTATCTTCATTTTATAGAGGAGAAACCAAGATATAGCATGCTTTATTAACTTACCCAAGGTATTGATAACTCACACAAGGTATTGATAAATTACCCAAAGTCATACAACCTATGTGGGGGCATACCTGATGGAAACCTACTTTTGTCTGACACCTGTTGCAGATCCCCTGCATTATAATGTGGAGAGAGCTATAGAATAGATTTCTTCCAGAAAGACTGCAGCTGGGAAGTCTACCCTCTGGAAATAAGAGGTCCTGTTCTCTACCCCTTTTCTTTGTTTTCCTCATGTATAAGTCACAGTTCTCCAGAGAAATAAGAGATGATAGATAGATAGATAGATAGATAGATAGATAAAGAGGAGATAAATTATAGGAACTGACTCACACAATGATGGAGGCTGAGAAGTCCCATGATACCATCCACAAACTAGAGACACAGGAAAATCTGTGGTATAATTCTGTCCAGGTTCAAAGGTCTGGGAACCAAGAGTGCTGATGTCTGAGAGCAGGAGAGATGGACGGCCCAGTTCAAGCAAAGAGAGCAAATTAGTCCTTCCTCCACCTTTCTGTTCTATTCAGGTCCTCAATAAATTGGACAATACCTACCTGCATTGGTAAGGGTCATCTGCTTTACTCAGTCTACTGATTCAACTGCTAATTTCTTCCAGAAACACCCTCAAAGACACATCCAGAAAAACTGTTTATCAGCCATCTGGGTATCCCTTAGCTCAGTCAAGCTGATGCATAAAATTAACCACCACATCTCATTACCAAAATTAACTGCAATATTATAAAATATATTCAAAGGGATTTCAACTCATTCTCTAAGTTTATATATTATTTCTAAGTCAATTTTTTAAAATTGTTGGTCATTTTATTGTTTGTTTTTTAACTGATTAGTGAGACAACTGGGAAGCCAATGACTACAAACCTCCTGGAGAATAAACACTGCCCTGCTGCTGTAAAATGCTGTGGTAGGCCTCTGACAGTTTCCTTTGACTATATTTTAGACTTTCCTGGTAGGAAATTAATTGATAACATTGCACCATAATCCAGGCACTAAGAAGACAGAACAACATCTGTTCAATCTTATGGTTCATTTCTATTTGGGTACAAACTGTTTCCCACTAGCAGCTGCTTCTATCAGTCAACTCTTTTTCCTGAAATCAACTAAGTCCATAAACATCCCAAAAGGCTCATTTAGTTCCTGCTGATGCTACTACAAAGCACAATGTGCACTAATTGGCTTCATTAATTGAGTAAACATGGGAATGGAATGTCAATAATTCACACACAGGTTTTGTGGAATAAAATGACTGTTTAATGCTAGAGATCTCAGTTTTCCCTTCCTCACTGAGAAAGCACGCGAAGCACATTTGCAGTCTTTGAATCCAGTTTTGCAAGATGCCCCAGGAGAACCCAAGTATGAAAAAAGTACCTCTTCCCTGCAAGTGTTAGGCTTTATCTAAAAAAATAAAAATAAGAATAAGTTGATGGTTTGGGGCCAATTAGCTTGATAAATACTTATCTAATAGATGTAAATGTATTCATCCCATGTGTACACCAACAAAATGTCACTTAGTATTTTGAAAGATCTTGTTCAATTTCAATATTTATAAGGTAATCTAAGGAGGAGAAAAATACTCAACGAAGCTCTCCAATTAAATGTTGTGGGTCCTGGGCACATATTATCAAGGACATGGGAGTGGAGGTGGGAGCAGAAATTGAGAGCTTCGAGCATTTCAGGACCCCAGGGAACAGATTCATTTCCAATGTTCATTCCCAATGACAGCCAAGGTTCAAGGTTGAAAATCCTCCACCAGGAGAGATTATTGTATTGATTCACAATAAGAAAAAAAAATTCTTCTGCTGAGCCTATGATGTAGAGATGGAGAACAGAGCGCTAAGCACCACTTGGGATACCTTAGCAGAGGAAAGCCTTAGAGAAGACATATAGCAAAAGAGATCAGCTCGAGCTGCAGAGCTAGCAGCCAGGAAGTATGAGTGTAGCCATGCTTCCTGCCATCCCTCAGGCAGAGACACAGGGACTGTTACCTCCCTCTTTCTTTTCTACTGGGGCCAGCTCTATAGCAGAGCAGAATTGACTGGGGCAGAATTGAGGTCTGGAGAATGAGCTGAATAAAGAATCATTCTCTAACCAAAGAGTAGGTCTGTCCACTCAGCCAGATCACTGGCCATGGTGGGCTCTTCCTTTTGGACATTTCTGACTGACTAATATGCATAGTCAATACTCACCAGCCAACGAATACTCTAGATGCTGAGCTAGGGCTGTGTGTTTCCTGTTCCGTTTCCTAAAACCAGATGCTCCAGTTTATGGAGATTAATCAACATTGCTGTCATCAGACCTGCTTGTCACATTCGCTGTTTGTGGCTTTAGCACGAACTTAATAAAAGACATCAGAGACCCATGTTTACAAGAGGGATGAGGATTTTTTTTCCCTATTAACAGCCTTTAATCTACAAGAAAAGCAAAATTAATCATGAGCTGGAGATGAATAAAAAGTTATATTATCTTCCCTACATAAATATATTTAACTTTGGTATTTAAATATATTAAATATTTAATTAGATTGTATAGAATATTTTAAATTACATATATTAATTTTAATACATTAAGTGACTTTCTTTCAGTTAGAAAAAGGAAGATAAATCTTTATTCCAAGAGATAGCAAATAAATACTGAATAAACAGTAAATACTAAATAAATACATATAACTTAGAGTCCCATTGTGATCTGATACTGAATAGAGATAATGATCTGGGAAGACAGGTAAGAAGCAAAAAGATTAAAGTGGGGAAGTAAGATTCTTCTCCATAAAAACACCAAACGGGAGATGATACAGGTGCTGCTGGAGGGCTCGGAGGCCAAGGGGGCCCCGGGATAGGAGGCTGAGGTAGTTTACGTGGAGGCTTTGGCAGCATCCCGGGGCTGGGGTCAAGGGCAAGGAGTGGCTCCCTGTCACCAAGCTGGGCAGCCTGGTCAAGGACATGAAGATTAAGTCCCTGGAGGAGATCTAGCTCTTCTCTCTTCCCATCAAGGAATCTGAGATCATTGACTTTTTGCTGGGGGCATCTCTCAAGGACAAGGTTTTGAAGATAATGCCTGTGCAAAAGTAGACCCATGCTGGCCAGCGGGACCAGGTTCTAAGCATTTGTCTCCACTGAGAATTACAATGGATATCATTTGGGTGTCAAGTGCTCCAGTGAGGTAGCCACTGCCATCTGTGGGGCCATCATTAGTCCCCATGCAGCGAGGTTACTGGGGTAACAAGATCGGCAAGCCCAATGCTGTCCGTTGCAAAATGACTGGCTCTCTGTGGCTCTGGCCTGGTGAGTCTCATCCCTGCCCCAGGGGCACTGGCATCATCTCAGCCCCTGTGCCAAAGAAGCTGCTGCTGATGGCCAGTATTGACGATAGCTACACCTCTGTCAGGGGCTGCACCGCCACCCTGGGCAACTTTGCCAAGGCCACCTTTGATGCCATTTCCAAGACCTACAGCTATCTCACCCCTGATCTCTGGAAACAGATGCTGTTCACCAAGTCTCCATATCAGGAATTCACTGACCATCTTGTAAAGACCCACACCAGAGTTTCCTTGCAGAGGACCCAAGCTCCAGCTGTGACCACCACATAGTTTTATATGAGGAAAATAAAGTGAATGGAAGCTGGTTACAAAATAAATAAATAAATAATAAATAAAATGGGGAAGGTAAGAAGGAATAAAATACAGAAGTAGGAATCAAAATAGATACAAAATAATTTTTAAAAATGTCAGGGGAGAAGAGATCATAAGAGAGAGAGTGGAGAAATAAAGAAGCTTAGGGACTTAAGGAGAAAAATACTGAGATAGTCTAGATAAAGACATGCAGAATAAGATAGATGTAGCCAAAGGGAGAGGGAGAAATGTAGAGCAAGCAATAAAGAGACAGAACAATTAGATTGCTAATGCAATGAATTCCTGCTCCTCATCACAGAGCCAGTTGCTGACCTGCACTACAAATCTTTAAGTATTTTGTCACCTGACTTCTCTGGGAAAAAAATGTTATTGGGATTTGAGTCATTATTTATACATGCAACAAATAATAATTAGTCTTATGGATGAGGCATTAGTCCAGGTACTGGGCTGAACATGATAATGCTGATGCCACATTCAGTTTGTTTCCTAGGGTGAACACAATTCAATCTTTGTGGAGTGTGGTAAGGGTTGTGGTGATTATGATTGACAACCCCACCAAATACAATGAGGAAAGAGAAGTTCCCCAAAGAAAATAATGTGTGTCTATGTGTATAACGTCCCACTGGGGTGGGGGCAGTGTTTGCTGATTAAAGCAGCAGAGGTCCAATACAGACTGGCCTCATGTCTTATTTTATAGAAATCAATCAATCAATCTGAAATATTTTACCTAGATAATTTAGCTACTAAGTGGCTTAAACAGAATTTTAACTCAAATCTATCTAATCTAGTCAATAACATTAGAGTCCCATATTAGAATAAATAATGGCTGATAACTTCCCATATTTGGAGAAAGACATAGATATATAGGTAGATAGATAGATAGATAGATAGACAGATAGATAGATAGATACACAGATTTTAAAAGCTAATAGAATTTCAAGTAGGGTAAACTTAAAGAAATCCACATCACAACACAGCATAATTCAATTCTAAACACTGAAAACAAAGACAGTATCTTGAAGGCAGCCACTTAGAAACAAGGTATTATCTTTAGAGAAATACCAATTTGAATTACAGATTTCTCAACTGAAACAACAGAGGACAAAGAGAAGTGGCACAGTATTTTTCAAGTGCTGAAAGAAGAGAACTATTAACTGCAAATTCCATATCTTGCAAAGCTATTCTTCAGTAGTGAAAAGGGAATAAAAATGTTCTCATGTGAAAGAAAACTCTGAGAATTTGTTACTTAACAGATATACTTAAAGAATGGCTAAAGGAAATTCTTCAAGCAGAAAGGAAATGATAAATGAAGGAATCTTAGAGCATCAAGAAGGGAAAAAAAATGAAAATAACCAAAATATGACTAAACATAATAGATTATTCTCCTGATGAGTTTTCTGAATCTTATTTGAGGACTGAAACAAAAGTTATAACACCATCTGCATTAGTCAGCTTGGGCTGCCATATAAAATACCATAGACTGAGTGACTTAAACAATAGAAGTTTATTTTCTCACAGTTCTGGAAGCTGGAAAGCCCAATATCAAGTTTCTGGCAGGACTTCTGATGAGGACTCTCTTCCTAGCTTATAGGCAGCCACCTTCTTTTTATGTCCTCACATGGCCTTTCCTTGGTGTTTGCCTGCTGGAGAGGGGTGGGAGAGGGGAGAGAAAAAGAGAGAGAAAGCTCTCTCATGCCTCTTCATCCTATTGGATCAGGGCCCTAAACTTATGACTTCATTTAACATTAATTACTTCCTTATAGGCTCTATCTCGAAACACAGCCACATGGGGGTTAGGGTTTCACATGTGAACTTGGGGTTGGGGAGGGGGGTCACAAATATTCAGTCCACAATACCATCTGACACTCAAGTTGATGATATTTCAATAGTGGTTGATGGTAAAAGGATCTAGATGGAAATGAGGTTTCCATGCTATAATGCTGATGTTAATAGACTGTAATACAACAATATGTATATTGTAATATGAAGATCAACCACTAAGTAAACTATACAATACAATGTACTCTAAAGCACTACAAACAAAGCAAAGCAGAATCCTAAAAAATGTTCAAGTAACCCACAGGAAAACAAAAACAAAACAAAATACTAAGCAAACAAATAAAAAATGGAAGAATAAGAAACATAGGAACAAAAAGAAAACAAAAATTAAAATAGCTGACTTAAGCCCTGATGTATTTATTTAAGTATAAATGGTATAAATAATACCAATTAAAAAGCAGAGACTGGCAGAGTAGATAAAAAATAAAAGCAGCAAATATGAAGTTGTCCTTAAAAAGGTAGGGAGGTCCTTAGCGGGGTAATGATAAAAATGGTTTTAAAAAAACCCACAATATACAGATCTAATCCCATCTATGCTCTAACCTCTGCCCTGTATTACCTTCTAAAATCAATTTGACTATGCATTTTGATATTTATAATTAATATACTAGATAAAAGGCTCAAACTACAACTTGGACAACTTGTACTCTGCAGTGTCAACTGGTAGTATCTATCACATTAATAGATAAAGACTGAATACCCAGGCTGCTCATAGATGACATTAAAGCACTCTACTGAAAAGCAAAACTTGAGGCAGTTGTTTGGTTGACATGATATCCAAACACAACCGATATGACAGTGTTTCTCTCTCAATTGACCAAGAATAATGATTACTTCAGAGTCTGACAATACAACTTCAAGGTTTTCATCCTTCTCTTCCCTAAGAATGTACATCAGCATGCTAAGAGCAGGAAACATCAGCCTTTGAAACACCTCACACCAGTGGTCAGCATGTCTGCAAGGGGACAACATGAGAAAGCCACATATGACAGATAATCTCAGGGGAATGACAGCACCGGAGATATCCAACAATATACAAGTGAATTTTTCATAGTTTTAAATTACAAAAGTTATTGTTATGACCCAAGGAGACAAAGAAAAGAAAAACAAATCATTACTGTGATCACTTCATAAATTTAGAGCATTTTGTGGCTTTCCAAAGAAAATTTAAAATTAAAAAATGTGGTATATTCCAAGAGAAATATAAGAATTTTTCATGCTATTTCTGTATACATTTCCAGAAGAAAACTGTAACTTCTGACACTCTTAACGAAATAAGGTGGTGACCTAGAAGTTGTCAAAAGGGCGTCTGAACCTAGAGGTTGTGTAAAGAAGTAATAAAGTACTCTAGGGGGAAAATTGAAGATAATTGTCAAGGAGCCTCGAGATTCAAACCTAACTCCACCTCTAACTCACTGTGAAACACTGGACCAGTCACTTGTTCTCTCAGGACCATGAAAACATAACAGTGAGGACATTCTGAAAATCAATGGATGGAAGTGTCTTTTGATACATCAGGAGAAAATGCTTATCAAAGCATTTATATTTTTATAAGAAAAGCAAAGCAAAAATAGGTATCTTTTCTTCAAAGGTCCCCAGAGCAAAAAAAAAAAAAGAAAAAAGGTATGATTGTATGATGGTGAGGCAGGTTGGAATGTGCAGTGACAGGTTTCCTGATGGGCACTTTGGCAGTGAGCTGAGAAGTGGCCCAGAACTAGAGCCACAGATGTTCCCCACAGGAGGCCTCCAACCACTGTGTGTATCAAGGGAGGTGTATTTCTAGAGGTTTGGATTGTTTGACAAGAGAAAAGGTAGTTTCTTCAATCAACAATGAGTCAAAGCAATAATATTAAGATATAGAAATCATGTAGTTCTCCCTTTTTCCCCACTCCCAACATCAGGGTTTCTATGAGACTATGGTTTTCTGAAGACTAAAGAGAAAATCAGTGCCTAAAATCAGATTGAAAAGGCAAGAGTATGTTTTCACTCCCTATGTTTTCATTCCAAGGTTGGACCTGTTACATCATGTACAGAAGTGGATCATAAAAGAAAGTTAATTTCAGCAAGGCTGAATTCTCCATCACTGGTTATTGACAAGTATGTGTTTTTTATGCTTCTCTAAAGTGAAAGGATTGTCCTTCCTCCAAAAGAAATCAGGGATATTTATTTTGGTACTGACCAATTCTGTTAAAGCAAAAATTAGCCATCTAGTAATTTATACCATCTTTCCAAGGCTACTTTTGGCCTTGAGAGTTTTGATCAAGTGTAGATCCTAAGATGCAAGAAAAATATTCAATGTAGTTGGAAAAAGGTGACTCTGGTTGCATCTCTACTATAAACCAGTTGAGTGACCCTGACCAACCTCTCTTAGCTTCTCAGTGTAACACATCTTGTAGTTTTGATTAAATATGGGCTGTTGGAGAAATCCACCAGGGAAGTCTAAGAATCACAGCTTACATTGCAACATGAGACATAAAAACTATTCCAGCAAAGATGAAGTCTCCTCCATGTCTTGTTGATGTGGAATGATTAAGATCTTTACTAGCCATGCCAAATTGTCCTCTGAAATAGAAGAGAGACTCAGGTCACACATGGAGAAATATAACCGCAGGAATTTCAGATTGTGCAGTAGGTGGAAGAGTATTAACATACAATGACAACGTGTTTGGAAGGTAGCTATCATACCAGTTTTACAGATGAGAAAAACTGTGCTTCAAATGGCACAACCAAGAGTAAAATACAGACCTGCTAGCAAATGGCAGAACCAAGAGTAAAATACAGACCCAAGTGACCACATTATTTCCTGAATATCACACTGCATCTTTCTACTTAGGTCCAAGCATAATTACCAGTAATCCTTGAAAAGATTGATGAAAATCCATTTTCTAGACAAAAGAATGTACAGTTAAACAGATTTAGTGGGGAAAATTGTACTTGTAAGGGAAAATAATAACTGGATTGATAATAATTATTATTTGATCTCTGTTAATATGTAAGCAGGAGGTGACCACACTATTTAAAACATCCACATTAAGGAAAATAAATGTAGCTCCCAGAGTTTTATAGTCTGAAAGAAAGATCTGGAATGTGGATCAATTGTCTTAATAAATAACTTCTTAAAGAGGAGCAGGAAAGCAGGGATCTGGATCTTGAATCAACTCCAGTGATACAAGTCTCTGTTTAAATATCTCCTCTTCAGAGAGGGTGTCCCTTATGACCATCTAAACAGCAGCCTCATTATGCTCTATGGCCTTAACTGATATTTTTCTTCAGAGAAAAACAGTGCAATTCTCCTAGGTATCTATTTACATGTCTGTCTCTCCCAGACAGGTCCTTCATGAGGGCAAGGACCTGGTTTTGTCTTATTCTTTGTTGTAGTCTCTGCCCTAGAAAAGTTCCAGGCTCTATAGTTAGTAGTTCATTAGTACTTGTGAACTGAATAAGTGAATGAAAGAGACTCACTTTCTCCCTAGGGGTGCACTACTTGGAAACAGAACTTAACAGATAATATTTCTGCTGCCTCCATCCACTATGGATTGCATTTTTCCCCTCAGCATGGGAAGGAAACTTTTTAAAAAAATGATTATTTGAATTGGTCTCTAAAGACAATTTGAAAATTCGTTACCTCCAACCTGCATCACATCTATAGAGTCCATGCTTTCCCTGAAATGTCTGATTTGCTTTTATTCTTGGCACTTCTGGGAGTTGGAGATGGAATAGACATCACTAGCTTTATGCCTAATAAGCTTTTGTATAAAATGGGGAAACTTAGGGTAGCTAGAGCTAGTGTACTCAGAGTCCAAGATGGATCCCATTCACAGGAGGACAACCACTGCCCACTTTGGTGCCAGCTTCTTTCAGAAAGCTGTACCAATAGCAAAGATCTTGTCAATCATTTTAATAAGACACACAGTTTATCATACTCTTCACTGTGAATGCAAGCCATCCCCTGGTTTCCACAATCTCACACAATACTCACTTTATCTCTGAGAAGATGCACTTGTAGTACATGGATAGTTCAGATTCTACAGGCTGTGTTTTTAATCTTCTGACTGAACATGCTTGGGAGCTGCTTTGGAAGAGGCAAGTAGGTTCATTTGTAAAAACTATAACAATTCAACGAAAATATTTTTTGAAATAAGAAAAACATTAAAAGCCATTGGGGCTCAATGTATTAAGATAATCCAGTTCTGATACAGTTCGAAATTGAAATGTGCATAAAATATTCCTTGGAACTCCCATGGTTTTTTTTTTCAAAATAAATTTGGACCATTTTTGGCTTCCCCAGAACCACCCGGCTCCATTTTCTTAGCCCCCTCCTCAGAGCCTCTTCCATCTGAGAAGACCATACACTATATCCTGTACAGTACAGTTAGTTGTGTAAAAGTTACATACACAAAAGATTGACTTAATAATGCCTTTCTGCTTTCGCTGTTTCTAAAAACAAACATAAATCGAGCTAATGCTTAGAGACCTCTCTGCAAGATACAATGTGCCACCTCTTGACCACTCCCACTCATACACGTTTCGATCCTTCTCATGGCCTGGATGGTTTTACCTACTTTTGTCACCCTGTCCTGCTCTACAAAAAAAGAAACGTACCAATAATAATAAGCCTTCTCTTTTAAAAATGAAAAGTCCTCCAAAAATGTAGTATTTGGTCTTAACACATGAAAGTGAAATAGTTCAGTCATATTACTATCCTAACAAGAGTTGATCACATGGAAGAGATGAGCATTTTAATTTGGGAAGGTAAGAGGTGAGGGATTTGGAAGCATGAAGTGATTGGAGGTAAAGATTGAAGCCAGGACTTGGGATAGTACAGCATAGAACCCTAACACTCTGTGAGCACCAGGGGACAAGTGAGAATTTAAATAGTGATGGTAAAAAGAAGATAAAAAATAAATATTTCCTACTGAAAAGTAGGCTGTGGCAAAGAAAGAAGACCCTCTTTCCCCCTCACACTTGTGCGTTCCCCTGACCTGTAAGCCTGCACAACATGGTCCCGACTTCCAGGACCCAGGTCTTAGGTACCCCTATTAGGAGACAAACTCAGTTACATTGTGGGCTATAGAAATTTGTACGAGCTACCCTGGAAACTATAACCTACACCACTTCTATGGAGATATACTTTAAATATTCCAAGAGATTCAGGAAAAAAAAAAAGATTTAAAAGGAATCCATTTTAAAACTATTTACAGACTTCCCATCTCCAGACCTCAGAAGTTACTAAATCAAAGGCAAGGCACAAAACAACTGCAGAAATCCAAATATGGCCTGTGACATATATGGTATGAAATACATGTGTGACACCATACTTACTTCAACACGTCATTTAACTCACAAGAGCGAGAGGAGAGAAGATATTTTATGTCCTCAGTGTACTTAGTCTTAATCAGGATTTCTATGTACCAAATTTACTCATATTTAGGTGACATGAAAATTTCTATTAAAAACTTTATTTCCGGGCTTCCCTGGTGGCGCAGTGGTTGAGAGTCCGCCTGCCGATGCAGGAGACACGGGTTCGTGCCCCGGTCCTGAAGGATCCTACATGCTGCGGAGCAGCTGGGCCCGTGAGCCATGGCCGCTGAGCCTGCGTGTCTGGAGCCTGTGCTCCGCAACAGGAGAGGCCACAACAGTGAGAGGCCCGCGTACCACAAAAAAAACCAAACCAAACAAAACAAAAAAACCCCTTTATTTCCAAAGAAGCAACTGAAGCAAGAAGAAGGTGACCAAAAAACAAACAATAACTTTAAATTCAAATCAGCATTCTTCATTCTTTAAAAAATTCCACAAGGAAGGCATATATTTTAGCAGAACAGCTTTGAGAAACTCAGTTGCCCACATAAGGCAAACACTGTCTTTGTTCTTTCCCCTTTAATTTTATTACTAAAACTAATTATCCTGTCTGAGCCTAGGAAGAAAAAAATCTCTTTCCATGGTATTAATCCAAATTTGTTTCCATAAAATTACGTTGGAGGTTAGGACAAATTTGGTGTTATGGTTTTGTATCTTTACAACATGGCATAAAATACAAAGTTGTAAGATCAAATTTATTAACAAAAAAAACAACTGTTAATGTTTGAAACTTAATATGTCATTAAAATAAGATCATTTTCAATCTCTGTGACAAATAAAAAGTGCAGTTTTCTGGGCATTTTCCCTCTCCCTCCATTCCAACTAAAGTACACACTCCAAGTCGGCTTTCCTATTTTTTTGAGGAGATAATTAAATACAGCACTTCTAGGTTGAAATGACCTATCACTTTGCAGACCCTGATATGGTGCCTTTCTCAATTTCCCATTAAAATACCCACTGTAGACAGTTGCAACTTTGAATATTGAGGATAGTAGGCAACCAACTACTATACGCATTTATTCAGGTATTAACACATATTTGTTAACGTCTGCTGTGTGTCAGGCATTATGATGGTGATACAGAATCGGAATACAGGGTCTGAAAGAAACAGTTAATACTGTCAGGAAGTTCACAATCTAGGGAAAAGAGACAGACCCTAGCATCTTGGGAGAAGGTCTGGTATATCGAGTCAAAACATAATTGAGGGCTTCCCTGGTGGCGCAGTGGTTGAGAGTCCGCCTGCTGATGCAGGGGACGCGGGTTCGTGCCCCGGTCCGGGAAGATCCCACAGGCCGCGGAGCAGCTGGGCCCGTGAGACATGGCCGCTGGGCCTGCGCGTCCGGAGCCTGTGCTCCGCAACGGGAAGGGCCACAACAGTGAGAGGCCTGTGTACTGCAAAAAAAAAAAAAAAGTGCATACTGTAAAATCTTTTTAAGAGAAATGTTAATGACTTTTTTGTTCAAGCAAACCACGATGTGTTTCCATTATGGTAATAATCATCTTTAAATATATATAATATATTATAATATTATAAAGTATATTAAAATATATTTTATATAATATATATGATATATATATAATATATTATTAAAATATATTATAAATATTATATATATATTATAATATATAAAATATATAAATATATATATATTTAAGTTCCTTATTAATAAAATTAGCTATAATATCTGCAATATGAAATCTTGGTCTTTTTCCTTATCAAATTCACTCAATTTCTCTAAAAGTACATTTTCTCTTCCACAGTTAAATTTTAGAAATTAATGGATTTTTACATTTTTTTTCTCACAGGGCAATGGTAACCTGTGTAGAGGAAAATTCATTATATAAATAATATGGACAGAAATTTTTTCTTTTTTTAATCTTTACCCTTGTTAAATTTATGTAACATATTGAGCAGATTTTTTTTCTTGAACCCTTCTTATTTTCATGTTGTCTGTGAATAAAGACAGTTTTATTTTTCAATCTTCCTGCCTCATTTCTTTAAAATGCCTCATTGCTGCTTGGGTTTAAGTCTGTGATCTTGAACTTATTTTTGTTGTTGTTTTTCTCCTCTGTTCTCTGTTTGTGTCATCCTCCTTTTCTGCCTTCTTTTTGTATCAATTTAATATTTTTTAGTATTCTATCTTATCTCCTCAATAGATTTTTATCTATACAACTTTATTTTTATTGGTTTGTTTAGGGACTAAAATATGGACTTAGTAAATCACAGTCTACCTTGGAATTAACATTACCCTACTTCATGTTTAAAGTGAAAAGTTTACAACAGTATAATTCCATTTATGCTCTGACTTTCTTTAGAGTTACTGGTATTACTCATTTTATTTTAACACTAACACTTATAACCCTTCCAATAACATATTGTTGTTTATGCTTCAAATAGTCAATTCTCTTTTAAATAAATTGAAGAAAATATTCATTTGTATTTACTCACATGCTCACTAATTTTGGTGCTGCTCAAGCCAACCAATGTTGTTTCTCCTCAACCTGGCAAACTTCGTTCAGTGTTTCTTATAGTGCAATTCTCCTGGTGACAGATTCTCCTGGCTGTGTTTATTTGACAATGCCTTTATCTCAACTGGTTTTTGAAGGACTTTAGCTTAATAAAGAATTACAGCCTGACTGAGTGTTTTGTTTTGTTTTATTTTGGTATTCAGCACTTTGAAGGTGTCATTGTATTGTCTTCTGACTTACATTGTTTCTGATGAGACGTCACCCATCATTCTTCTTAGTGCTCTCTGGTACATAATGTATCCTTTTTTCTCCAGCTGCCTAGAGGATTTTGGTTATCAGCAGTTTGAATATGAGGTGCCTATTTGTTTTTTTCTTTTAATATTTATTTATTTATTTGGTTGCATGGGGTCTTAGTTGCAGCAGGCAAGCTCCTTAGTTGTGGCATGTGAATTCTTAGTTGTCACATGCATGTGAGATCTAGTTCCCTGATCAGGGATCGAACCTGGGTCCCCTGCATTGGGAGCACAGAGTCTTATCCACTGTGCCACCAGGGAAATCCCTGAGGTGCCTATTTGTGTTTTACTTTGTATGTATCTTGTTTCGGGTTTGCTGAATATCTTGGGTTTGTGGACTGATGTTTTTCATTAAATTGGGAAAATCAAGCCATTATTTATTTCTTCATGGATTTTTTTCCTCCCCATTTTCTTCTTCCTCTCCTTCCAGGACTCCACAACTACACATACACTACACTCCTTGATTTTCTCTTTTAAGCCACAGTTGAAATATTTTTCATCCTGTTACCTCACTGTGTTCCCATTTTAGATATTTCTATTAACCTGATGATTTTTTTCTGCATTGTTTGTTCTGTTCTTAATCTCATTTAATTTTTTAAAAATTTCAGATATTTCTCAGTTCTACAATTTCCATTTGGTTCTGTTTGATAGTTTTCATTTCCTATCTCTCTATTATTCTCTTCTAATGTCTCTGTAAAACTTTGAACCTATTTATAATAGCTATTCTATATCCTTGTTGCAAGTGACATTATCTGGGTCATTCGTAGGTCTTCTGCTTGTGTGTCCTAATTGTGGGTCCCATTTTTAAAATTTCTTCTTATATTTTATAGTAAACACTGTGATGAAAAACAGTGGAGTTGAAGAATAAGTTTGGGGGAAGGGGTTTCATTGGTTTGTTTGTTTTGTCTTCTCCCAGAGAATGTAAACTCTTTCTTATTTTGGCAGCTGAAGTAATGAGGTGTTCATTCATATTTCACCAAAAGTCATTTTGTATATTGGTGTATTGGTCTGCTCAGGCTGCTATAAGAAAATTCCATAGACTGGGTGACTTAATCAACAGATATTTATTTTCTCACAGTTCTGGAGGCTGGAAACTTCAAAATCAAAGTGCTTCAGGGCTGATATCTGGTGAGAGCTCTATCCCTGGGTTACAGATGGCCACTTTCTCACTGTGTGCTCGCATGACCCTTCCTCCGTGTGCATGTGCTGGGGCAGGGGAGGGAGTCAGAGCAAGAGAGAGAGCTCTCTGGTGTCTCTTCCTGTAAGAACACTAAACCTATCTGATCAGGGCTCCACTCTCATGACCTCATTTAACCTTAAGTACCTCCTTAAGCTCCTATGTCCAAAAGCAGTCATGTTGAGGAGTTAGAGCTACAACATATGAATGGGGGTGGGTACACAATTCAATCCACAGCATTCTTCCTCTAGCTCCTCCACCAAATTCATGTCCTTATCATATGCAAAATGCATTCACTCCATCTAAACAGCCCCAAAGCTCTTAACTCATTCCAGCATCAAGTGTAAAGTCCAAAGTTTTGTCTAAATATAATCTAAATCAGGAGTGGGTGGGACTTGAGGTATGATTTATCCTGAAGTAAAATTTCTCTACAGCTGTGAACCTGTAAAACCAGACAAGCTGTGTTTTTCCAAAATGCAATGGAAGGCATATAATAGAGATTCCTATTTCAAAAGGGAGAAATTGGAAAAAGGAAGGAGTAATGGACCCACCAAGTCCAAAACCCAGCAAGACAATTCCATTAGATGTTAAGTCTCAAGAATAATCCTCTTTGGTTTGAAGCCCTGCCCTTCTGGACCAGTTGGGGTAACTTGTCACCCCCTGCACCCTGTCCCAGATTCATATGTTGAAGCACTAGTACCCAATGTGAATGTATTTAGACATAGGGCTTATAAGGAGGTAATTGAGGTAAAATGAGGTCCTCAGGGTGGGATCCTGATCAGACAGGATTAGTGTCCTTATGAGAAAAGAGACCGGAAAGCTCTCCTCCCTTCATCCACCCACCGCCACCCCACACATGAACAGGAAAGGCCATGTGAGCACACAGTGAGAAGGCGACCATCTACAACCCAAGGGGAGAGCCCTCACCAGACATCAAATCTGCAGCACTTTGATCTCAAACTCTTCAGTCTCCAGAATTGTGAGGAAATGAATTTCTGTTGTTTAAGCCACCTAATCTGTGGTATTTTGTTATGAAGTCTGAGTTGACTAATACAATCTGAAACTAGCACTAGATTTCAGATTTTTTAAGATTAAACTCATCTCTTTACATCCCAGTCCCCAACTTCAGTACACAGTCCTGTGAGGGAGAGGGGCTAAACTTTTTTTTCTTAAATGGATTTGAGCCAGGACGAGGTGGACTGAGTTTCACCCTCTTGACTTAACATAGGAGGGTACTCAGTTCCAGACCCCATGAGAAAGTGCAAAACTGGACAAAGTCTTCCTACTTCTCAGCTTCACCTCCACTGCCCTGCTAAAACAAAATTGAGGAGGAAGCAGGGAGAATTTTCAGTCCACACAAAATATTGTGTTCGAGGTACTTTAGGCTTCAATCCATCTTGCTTGCCTCGACTATCACAGAAAATCCAGCCAGCCTCTCTTCAGCCAGGCAAATTCTCTGGCAGTCCCTCTCCTCAGTTGACCGGTCTGCACCCAGAACAAGCATTCTCCAAGAAGTTTTTACAAAACAATTCATTTGGGCTTCTTTTTGTCTACTGCTCCTCAATTATCTCACAGATAAGCATAATTATTACTTTATCTCAATTTTCTTCGTATTACCACAGAAGTAAATTTTTTTCCTTTCTATTTACATCCAAACTGAAATGAAAAACTACCTTTTAAAGTTAAAATTTGAATTAACTTTGATCAAGTATTTAATTTAAGAAAAGAGAAACTACTTCTAGGTCACATGAACTTTTGAATGTACAGTAATAATTTTGTTCTCAATCACAAGAAAACATATTTATTCCTCTTAGTAGTTTATTAGATTATTCTTTAAAGAGTAACATGATACCCCAGAATTTTTCTCTATCACTGATGTCTGAAAGAAGCCTCATTCAGTAGTTTTCCTATACAAAGAACTGAGTCATGCCACCACCGATTTCCTTAACTAATAAGAGAAACATTTACCTTTCTGACTGCCTTCCAGAGGATTTATTGATGTTAAGCCAACTTATTGATCTATGTAAATAATAAAACTGAATTTATTTATGAGTTTTATTTCCTTCAATATCTGACACGACATCTGGAAAATAGTGTTGAATAGTAAGCCTTACCAACTTGTCTTAATAGAAAAGAAAACCAGTCTGAATTTTTAAAAATTCTAAGTCAAATAAATTTTTAGATAGAGTTTTAGATTATCCATGAGTATACACAGATTCTCAATGGCTATTAATAATATATTAACAGATAGGAATCTTACTATACTTTCCTTCATTAATAAACATTAAAATGAGTTGTAGCGTATAATCAACACAAGTTGTTTTCTTTTGTCCATATGTTTATCTATTACAATAACTTATTTCTCATACCTGCTCTTTATTGACTGTACTAAATAACTCAAATCGACTTTATTGGTATCACTGTGTTTATTGGTTTCACTACATACACATGCGAGCATTGCATACTATTCTTTAAAAGAAAAAACATCTTCCCAATACACTTTAGTGTATGAAAATGGTGATTTTGCTATGATGCATTGAGTTCTACCCATAAATTTTAGCTTTGATATTTGATGTATTTAATCAATATAAACAATCAATCTGTCAAAAAGGTTTTTTAACTGGGAAAAGATGTGTTATGGTACCTTGAATGCAAAACACCATTCAAAAGACATAGAATGTTTCCAGCGTCTTTAATTTCAGATTATTAATTGGAAATTCATGTTCTGACAATGATCAAATTGATCTTTGGTTGTTGTTGTTGTTGTCTTAAGAAAACATTCCAAGATCACCATAGTTCTCCTCTTCCTAATCACAGCTTTCGTCTTTCACAAAATAGACCTCTCTTTAGCGGCCAGGGTATAACTGCAACAGGTTGGGGCTGAGGGTTCGCATAGGAGTCGGGGGGGCAAAATATGGCATCAACCTGGCTCTCACCCCATACCATGCCTTCTGCTATTTCTCCTTCTGGATGTTTTCCCCAGTAATCCCATGACACTGAGCAATCCTATATGGTTACTGCATCCCAGTGGATCTGTCCCTCAACAGGTCACATCAAAGGGAGCACCTGATAGAGAGACTGGCTGGGAGAACAGATCCATGGTCGGGTGGGCAGGAGAGGTCCCTGTTGCTCATCCTTTTTTTAAAGCGCTGTGGATCTATCAGCACAAATCTTCCTCTTCCATCCTTATTTCTCACTGTTTCCCTTTATGCACCTGGGGCTTGAGACCACTTGGACACTCTATGTTGGACAGAAGGGATGATTTCTAATTACCCATCCCTCCTGGGTATCTTGACCACAAAGTGTCCGTTTCATTAGTCTCAGTAAATATTCAAGGTCCAGCTCAAATAGTGCCTTATGCAGCAAAAATTACTAACACTCTGTTGATCTCCTTGTATCTCTTTTCCCCTTTTATTTTATTAGTAATTTTCACTTCCTTCGTGGCTGTCTTTCAGAACAGACAATGCATGATGCATACATCTGCATCCCTGGAAAGCACCCACAAGATGCTTAGTGAGTATTCTTAGAATAAAAGTATTTTTGAGGAAAAAGAATTTATTTAGCACCTGAGAAAACTAAGCCAGTTTGAAATTTTATGAATTAGATACAGCTTACTTAGTCTCACCAAAGATCTGGAATCTGAATGGAGAAACAAAAATGGCTTTCACCCACACTAATCCTTTCTCAAAACAAGAAGAAAAAAGAGAAAGAGAGTGGAATATGAGTTAGGAGGAGACAGTGGAGGAGATGGTGAAAGAAAACATAAATTGAAAGGAAAGATGTTAGTTGGATGAATTACATCTGATGATCTTTGGGATTCAACATCCCAAAAGTGTTTGGGTGTTTGGGGGAAGTAGAAGAATTTAACACTAAATAAACTTGTTCAAGTAACTGGAATGATGATCAAAATGCTTTCCATATGCTTGGCAAATATCTGCGAATGGCATTATGGTAAGCAGCCTACGGGATGGGTCCCTCACTACTGATTCTCTAATTGCACTTATTGATTACCAACAAAACTGCTCACTTGCTGATGGGAAAGAGGTATTTGGAAATGTTGCGACTTCAGAACATTTTTGTAGAACAACACTGTGCCCTGCCTCGCTGTCCGGAGAGATGGAAACTTCACATTAGAGTTAAGATGACCACACACCCTCGCATTTTCATTACAGCTCAGAGGTATGGCAGAGCTGTTGGGTTTCACTTTCCTTCAGGACATCTCTTGGGACTCAGCTCTTCCATTCCTTTGCCCCTTAGTGTTTAGGACTATCTCACAGATTAGAAGACCCCCTAAGCCTTGAGTAATTAACAGAAAAATTGCCTGTTCTGCAGTTGAATTTCACAGCACCAGAATATTCCCCGAGAAAACACCCTTAGTAAGATCTCTGACATTTGAAATCTCTTGAAGGGAAGAAGCCACTGAAAGGTCAGCCCTGGTGTTCAGCTGCCCTTTTGAGAAAGAAAATCTAGTTTGGAATGTGACTGTCCTGATGTACAAAAGAGCGGTGTAAAAACTTTTCCTAAGAGCAGAGTTTAAAAGGGAGAAACTGCCACTGACTGGGCACACATTACCCTGCAGGCCCTGAGTTTAGCAGGTCATATCTTAGTCATTTCTTCCTCTAGTCTCTTATGCTCACAACAGGCTTGTAAGGTAAGTATTAACATCCTCAATGTTACACATGATAAAGTTAAAATTCAGAGATTTGGAGAAATATGCTCAAGATAATAAAACTAGCAAATTATGGAGTGGAGATGTGAACTTGTATCTTTCTTTTTTTTTTTTTTACATCTTTATTGGAGTATAATTGCTTTACAATGGTGTGTTAGTTTCTGCTTTATAACAAAGTGAATCAGTTATACATATGCATATGTTCCCATATCTCTTCCCTCTTGAACTTGTGTCTTTCTGACAGCAAATTCTCTGTCCATTACACTGCACTCTGGTGACAAAAACGCTACCTTAAAGGCGACAGGTTGGAAGAATGTCCCCAGTAAAGAGGAAGCATTTTAGGAAAGGGGAGTTGGGGCTCTGAACATAGTCTCCCCTAGATTCCCAGTGCTACCCGCTGTGGCTCTGAGTCTGGACATTCCTCCTTGCCTCTTCTCCATCATGGCCAGCATTCATGGAACTTTGACTTAACTGATACACAAGCGAACTCTTTCCACCAGTTCCCCCAGCCTTCTGGTCAAAGGCAGATATTGTCTCCTTTGGTATCCCAAAGAACATTGCACAAACTTCATTCATATAAAATTACACATCATCCTTCCATAAAGCAGGATCTGATGGTGGTTATAGGCAAGAGCCCTACAGTTCCACTAACTTGGTTCAAATCCCAGTTCCAAAACATCCTAGATGTATTATCTTGGGCAAGTTACTTAATGACTTTACATACTCAGCTTTCTAATCTTTAAAACAGGAGTAATCATTTTGCCTATTCTTAGGACCATTGTCAGGATTAAATGAAATAGCCCATGTCCAGCACCTAGAGAAATGTCTAACACACAGGACGAACTTAAGAAATGTTAGCTGCCTTTATTTTGTATCTCACAAAAGACTGCAAGCACCCCGAGGACAGCAACATTGATCTGATCTTCTTTGTATAGGCTTGGAACGTAAAGAATAGTTAGTGGTGATTTGTAAAGTGCCTGATTATGTATCTCTGGACATGATATTATTTTTGCACAGAACTTAAGATCTTTCTTGAGGCCCTCTTTACTCCATGTCACATGGGATTGATTGATAATAAACTCTGCATACCTGTCTAGATCATTCTTGAAATGTAGGGAATCTAATTCATTAAATAAGACTAAAATCAAAATGGGGACAAGAACAGGCTCAGAAACAAATCTAGGTCTAAGTCAGTTGAGCAAAATGTAAAAATAATCAAATGCAAACATATCTTTGATGGATGGGAATTCATCTCACAGATGCCTAAAGACTCTAGACCTTTCTCTTATGACTAGGGAATCAAGAAAGCTTCCAACAAAAGTTTTAAATAGATACCACCACCAGTTTGTTAGCTTGTAGGACATAATGTACTTAGTATGCTTTTGACTTTGACAGTGTTTCCAAACATTAAATGTGATGCATTATATCTAAACATCTTAATCAGCTGAAATGAAATTACTTAAATTTCCCCCCAGGATCTTATTTCCTAATGGCTTTGGAACTAAAATTAGCTTTAATTCAATCAGTTACGTGTTCATCAATTTGCCAAAGAGAATATGGACAGAGGTGGGGGAAGAGAGGAGGAATAGACCAACTTTATTATTTGGCTGCCACGTGACTTCAGGATAAAGTTTCTAATGCTATGACCAACTCTGTTTCCACTAAACCTAATGACTTCCCCAGCCCAGGGTACTGAAGCCTTCTAAGCTTCAGGATTACAGAAGGCTTATCATTACAATCATAAATCATAGAAGTATAAGAATGAAAGCATGTCCCAGTAGAATCCAACTGGATTAAAGAAACAAATAGATCTGAAGCCATGTTTGTACAGGTGCATGAGTTACTCACAGCAAAGGACTTTCTGGTCTTAGGGTCAGCCTGGACCAATTTGGCAGTGGTGCTGAAGTGCTCTTGAGGTTGCACGGGTCTAGCCACTTTGTGGGTTTAGCGAGTAGTCATCATCAATCAAAACTGTTTATGCAATCATTTAAATACAGCATATCTGAGTTTATCAGAAATCCCAGCCTTCCCAAGCCTGAAACAGCTGTACTGAATGATTAATAGAGAAGTCATCATAAGACTGACTGACCTCTTTTCAGGACAGCTCCATCATGGTTGGTTCTTTGCAGTTCTGAACAGGAGAGGCTGTATCATAGAACTGGACTTCACAGTACATTCTGCATAGGCATTTGTAATATCCTGACTTAGGTTTGATGCAAGATGGAGCTTCATGGATGTGGAGAGCACTAGAACTAAGGAAGAACTTACTATAGTTGCTGGTTTGGAAAGGGCAGCTGGGAGGTTCAGAGCAGAGCTGGGATTGTGGGAAGAGAGGTGGTCACAGTATCCATTCTTTTCTAGCTCAGGCAGGCTGAAAATAGCAGCAGGAAATCTAGACTTTGGGCAGGTGCTTCAGAGTTGGATTGTGTTTGCCCATGATTCTGGGAAGGCTTTCCATTCACAACATGGCTCTGAGTAGTAGCCAAGGGGGATCAAATGGGAACCAAGCCAGGTAAAGGGGACTGACAAGAACTTAGCTGGACATTGTGGCCCCACTGTGGCTGGGCTAGTATCTACTCATATCTAAGAAAGGAAACTGAGTTAGATAGTCAGCCTTATGCACAGGGACCTTGGCCTCCTACAGACACATGATGAGACTAGTGAGTGTCCATGGTTCATTTTTGAAATAATAAGATACATCCTCAGAGTTCAATTAGAAGAAAAGAGGATCCTTGAAGCCACATGAGAGGTTGTGTTTATGACTGGACCTCTGGACCAGTGATTGCCATATCACAAGTTCTTGTCTCTAGATGGGGAGTGGGCTGGTGTGGAAGACATTGTTCTTATGCAGCCTCCTTCTAGGAAGCCCTGAGATTCTCAAGATGACCCAAAGCTCCCAGAGCCTTACATCTATTGTGTGAAGAATTTTAAATCCTCATGGCTTTCTCCTACCTCAGTATTACTTCCAAGGATAATGGAACTCATCAGCCTAAAGTAAGCTGCCCTCAATATGCTATAGTGGAAAGAACGTGCACCTTGTAATCAGGTACATTTGGGTTCGGGTCTTGTCTCATCTGCTTACTGGTGAGTTTGGATGCTGAGTTTAATTACTTTCCACAACTTATGCTGTATACAGATAAAATGCATTGATGGTTAAATGAAGGGAAAATTATTTTCTCATCTGAAGGATGGAAATAGCAATGCTCACTTCCACATTACATATGACAATTAAATTAAGTAATTTACTTTGTAGGGATAATCATTGAATAGTAATTCTTTTTCATCATCTTGTACTCTCTATATAAAAATGCTGTGATATTTTCATTGGACTCAACAATAGAATATGTTTGACTTAACCTGAATTACAGGACAATTGATGCAATCAGTAAATGATGAGATGCAAAAATCTACAACAAAAATATTAGCAAACCAAATCCAACAATATATAAAAAGAATTATATACCACAACCAAGTGGGATTTGTCCCTGGTATGCAAAACTGGTTCAGTAGTTGAAAATCAATCACATCAACAGGCCAAAGAAGAAAAGTAAGAAACTGCCAAATTGTTTTTCTAAGTGGCTGTACAATTTTGCTTTCTCACCAGCAATGAATTTGAATTCCTGTTGTCTGCATCCTTGCCAGCATTTGGTGTTTGTAAGAGTTGCAAATTTTGGCCACTCTAAAAGTAATAATGGGATATCATTGTTTTAATTTGCATTTCTCTAATGATGTATGACATGGAGCATTTCATGTACTTACTTGTCATTTGTATATTTTCTTTGATAAGGTATCTGTCAGGTCTTCTGTCATTTTTTAATTGAGATGTTAATTTTATTACCGTTGTGTTTGAAGAGTTCTTTGTGTATTTTGGATAACAGTTCTTTTTTAGATATGTCTTCTGCAATTATTTTCTCCCAGTTTGCGACTTCCCTTCTCATTCTCTTGATAGTGTATTTTGCAGAGCAAAGGTTTTTATTTTCATGAAGTCCAGTTAATCAATTATTGCTTCCATGGATTGTGCCTTTGGTGTTGTATCTATAAAGTCATTGCCATATCCAAGGTCATCTATATCTTCTCCCATGCTGTCCTCTAGGAGTTTTCCAGTTTTGTGTTTTACATTTAGGTCTACCCTGCTATTAAGGATTTCTACAGAAGACTTAATAGAATACCAGAATGTAGTCACAAATAATAATAATTCAAAGTATGCAGTGTTAAGCTGCAGAAACTGCACTCATTGAAATGCACTGGGGGTTGAAGGGAGAAGTTACTTTATCAGTGGAATGAGGACAGACTCCATCGAGGAGATGTTATCTAAGCTAGATCTTGAAAAGGAACTGAAATCAGACTTTTACAGATAAGGAGGATAAGGGCTTTTCAGGTAATATGCTGCTTCTCCTTTTGCAAGTAACCCCTATACCACAACATTTTAGATCTGCAATGCTTAAGAGTGCCCTCCTCTTATCTTGCCTTTGGAAGGCTGAGACCAAGCAAGGGGGATTATCTCAGTCTCACAATGTTAGTTAGTGGCAAGTCCAAGCTGAAAATTCAGACAGCTTGACTCCCATGCCAGAATTCATCTGCTTCCTCATCAACACTCACTGAACATCAAGCCACTGCTTAATGGCCTATTTAAATATTCATCTTACGCATGTTTAGTTAACAGAGCTGAATTACAACAGGACCTGACCACCAAATCATTTCATTTGCATTTGGCATAAACACAGATATATGGCTGATGCTAGAGTCTGGTCTGAGTCGAAGACTTGTGGTCACTTGCATAAATTATATAATAACTCCCTGAGACCACTTCAGTATTGATCCTGATATTGAGATTAATTCCACACCCAGCTATTTCTCCAATAAATATTCTCTATTTGATTCTAACAATATACTGTGTCACTCTTATACTAGCAAAATTAGATACCTAGAAGATAGTCAATTTTACATTTTCACTTTAGGGCTAAATAATCAGATGGATGAATGGCTGTATATTTTGTGTTACTTGTTAATAATAAAGAATGGTGGCCCTGAAAGAAACAAAAAGATCAACAACCAAGCCTGGGGTGGGTGGTGGAAGCTGATATTTCTGGTATTCTGAAAATGTGACAAAAACCAAACAGATGAGTAGGAGAAAGTGAGGAGTCCTGGCAATGTGACAAATTAGGGAAAGGCCTAATTTAAAGAGGAAAGGCAGGCAAGGGTTCAGGTCCAACAGTTCTGGAGCATTTGAAGTAGGAAGGGGCAATATGGCAGTTGCCCTTCAAAGACAGATATGAACGAAGGGAAATAAACTTTGTTTCTCCATTTTCTTCCTCTGTTCCTCTTCCCACCCTGGTAGAAGTTACTCTAATAATTGCAGGTCAGTGTGCATTAAAAGTCAGAGCTGGTTGTGGCTCTTTGATTCTCTTTTGCTGCTCTTTCCATTCAAAGGACTACATTGGGACAAAATTCAAGATGCACGTTGAACACTGCAATGAAACAGAGCAGCTGGCCTTGTGGTCTGCTGTAGGCTGAGGCCCGAGTACCTCAAGAAAGAGTGTTCTACAGAGTTCAGATGGGTTTGTCAGAATTCTCTGCTTGGGTTTTTGTGCCAAATTCTGGCTAAAAATACTGTGCTCTTCACTTCTTTTTTCCATAACTCCCTGTGAGTTTGTCTTCCTCAGGAACCCATGAGGAGAGAGGGCTGTGATCCAAGCACGTTGCAGGTATTCCTGGAATCCCAGGTCATTACAATACCAAGCTATTTCAAAACCCATCCATTTTTTTTTCTAATACCAGAAAGACCTAGATTTAAATCCCAGCTCTGCCACTTCCTAGAAATGTAAATTTGGGCAGTTTCCTAGGACCAAAAGAAAAACTAGGTCACAGGGTTGATTCAAAAGTCAGAAGAGCTAGTAGAAGTGAATCTGGTTTTAAACTGCAAAGAAATGTGCAAATAAGCGATGCTATAGAAACAACATTGACTTCGGAGTCACAGAGAAATTGTATCAAGTACATCATCTTAGTAGCTTATGTAACCCTGAGCACTGGTTTACTGTTCTGATTTTCAATGCCCACATTTTTGAAATGGGTTGAATAATACTTTTCTCTAAAGGTTGCATAAATTTTAGATAAGATAATGTTTGTAAAGTAACTGAAAATCATAGTCATTTAATTCTTTTTATTACTATTATGTGTTGCTCTTATTAATGTTATTTCTGCTAAATTATTATTGAACTGGTGGGGTGATGAACAGAAACAACACCGAGAATATGCTTCTTTGGCAGGGTCTGTCTTTGGAACAGACTGTCTTCTGACTTTGCACCAACCTGGGGACACAGACGGTTTCAAGCTCATATCTGTGAGGTGTAAAGGGAGAGACCCACAGGGGAGCTCAGCTTTGCACTAGCATCACCAGAAATCTTTCCTCCCCGTTAAAGGTGTCCCTTGAAGTCTTTACATGGAAGGGGTCCCCTCCCACAGGCACTTTCAGCAAACCATAGAACCTCTGGAGGGCTGGGATCTTCTGTTGTATCTCCAAAGTAACCATGCTTTATGCTTGGGCCCTGACTTGGACTTAGAAACTTTTAGCATTGGCTGAATCACTGCCCCTGGCCAGGCAACTGGCTCAGTGGTAAGAAATACCCAATGCATAAAATATAGCCAGGGTCCAGCAAAGCTAACTTCACCCTTTACAGGAATTACATGTCAGTGAAATGAGCTGTATGCCTGAAGATGTGACCTCTCAGCTTGGAGGAGCAGAAATTGGTCACCAACTGCTATCCCATGACCTGGAGCCCTGATACAGATAAGCAGGCAGACAATGCCCTCTCTCTCTGCACTTGCCCCAGTAACCAAACAACATTACCTAAGAAATGAAATGACTTAGCTCATCTTAGAACTATTTTAGTTGATTAAACAATCACATATATTCTAAGTGCTCAGCTCAATATTATAAGGGTAGAAATCCCTGCTTCCAAGGAGCTGACAATCTAGTTTACATTTTGCTTGAAAGGTATTCACCAGACAGCATTTTCTTTTTGCTTACTTTTGTTTTTCTGCTCAGGGACTTATTTATCTGTATATAAACTTTTAGGTAATATGTTACCTGAACTCTACTTTTTCCCTTGAATCTAAAGAACGAAAACAAATTATATGTAAGTTCTATATATTGTCTTCCAAATCAAGGGACTTGGTCCCTTTTCCGTCACCATCTGGTTATGGGACCTAGAGCAAGTTACTTCCTTTCTCTAGGCCTTAATTTCCTTATCTGAAAATTCAGGGAGGTGGATTAGATATCTTTAAGGTCTTATGTAGGACTACAGTACTAGAATTTTTCCAACAGAACCTGTTCTAAAGGATCAGACCTCCTCCCATCCCTTCCCCATCAAAAGCTAGTTTTCTGCCTGATGAACAGCAATGATACTTCAGAGGATACTTCTGATTGTGAAGCTGTGCAATGCTGAGAATTTTAAGAACCAAGATATCAATACTAATAAGACCAATGACATTTCATACAAAGCCTTTGAACACTGCTTTATCCCCTTCAAAGTACTACAGTATTTGCTGACCCATTCTATCAATGATGACCCAGAGTAATACATTTCATTAATGACAGGCAGGAGAAGCCAGCCTGCTGTAAATGGGGAGTCATAATACCACCATTAAGTGTATATTAACATTCTAACTGTGCCAGCTGAAGCAGACAGCCATAATTTGGCTTTAATTTCCTTCTGTGCCAAATATTGCCCTTGGCATATGAGACCAGACAAGGCAGAACAGACAAATCCATAAATACTTGGACTTTGTTGCAATCCAGAAAGGTTAAAAAAAATCACTAAGATTGTTGTTGCGAGGTTGTTGATTTCTAGAAAGTCCCTCCCCTTTCTGGGTCTCAGTTTCTCCATTTGTAAATTGAGGCGGGAGTAAACCACTTAGATCCCTTCTTGTTTTACCATTCTAAGAGCTCTCGCTCTATTACCCCATGCATGACCTAGGCAGACTCCTGTTTCTCCCTACCTCCCACCCAGATAAAGAGAGGAGTGGGCAGCAGCCCACATTTTGGCCACAGTAAGGGGTCAGGAAGGGAATTGTCATGAAGAAGAAAGAACATTAGACTTCAACCAGGAGTCCTGGGTGTCTTTGTAAATGTCTCCCACTGTGGGAACAGTGTGCAGAAAGTACATTGCAAGGACAGGGGAGGGGGTAAGGAGCCTCTGATTGCCAAGGTCCAGCTCTTGGGTCAACTGGTGGTTACATCCTCTCAATAACCTCCTTCAACATTTAAGATACTGCAACTCAAACCAAAGAAAATCTAAGATGAACAAAGTATCACATTCTCCATGATTTCCCTAACATGGGAAGACTTATTGTGACTGCACAAATAAGTGCTATGCATTTAGTCTCAACAATTCAACTGATTATATTTCAAATGTAAATTAGTAGTCTAGTGCAAACACAAAATAATTTGAGGCTACTTTTTCTTCTTAATACAGAACAGAGGGTTAGCTCTGCTCTCCAAAATATCAATACCATAAGCTGAGAGGACTCCCTGGTAACTTAAGGTCCACAGGTGACAAGGGAATAGAAGGAAATGACAGACACTTTTAAGAATGACCCTACATATGTAGAAAGAATACATGGACACCTAAGCATTAGAATCTGAATTTTGACAGACCCTCAGGATTAAAGAGATCTGCATCATATGGCCCTGGACTCAAGGAAATCAAAATCTAGTGTGCAGATGAGCATGCAAATAAATAACCACATACAGTAAGACTGCTGTTGTATTGAATTCATAGGAAGCATGGGAAACGTGGCAAATATATTGTCTTGTTAAAGGAGGAGAAGATTTCATAAAGAAGAATTTAAGATGAGATTTAAATAGTGTGTGACATTTTCCTGATGGACAGAGGAGAGGAGGACATTCCAGGAAGAGAAAACACCGTATTATGTTTGTTTTGGAGATGGGATACTACTGTAAATAAGGGATTTGAAATAGCCTTGCATATTTAGGGAAACCACAGATTATCGAGTCACAACATATGGTCTTCCAGTTACACATCCCATGTGAACTTTTTTTCTTTGGGTTAAAACAATCTCTAGAAATCCACAGAGTTGAGAATCGATGGGTAACTTGATTATGTTAACCACACCCTGATAAAGGGAAGTGAAAAAACTCAAATGGTCATTTCACACCGTGATTTCTTCCAAAGTCTATGGTGGAGAAGTAGAGTAACCAAGAAGCTCTGGTATGTTCACAGAGACTAATTTCCTTTACTTCTTCAGAAGTTTAGGATGTATTGTCCTTCCCACTTCTAATGTTTACCAGGCATGTAGAATCAAAATAAGTTAAATTCCTGAAAGAAACAGGGAAATGGCACCCTCAAAAAATAGTATTTATTTTTAACTTTTTTATAAGCAATTATTCAATCTTAGACTTTCAGTGGAATATTATTTTTAAAACTGCTGTCCTTCAGGATTAAAAAACAATAAGAATGCTTATTTATATGTTATGACAGATTCAAAGACAGAAGAAAAATAATGGATAAATCCACCAAAGGCACTCTGAGAAGAGTGTGAAATCTAATAAGTAGTCCAGAGAATCCTTCATTTTGACATTATTGACTTTTCCCAACTCTATTTATTCCATGCTATACTTTAAATACAGTATGAATCTTCAATCTTCAGGTTTCAAAATTTGAATTTTAACTGTTAGTCTATTGAAATTTTTCAATATAAAATATTGACCCAAAAAATGAGCACACAAGCACTCGAGAAGGAGAGAAAGTTAAGGAAAGGAAACTTGTTTTTTCCCCACTCCTTACAGATTTGATGAATGTATACAGAAAAATGATGAGAGAAAGAGTTCTGGAAAAATATTACGATGTAGTGGTAAGAGTATCATTTCCCTTCTCTCTGGCATCACAGTCTTCTGGTACTTTTTTCCAATGTTGGTAAACAATTTTTAAAATATTTTTTCCAGTTTTTTAGTTGTATATGGCAGGAGTGTCATTCCAGACCCTAACAGAGTCATAATATAATTTTGAATACAGACGCTTCTATGAACCACAAAGTGAAAATAACAAGGTGAACCCTATGATCACCCCAGATTTCTGTCTAGAAGCATATTCTGGACCACAGTGCAGAGAGGGTGACCCCAAGCAGAGCAAGGCCATCTTTCTGAGTTGAGGAGACAGAGATTACATTAGGGTCTAGGGAAGATGAGGCAGCTGGAAAGCACAGGAAAGAGTTTAGAGGGTAGTATGCTATGGAAAAAGAATTCCAAAAATCTAACAGAAGTCTGCTTGGGTCTGTAGAATACTGAGTTGTGCTTATGCAGGACTACACTGCACACAGTCAAGGAAAGCATGATGGAAGAGCTACAAGTTGAGCAATTTCCAAATGATTGATGCACAAGGTGAGAAGCTATTCTATCTTTGACCAGGCAGGTATGAAAGTCCTCATTGATCACCTGGGACATTCAGGAGAGACTGGCAAGGGTCATACCTTACTAGAAGAACTAGGATTCTATTCATTGTGAAAATACCATGCAAAATGCAGGCAAAGTAAAGACTTTTAAACAAAACCTGAGATAATTTGTTTCCAGAAAATCTATACTCCTAAGAAATATTAATGGAAATTCTTCACGTAGAAAGAAAGTGATACCATAAAGAAACTTGGGTCTATTTAAAGGAATGAAAAGTGCCAGAAAGTGTAAGTATGTATGTAAATATAAATGAAGATGTTTTATTTCTTAAGAGATAAATGATTTTAAAATAATAAAAATGTACTGTGAAATTTGTAATATTTGTAAAAGTAAAATATATGGAAACAAAAGCACAGGATGGGAGTGGAGAAATGAAAGCATGATGCATAAAGTTCTTACATTTTAAATGAAATGATATAATATTACTTAAAGGTGGATTGCTATAAGTTAAACTTGCATATTTATATGTATATTATACTATTTGTAACTTTAGGATAGGCCTTTCCAAAGATATCTTCAATAAAACATAAAAAACAAGTTTAAAATTTCTGTTTTTTAAAAGAATCCTTTTGAAAAGTGGAAAGACAGTCCATTAACTGGTTGAAAATGATATAAATAGATAGAGAGATAGATAATGTTGCATCTATAACAACATAGAACTTATGACCATAATACATAAAAGCATATAAAATTTAATTATACAACAAACATGCAACAAAAAATAGACAAAATATTTATACTTATACTTCATAAGAAGTATGCAAATAACCAATATATACCAAAAATATTAACATTAGTCAGTAAAGGAATGTAAACCACAATGAAATGCCTCTATACCACATTTGAGTGCTAAAATTAAAAGAACTAACTGTACCAGTGCTGACAAAGATGTGGAGAAATTGGAACTTCCATACACTGCTTGTGGTAATGTAGAACACTACAGTTGCAAAACAATTGAAATTTCTTATAAAGTAAAACATAACATTTACCCTAACACCCAGTAATTCCATTCCCAGGTGTTTACCCAAGGCAAATGAACACATATATATACACAAGACCTTTTATTTTATATTTGTTTTTTTTAATTATAATTGACCTACAACACTATGTTAGTTCCATGTGCACAACATAGGGATTCAATATTTCTATACATTACAAAATGATCACCACAATAAGTCTGGTTACCATGTCACCATACATACAGACATTATAATACAGTTGGCTATATTCCCCATGCTGTACATTTCACCCCCATTGACTCATTTATTTTACAACTGGAAGTTTGTACCTCTTAATCTCCCTAACCTATTTCACTCATTCCTTCACTCCCTTCCCCTTTGGCAACCACCTGTCTGTTCCCTGTATCTATGAGTCAGTTTCTGTTTTTTTATGTTTGTTCATTTGTTTTGTTTTTTAGATTCCACATATAAGTGAAAACACAGTATTTTTTGATAGTGTCCTTAGCTGTGCAAAAGCTTTTCAATGTAATGTAGTCCTGTTTGCTTATTTTTGCTTTTGTTTCCCTTGTCTGAGGATAGGTATTGCTAACACCAATGTCAAAGAATGTACTATGGTTTCTTCTAGAATTTTTATGGCTTCAGGTCTTACATTAAAGTCTGTAATCCATTTTGAGTTTATTTTTGTATATAGTGTGAGAAAGTGGTCCAGTTTGGTTCTTTTGCATATAGCCTTCCAGTTTTCCCAACACCGTTTATTGAAGAGGCTGTCTTTTCCCCATTGTATATTCTTGCCTGTTTTGTTGTAGATTAATTGACCTTATAAATGTGGGTTTATTTCTGGACTCTCTATTCTGTTCCATTGTTCTATGTGTCTGTTTTTGTTCCAGTACCATAATTTTTTTGATTACTGTAGCTTTGTAATATGGTTTGAAATCAGTGAGTGTGATACCTCCAGCTTTGTTTTTCTTTCTCAAGACTGTTTTGGCTATTCAGGGTCTTTTATGTTTCTGTGCAAATTTGAGAATTGTTTGTGCTAGTTCTATGGAAAAATTCCATTTGTATTTTGACAGGGAATGCATTGAATCTGTAGATTGCCTTGTGCCATATGGTCATTTTAAAAATATTAATTCTTTCTGTCCAAGAGTATGGTATATCTTTCCATTTGCTTGTGTCAGTTCAATTCTTTTCATGTCTTACAGCTTTTCAAGTACAGGTTTCTTACCTCCTTGGTTAGATTTATTCTTAGGTATTTTATTCTTTTGATTACAATTATAAATGGAATTGTTTTATTAATTTCTCTTTCTGATAGTTCAATGTTAGTGTATGGAAACACAATAGATTTCTGTTCATTAATTTTTTCCATGCAACTTTACTGAATTCATTTATTAGCTCAATGGTTTTTCAATTTTTTTGAAGAGTTTGAGAAGGGTGAGTGTTAACTCTTCTTTGCATGTTTGGTGGAACTCACCTTTGAAGTTTCTCATCTTGCACTTTTGTTTGTTGAGAGGTTTTTTAATTATTATTATTACTGATTCAATTTCATTACTGATAAAAAAGTGGATGACTCTCAAAAACATTATGTTGAGTGAAAGAAGCCGGACATCAAAGAATTTATGAATTCTTTTGAATTCTTTGTGAAATGAGTCACTTTGTGATTTTATTTATATAAAATTCTAGAAAGACAAATTTAATATAAAATTGACAGAAAGCCAATTAGGGGTCATCAAGTTTGGATCAAGGATTGGGAGCATCAGAATTGTCTGTTTAGAAGAAACTTTCTAACATGATAGTAATATTCTATTTCTTCATTATGGCAGGGGTTACACTGATGTATACATTTTATAAAACTCATATAAGTGTATACATAAAATGGGTACATTATATATTGGTGTATAAATTACAACTCAATAAAGCTGATTATTAAAAAAAAAAAGAAAGCATTGGCTTCCTCTCCTATGTTCTACTTCAAAGTTAGGGGATTATGTCCTGAATTTAAAATCCTGCTTTTCTGTCCCTTCTAGATCATGGGTTAACTTTTTCTTTTTACAAAAATATCTGAATGTGAAAAAAGTATCCCAATCACTCATCACTTAAATAGGAGGAAGTTTATCCCACCAGAAATATTACAATAGGAATACTGTAAATGTATCAAAAAAACACAATGTGGAAGCAATTAAGTCCTCTGCACAGTTGCCACAGGACATATATCCAACCCCCAAAAGTGAGGTGAAACAAGGCAACACTGAGACTGGTGGTCTGCTGTTGAGCAACACACCAACCTTAAGTTTCTGATCCCAGCCTCTCCAATCAGTGTCTTTATTAAGAACATTTTTATCTTTTACTCAGAAACTAGAAGGCCAACAGGAAAATCAGACCCTGGCTACTTTTGAATTGATCAGTCCAAGCTGATCAATGGGATCATCGACTGCTCCACTGGCACTTTCAATTGCTATCAACTAAGAAAGTAAAGTAAAGCTCAAAATTGACTGGACTTCAAGTGTCAGCAAAAACCTGGAGTCCATTTCTGGGGTTGCAAGCTTCATGGCCATTCTAATAATAGGCACTAGGGAGATACCAGAAAGCTGGTATTATATATACTGCCATTAGAAAGTGAATAACCAGGAGAAAAGATCAATTCTACTTTTATATTCATGGCTGAGTCACCTCAATATCTCTGTTGACTCCATTTGTCCAGTTCTAAGAGCCTACCCTCATCAGGACAAAAAGTAAGGTAGAAGTTTCATTCCACAGGATGAAACAGACTTTCAGACGTCTGCAAACATGTACCACACATATCTAAAGCATTGGAGGAAAGAACATGTAATTTCCTTTCAGATTTCTCCAAAGAAGGCTTACAAAGAAAAGATAAAGGAGCTAGCTTCAAATTCTTGAGAGGTTCTAATTTGCATGAAAAAAAATTGTATTTTGGTGAAGTAGAATTTAAAACCAGTGGACGGAAGTTATACTGATTCAAATTTTGGCTCAATGTAAGAGGTTTCTAACTTAGAAGCTGCCTAGAAATGGGATGGATATGCAGTCATTGTGTATGTTCATGCTGAAGTGGAATAACCTCCTTTTAGGGTTGATATTTAGAGGAACATTGGATTAGATCACATGTCATTCCCAAGTGTGATTCAATAATTCTTGCCCTCAGTCTTGAAGATTATATAATTTTCTTAATTTCCTTTGAGAAGTGTGGGGATAATAAACAAAAAATATTGCTCATGCCTAAATGATTGCAATTCCCATTTTAACTCTCTCCCATATAAATTTATGACATCTTTTACTACATGGATTTAACAGCATTTCATTTCACAAATAAGAACCCTGCTTCCCCATCACTCTCAGACTCTAATAATATGCATAAGTCAGAAACCAACATTTGAAATGTGCCTGGGTTCAGTTTCAAGAGAGTCCTTGAAGTGCGTCCATGGCACATCTTGGTTCATCAAATACATGTCTCTTAGAGGAAGGTAAACATAGATTCTGCTTCTCAACAGACCCTGGTGGAGTGGGTTTTTTTTTTTTTCTTTTCTGCCAACTGAAAGACCTTGATTTCAATCTGATCTTGAAAATTCTTTGAATTCTTTCATTTCTCACAAATGGTTTCAATCTCATTTCTTCTAGGAGACATTTGAGAGAAAGGCAATTACAGGAGACACCATTTTTTGTGAGGAATAATGAGGCATTGTCAATAAAGTGGGTGGTGCTCCTGGGAAGAATATCACCAGAGAAAACTTCAAGATGAGCAGCATTGTTGTCTTCAAAATGGTCCCTCTCCCAAATATAAGGAGCACAATTAAGCATAATCAAGTTTAAACTATGTTTTTAAATGTTGCTCAAATTTTCAAGTATAAAGACACATATTTATGAATCTAAGTATATAGTCTAGAAACTGAGGTACAACTTTTCAAAACTATTCTATAAATAGGTTTTATGACATTGTAAATGAGGAGAGAAGACTTGTCTAAGGCTTGGAAGACTTGCCTGAGATCTAACAGCTATTAAGAGCATCACCAGAACCAGGCTTAGGTTCTCACTTCCTAATCCACCTCACCTCCCTTACCACCCTATGTAAAATCCCAGTGTGGGGCATTAGATAGGGGACTTTCTCGCCCATGTGTTAATTTAGCTTGTCTGAATCAGTACATATTCTCCTGTGGGAAGAAATTCAGTATTTCTCTAAACTTGGAAACTTTTATAAGCATAAGAAACTCAAGAAGTAATGAATTTTAAGACTCATTTCACACTAAAAATGATTTCTGACATCACCTAGCATTCCTGTTGTATTACTCAATGTGTCCTAAGAGGTGACCAGCATATAAGTTAATGCATATTTGTTTCATAGGGAAGTTTGGTAACAGCCAAGAAAATTGAGTCCAAGTGAAAGCCCTTCTATTCATTATTCATAAATTCAAATAATATCTTTTATGATTGGCAACACATGGAACTCATTCTGGTCTCTTTTTTAAATTCTTGTTTTTTATTTTCATTTCCCAAAAGAAGTCAATAATTTTGAAGTTAGCAGATGGACAATAGCTTAGCTAATGACTATCTGATCTGAGAACTAAAACCTTCCTTCCATCCTAAGGAGTTATTTTACTTGAAATTGAAATGGATTTAACTGTTGCAGACCCTGAGAGCTACATAGGAGATCTCACATTTCCCCAAAATTCCAGCAAAGAATGGACCACAGCCTGCAAGCTGTGACACTTTTAAGGTAATTGGGGAGAGAGGGAGGGTCCTGCACAGGTGAAAGTTTCATATTGCTGAATATGGTAGGTGGCATATCCATTAATATCATTAACGCTAAGCAGCCAACTCTTCCAGAAGCAGCACTCTCAGTGGACTATACTTACCACTGACTTCTCCCACCTCTTTCTAAAGAATTTTAAAATGCTCAAATTTCTGAAAACCTCCCAAACAAGAAGTGTTTGGAAATAAGACTTTCCTAAATATACTGGTATTGCAATGGCCTGTTAGGATCCTTGACCTCAAACCCTTAGAAGTTGAAGCTAATTGGTTTCCACTTCAGCCTGACCTGGATTCTGGGATCAATACTGGAGGCAGGCAGGGAAGGGATACAGAGTCAAGGGATACAAAGTCAAGTGCAATGGTATTTGCTATGAAGTACAACGGAAATAGCTCATTTATTCAGCTTTTTCAACCATCTTCTTTATTCTGCTCCAAATCAATGCATGTAAGGGCTAGACTTCTGCTTTGACCTTCATGTTCCTCCATGATTAAAATTCTGTCCTGAACTCCAATTGCTCCCAAAGCTCTTCTCTGCCTTATCTAACAATTTCCCTCTCCAGGGATGATGATTTCTGTCCCTAAAAAAATACATTTTTATGACTATATCTCCTAGATTGGTAACCATCCAGTACAACCTCTGCAGAAGTCCTAATTAGTGATTCTTTTTTACTTTGTCCAGTGTCCTGCCTCTCTTTTTCTCACTACAATCATCGCCTAATTTGAAATAGAGCTCAAATTTATGTCCCTACATGCCAGAATCTAGACAAAGGAAAATAACCTCTAAGATACGGCACTCCTCCTCTTCTAGAGCTCCTTGGAGGTCAGCAAAGATTCAAGCAAAAACTCTGGACTGAATTTTAGGTATGATATTTAAAGGAGAAACAATGGAAAGTAGCACTGAAACCTGCATTTAGAGTTTCCAAGGCCCCCCATCTCAACTGAGAGGTCCTTCACATTGAACCAGAGGCATGGTTAGGAAATGAGTGACTGGGGGTAGTCCTACCTTTTCCCAGGTAGCTTATGTATTGCCAGGAAGTATTTCTTCTGTCTAATAACAGATGAAATAGGGATGAAACATAATATTTCCATCCTTGACACTTTCAATCAACTATAACAATTAATTTCATAAATTATATCAGGGCTTCTGACCTCACTTTCTTCCAAGAAGTTTCTTTCACCCTTTTTCTTCCTAAAGTTTTAGTGTTCCAGAGAACTCCATAAACAAAAAGCACTGAAAAAAATAGTTCTCTTGAGTGGAACAGGGATATAGATCCCCTTAATGGAATGTATCTTTAACCTTGAATATTTTATCTCTGAACTGTTCAACCTCAAACTCTCCACTATGAAATGCATTGGCCTTCGACCTTATTTGATTTCAGTTTGCTGCTTGAACTGATGCCACACACCCTTCAGAAAGCTGCTCTTCCCCTCCTGGGCGCAGTCAGTCACCCTGGGTCCCTTTTCTTTCTGACAGGGTGGATTTTTTGTTTTATTTTGTGTTATTTTATTCACTGAGAAAATATCAACTCAGGAGGAGTTCTTGGAACTCTTTAAACAAGAACCCACGTTTCACAGATGAGGAAACCAAAATGAGGAAAAAAGTGCTAGATCAAAAGCCACCCAGCTAGAACACAGATCACTCAACTCCTAACTCATTAAGTCATTAAGTAATTCATTAAGTTACTGAGTTTCTACTCCATGTCAGGCTCCACACTGAGTTCCGTGAATACAGAAAACACAGTCCCTGCCCTCCAGAATCCCGTGCACCCCACTGCTTCCTCCTTGAAACTCAGATGCAGACAGCTACCATTTAAGATATTTGTCTTCAAGCAGACCCCAAACTACACTTTCTTAAGAAGCCTCTGGAGGCTTTTCATTTTGTCAGCCTCAGAGGACAATATCATCGGACTAAAAGGTGGATGCCTTTTTACTAAGCTAATCAGTTGAGACCCTGAGCAAGAGAATAAGACAACACGTCTGAGTGCCCGCATCTACCTTGATCTCTCAGTGGTCCTGCCATCAGTGGGCAGAATTTGAACTGGAGCATCTCTTAAACCCAGATACAGAAGACGCTCCTTCGTCTTTGTTCCTGTTGTGCCCTGTGCTACTTGGCATGTGCATCTGTCTCCCCACTAGATTTGAGCTTCTTGAAGACCATAATCATGAATTCTGTAGTGCTTAACATGGTGCCAGGCACACAGTAGACTCATAACAAATGATTTTCAAATCCATTAACAATATTCACATATCTAACTTAGCTTGAAGTGGGACTGCTATGGAGATAAGTGCTAATGAAAGAGATTTAGGGATGTGAGTCTGTTCCGCATCCCTGTAGCACCTGAAAGTGTTTGTATCTGTTGCTTTTCAATTCTTGGAGTTACCACGTGCAAAGCAGGCACCCTTTGGCAAAGAGGGCAAGGCGTCCCTGGGCTCCCTGCTACTGTGCCTGGAGCGCCCGGCTTGCAGCTGCTTCACTGAGTTTGTGGGATCCAAAACTGGGCAGGGACCAGGAGCAATGCAGAGGAAGTAGCATGGAGCAGAGAGGTTAGCACATTCTGGCAGCTCCCACTCTACATGCACAGTGAAAACAACAATAGAAAGGTTTTCAAGCATAAAAGGATTTTCTACTACAACGACTCCAAAAAGAAAAATGCCTCACCAAGAACATCTTCGCTCAGACATCAAACTGCTCTACTGAGAGCATTTTTAATCAATAAATCCAAAGAAGAAAGATGAATGGAATTTACAGAGAAACACCCAGAGAAAATAAATGAAGACATTCACTGTACTTCTGTGGGTGAAGCATCAGCACAGACTTGTGCTTCTGCTCTGGAGGCTCGCAGTCCTGTCATTGAACCAATTACACTGAGTCCACGGATAGAGTGGCCTGAGCAGTACCAAGGTTCCTTGGGACATGTACTGTCACCAAGAGGATTCCAACTGTGCAGCTTGGTCCGTCTCCACTGGGGTCCCTGAAGAACAGGAAAAGATGATGAAAGACAGAAGGAGAGGGTAAGCAAGAAGTGCTGGGCCTTGAACTGCCACCCTATTTCGCTGGGTGCCTTTAATATTATGGAGAATCGTACAAGTCCTGGATTCCCAATCACAACTAAGTTAAATCACTGTTTAGAAATTTAGTATGAGTCAGAGTTGGCTTCCTACATCTTTGCTTGTCATGAGAAAATTTTGAGGAAGAAGACTTTTTTTACTCTAAAACTTTGGCTTTTGGGGCTACAGACATCTGCTACCAGGAAGAATAAAGAAAGGAAGTGAAGGAGGAAGGAGGGGAGATTCTGTAACCTCTTGAGTTGGCATTATTGCCCAAGGCTGTGAGGGAATAGCAAGTGTTGAATGTAAGCTTCAAAATAAGAGGAACCTGTGTTTTTCCTCTGCTCACATTTTCTCAAAAGCTCTTTGTAAACTTTCTAAAACTCTGATCTAAAAGTCATGGCATCCTACTAGGGTGCATGCAGTTCCTAGCACACAGTAGATTCTTAATACACAGCGATTGTTATGACATGACTTGACTGGGCTCACTAATCATAATGCAAATGGGGGCAGAAGTTTTCCTCACGTCCCAGCAAACAAGCTCACCTCCTCTGCCTCCCTGATTATGTAGATATCAACACGTTAAGAGTCTCAACCGAGTTAGAAAAACCCACACACAGGGTCTTGTAGAGAATAAATGTCACCAGCAGCAATTCTAGGAAGATGATGCGCTATATCAAAAGTTACGCTGACCCTTGCCAGCTTCCCATGGTTGGCCTTAGTGCACTCACTAAAGGAACAGGACGTTCCTCCTGCCCTGAAGAACTCACTGTCTGGTGTGGAAAGGGAGGGATAAAACAGACATGTAACAAATAACTCCCGTAGAATCTGATAAGAACCATACAGAGGAGAGCATAGGTATTGTGGGATGTCAGAGTGTTGGCTGAATAGTTCTGTATGTGGTGTTGAGATGCAGTGGTAGGAAGTGGTCGAGAAAGAAGGGAGCATTTGAGTTAGAGCTTGAAACACTTGTTGCAGTTCATCAGTAGGGGAGGAAGTGGAAGGACATGTTTATCGGTCAGACTCCCAACAGGAAGCAGATGACACTCTCAAAATGGGGTCATTTCAGGAGAGTTTATTTCAAAGGGGCTATTTCTGAAGGTATGGGTGAGAGAAACCACAGTAATCCAGGGGGGAGTGCAATAACCCACGGCTGGTAGAGGCTGCCTTCTTTACAATCCCTAGCTGGAAAGAATGTGCAATTACTAAAACTCAGAAAAAGACAGTCATATATTGTTGGACATCTGGAAAGGAACAGTGACCACTAGTCAAGGGATACAGCCAGTGTGAGGTGACATTGCAGGAAGAGGGCCAGAAATGCATAGTCTGACCTAGCTCTCTACCCTCTAATCTCCTGAAGGGGGGTGTCCTTATTGGCCAAACCCATCAGGAAGCCAAAGGGCAAGCGAACCCATTCATGTAGTCCATGCAGGTTTGAGAAGTTTAGAGTGAGCCTGGAGGGGCCAATAAAAGGTGTGCACCCAGGATTGAACTTGAAGTCACAATATGAGCAAAGGCATGACGTGGGAAAGTGATGACCTCAGCTTCTTCTCAGGGAGAAGCTGAGATTGCCAATAAATCACAAAGGTAGCAGTGGGAGATGAGACATCCCTCCCGCCCAAGCCTGGGGCTCTCTGTTAAAGGTCTTTACTGCAGCCTTGGGAAGGTAATCTTTCATCAGCAAGCCTTAGCTACAAAACCCTTCTCCTTGAAGCTCAGTTCCCACTGTGATCACTGCTACAGTTGTGGCCCTCCTTCCCCTCATCCCCTCATCCTCTCGTCCTCTCCTGCCTTGGCCCCTTCCCATGCTCTGAGACCTACAGTAGAGGTCAGCGGAGAGCACCAGGTGGGCTGTGAAACTTAGTGTCCATTTCATGAAGCTGCTCCCCACAGCCTGGGTTGAGAGCATCAGCAGGAATAACCCAGGCCCAGAAATATCATTAGTAACAGTAATAATGTCACCAGCACCGGGTCTTGCTCTGTATCATCCTTTATCTGTAGCCTCTATTCCAAACTGGAGCCACTAGGTCTGAATCTTAACTCAGCCATGGCTCAGAATCCATCCTGACATCAAAAAGTGGAATTTATTCTGTGCTTGAGTTCCTTCTCTGATAACTTGCCTCCTGTTGCAGGCCATTCCCAGGTTTTGAGACTGCCTCGCTCAGGAATCTACCTGGTGACACCCCAAAGAAGAAGAATAAGACCCAACAGAGATGCTTACAGGAGAAGAAATGCACAGATAATGAAAGTATATTGTAGATGCTGTAACACGTCCGGCCTAGTTGTAGACACGAAACTACTACTTATTTTGCATCTCAGCTTAAGTAGTACTTCCTTGCAGAAGCATTTTCCAACTCATGAGTCTAAATTAATTATCCTTTTGATATTCTCTAACAGATCCAGTTCCTTTCTTTCAGAGTGCTTATCATGTGCTGTCATACAGGTTATATACTGCCCAACTCCACAGAACACCATTCATATGGACTACAATGTGAATGGCTCCCCCTGGAGGTGTGCGGTGCACAGCCATAGATTATTTGATTAATGTCTCTCTCCCTTACTAGTCTGTAAACTCTATGAGAACGGTGGCTCCCAGTGATTTTGGACACACACAGCAGTAAGCAGCAACTTGCAGCAAGCGACAGCAAACGGTAGCTGGAAGCAAGATCTTAGTTCCTGAACCGGGAGTCCTAACCACTAGACCACAGGGGCCAGCGGCTAGGACCTGGATCCCCAGCTCTTGCCTGCCTTGTCAAGAATGAATTCAGGCAAGGAGGCAGAAGGTAAAGAGAAAAGTAAAGAGTTTATTGGAAAAGCAAAGTACATGCAGAAAGACGCATGGGAGAACTGAGAGAGAGAGGTGCGCCTTTTTCCTGGTCTTTGTCTTCTTTCCAGCCAATCATCTTGTTTTGTCTCCCCCATGGCTAATTTGTCTAAGGACCCTCCCCTTAGGTGCTCACATACCTCTCAGCCAAGATGGATCTCAACACAAAGGATTCTGGGGGAAGAAAGACTCATTATGGCCAGGCGCAGTCCTCTGACTTTTGACCCCCAAGGAACCTTTCTGAGCATGTGTAGTGTCTCCCTTGCCCCAATGAGGGCGAAGTGGAGATCCCTTGATCCTTTACTCAAAGGAGGTTTTGCCCCCTTTGTTCTTGCCATGACTGTTATCTTTTTTTTTTTTTTTTTTTTTTTGCGGTACGCGGGCCTCTCACTGTTGTGGCCTCTCCCGCTGTGGAGCACCGGCTCCGGACGCGCAGGCTCAGCGGCCATGGCTCACGGGCCCAGCTGCTCCGCGGCATGTGGGATCTTCCCGGAACGGGGCACGAACCCGTGTCCCCTGCATCGGCAGGCGGACTCTCAACCACTGTGCCCCCAGGGAAGCCCATGACTGTTACCTTAAGGCATCCATAAGAGACAAAGCTTGGCTACTTACCCTGTCTCTGTCATTGCTTCCATTTCAGAGAGTAAACAGGAGACTGATTGTAAATGCCTAACCTGGAGCCCATCTATCTCCTGTCTCAGAAAATGCAAACAGGGAGGCTAATTGTAACTGTCCAGCCTGCAGCCCTGTTTTTTCTGCCTCATGAAATGTAAATGGGAGGCCAGTTGTAAATGTCTAACCTGGGGCCATCTATCTCCTGCCACACCAGTACCCTAGGACATGGTTTCTGACACATAGTAGGCATTCAATTAATGTTTAATGAATAGTTAATAAACCGTCTGAAACAGAAATTTTATAGATTAGAAGCTAAAATTCAGAGAGTTCAAACAACCTGTCCCTGTTCACTTGAGAGTTAGTAAAGAGTTAAAAAGGGATGGAGTCAGAACTTAAATCCAAAATTGTACAGCACATGTGTTTTTCATTGTTCCACGCGGTCTTCAAAATATAGTGAAATAACCTATACTGAAATCTGACTGGAAGAAAAATGGAGATCAGTAAATGTGGGGTCAGGGGAGACTGATGCCCTTACTGACCTCTCCCAGCACCAGCTTAGCAGGAGCCTTATGTATAGATCCTTGCCAACCAGAGCATCCTATCTAGCCTTCCTACTGTGTCAATAAACAGGGAACAGGCAGGTACCGAGAGGAATAAATCAGAGCGCCTTAGACCAGTGATTTATAATCTGGTGACAGCCTCTTGCCGCCTCCCTCATCATTTTCCCACCGTGACCCTACAGGGGAAGCACCAGCCAGGACCCCTCCATCCTCGCTGGTATGCAGCCTCCCACCATTCTGGGCCGGGTACCTCTGTGTGTGTACTGGGGCTGCCTGCCTTTCTGCCTTGCTCGGCAGCGAGGGAGCGGACGGCTCTTTGTCCTCCTAACGACATATCTCCCCAGAAGCGCGGTTAGTTTATGGCCTTCCAGTTTATCCTTTACAGGGCCCATTTTTCCCCATGTCACTGACTCAGGTGATTAAGACCTATAGCCACTGTAAAGTTGATATACAAGATGTCAAAATATTTTCATTTGTTTCGGGGTTTTCAATGGCAAAGAAAAAAGAAACAACTGTACACTGAGAATTTATGGCTCACTTTTATCAACCTCTGAGGTAAACGGTTTGCTTTTCTACGTGGCCGGCTGCAGGCATTTTGCTCACCAGTGTGTACTTGGTCTGGACGGGTTTTATAAGGACTTATTTATTTATTTATTTATTTACTATGTAAATATTTAAACAAATATATGTTTGAACAGGGTCTCCTTCCAGAACAGGCAGGTACAAGTCAGGAAAGACAAGGAGCGTCTGGATGGCAAGTGCTTCCTGGAACCCCTCCCCTCTCCTGCCTGCCTTTTGTCATCGTTCTTCTTAAATGAGCCTTGAGCCTTGAAGCAATAAGTCTCCAAGTGTGTATGAGGAAATGTATGAGGAACACATAGCTGGTTTGCATCCATCAATCCCCATGCAAGCGCATGCCTAAGAAGCCATTGCAAAATTCATTTTTCATTGTAATAAGGATGGTTGACTTGTTCGGATCTTTACACATTCCTTTATTGAAGCCTTCTGCGTAAATATTCACGTGGTACAGAATTCCTTACACATTTGCCCCCCTGTGCAGAGCAGGCCACTTTCTGCCTACACAGGCCAGGCATGTCTGTGCATTAAGGAACACTGTCAGCATACACTTGGTTCATGCAGCTCTTGAAAGAAATTCCTTATGTAATGTTTTGACATTTTTTACTCTGATAAGAGATTTTAGGGATAGAGTCATTCTGGCCCCAATTTAATTATTGCCAGAAAGTAACAGAAAAATGTTAAAGGTTAAAAATGCATTATTTAGCCAAGAGACTCAAGAGGCTTGAAGGATAAATGCATATACTTTTTAAAAATAAAAATCTTTTATTTATAAAACATAAAAAGTAAAGTTTGACAAGAAAAATAAAAGAAAGTGACAGAAGAAAAGTCAGTGAACCAGACGTAATAGGCTTTGGTTCCAGTTTTGGTACCGGCCGTTTACTCATCATTATCACTTTGATGTACATTTTCATCAGCTTCATTGTGCATCTCTGAACAATGACTGTAATAAGGTGCTCGTGTCTCACTACAGATATTGTTTAGTGTCCATTGAAATAAAATAGAGGATCTCAGGGATCTGTGAAAGGTTGTACAAATCATCCTTGCTCTCTGGAAATCTCCAGTGGAATTGACATCAGGTAACTAATAGACCATGCTGAGCAGTTATGTATTCTTTTACATGTTTGCTTTTGACATGTCACAACAACTTTTGAATAAGCCCTCAAGAACCAGGTAGCATTTTGATGCACATAACAGGCAAGAGAGGAAGTGATGTAAGATGAATTTGGAGACATAACGAGGTGTCACATCATGTGAGACGTTGCAAATGTGGTAAAGAATCTGGATTTTATCTTTAAGGCAGAGAAGCTATTGGAGGATTCTGGGCAAGGAGTCACCTCTGCCCTGATGCGTATATTAAGAGACCACTGGGATTGTTCTGTGCACACCACACCGTGACAGCAGAAAGAACACTTTGATTTTCCAGGTGTGCAAGCAAGAGATGAGGATGACTTGAAGGAAGAAGGATTTGGAATATGCTTTTGAGATGAGCTGAAAAAGATTTGCTAGTAGATGAGATGTGGATAAGGATAAAGAAAAAATAAATAATGACCCTCAGTGGTACTTGAGCAGCTAGGTGAATACAAATGTCATTTATCCAGATACTAGAGGAAGGAGTCAGTTTGGGATGGCAGTTGGAAATCCTGCTTTGGTCATGTTAATCTGAAATGCCTCATAGGCATCCAGCTGGCCTAAAGCTACAGAGCAGTGCCATCCCTGTTTATCAATGAGAATGCCTGCAAAAACAAAAATGTTTGCACTTCACCTCCGGGATCTGCATCAACTAAATAGAAATAAAATTAGCTAGAATGAATTACAGTTTACAGAATCTGTTAGAATTGTATTAATAAGGACATTTGGGGGTTTGGTGTCAGAAATTCAAGGACAACTGATTTCTCTCAATAGAAAAATCTAGGGGCTCTTGAAATGGAAAAACTCCAAGGGAAGACTTACACGTTACTGAATCCGGGTGCTCAAATTATGTCACAGAAATCTGTTCCTCAGTTCAGCTTTCATTAAACTAGCTTCATTCTCAGGAAGGATCCCCCAAGGGGTGGCAAAAATTCTCAGGGTCAATTCTAATTTTGCTTCCTACTAGCATAGCAATGCCAGAGGAAAAAGGGAACCTTTTCAAGATCAAGGTGTAGGCAGGTTTGGTTTCTCCTGAGGCTTCTCTCCTCAGATGGCCACCCTCTTGCTGCTTCATCACATGGTAGTCCCTCTATGCTTGCGCATCCCTGTCATCTCTTCCTTTTCTTATAAAGGACACCACTAATATTGGATTAGGATTCACCCTAATAGTCTCATTTTAATTTAATCACCTCTTTGAGAAATGGAATACTTCCTGCCATATCAATAAACGAAGGATGTCATAGTCATCAACGATTGCAGCCCTCCAACGTGAGGCCGAGGAACTCAGGGCTGAAAAGAATGCCTGCCATCTAGCAGCCATCAGACTGCAGCCACTCCCTGCAGTGAGCCCTGAGGAAACTCAGGATGTACCAGGATGCTGGCCCCAGATAGCTGAGGTGCAGATGAAAGGAATGATTTCAGTGAGCCCAGACTCCTGCATCCTCCCATGCATAGAAAAGCTCTAAATTCCTTAAATTGAGATATCTAGTTTTCTTTAATAACAATAATCTTTTTGACATTCCAACTACCTGTCCTTTGTTACAAAACTCCTCTATATCTTGGCTCCTCCTAACGCCTCCAAGCAGTTTCTAGAGTTATCTGAAACGCTGTCTTCTCACGCTGCAGTCCTCATTTTGCCCCAAATAAAACTTAACTCTCAGCTCTCACGTTGTGAATATATTTTTTAAGTCAACCTCTCTGAATACCCTGTATCCAAATACTGTTACACTATGAAGTATTAGGGTTTGGGACTTCAACATATGAATTTGGGAGGACACAATATGTACCCTAACAAATGAAATACTCTGTCTTCAAAATTCTAACTACTTAAAATTTAACCTAAGGGAATGTTTTAAACATACACATTAATGTATCCAATGGGAAATTGGTTTTAATAATTATAAAAATTGAAATAGCTGATAAATAATTTTAGATTGACTTTATAGTCAGTTTCTGATCATTAAAATTATAGAAATAAAGACGATTGAAAATTAAGTGCATAAGTGAAAATTCTTCTATGATTTTCATCATACACCTAGGTCTCACTAACGAAAGATAATTATGGGAGATTCATTGAGCTGCCACGAGAGGGAGTGCTAACCAAGAGTTGGGACGTAAATAAGGAGGCATCTGGAGCATGCTGGTGTCTTAGGGCTCAAAAACAACAGAGAGAAAGAGAAAATCAAGAGATGGTAATGGTAGCTACGGAAATGAGAAAGGCACTTCCACAGAAAATCAGGGAACTCAGGGAATAACCTAATAATTACCAACAGGATCTCTCTCCTAGGAAAGAAATGCTTCTTGATACTCATCTTCCCCACTTCTGCAACCTAAAGCCTTCCAGTGAAGGTCATTCGAAGGATGTACACTTGATATGCAATCTGTAATGTGTCCTATTTGTTCAGTGGTGGCGTTGATGTGGTTTTTCCCTCTACCAATTACATTTTTTCTTATGCCACCATCATGGTCTCTGAATCGTCAAACGGGTGCTGAGAGAGACTCTGTTAAGTTCTGTGAGTCTTTGTAAAATTGGCAACTGGAACTTCATGGCTGCATTAAGTGAACCAGAGGATTAAGTGTGCATAGGACTTCTACTCTTCTCTTGAAAAGTAGAAGGGGACAATGATGACATCTTGGGTGTGGTCCGTGCAAAGGGGACTGCAGTGGAGAAACCTGAGTTTGGAACTTGGATCACTCTCTGAGAGCTAAAAACATGAGTGTCAGGACCGTGTAAAATTGCACTTAAATTCCAACCCTACACTTGACTCATTTTCAGAGCTTGGACGAATTACTTCTCTCTCAGCCCTCATTTCTTCCTCTGTAAAAATGCCTCACAGGCTATGAGAATTAGATATGGTGTATGTAAAACCTAGCACCACATTGAGTTCACAGCAGCTGCCCAGTAATTGGTAATTATTATGATTTTAGCCTAAAATCACACAAATTGATGAGTAGCTACCTATGTGGAGGCATGGGGGGGGGCTGCAGTTCCTAGGCTGAGAGGGTAAACTCAGTTGGGGAAGGGCTGAGGAAGAAGTCAGATTAGGGCTGTAGATCTAAACTCTACTCTCCAACCTAGGCTCACCAACAACAAAGCTCACGTTTTGAGCCCTGACTCAACTTCTGTCAGTTAAGAATTTGGTAGCAAGAGAGAAGTGTTACCTGTTAGTCCTTCTCAGAAACCACCAATGCCTGGCATTTGTCCCAAGGTCTGACACAGATTAACACCAATTAACTGGTGACTGAATCAAGTCATAAGTGCATGAATTAGAGGTGAGAACATAGCTGTCACAAAGCGACAAAGTCTTTATGGAACCCAAAACTCACCACAAAATGATGTTTTAGTGTTACCTTAAGTTAATGTATTAATAAAAATTGATAGTAATTGATATGAAGCCATTATTCAGATGCTCACATAAACTTATTTATTTAAAAATGCTTGCTAAAAACAGCTACTGATTTAACAAACTGTTTGATGTCTCTGTTATCTTCAGAGTAGAAGTCAGTTGGGGACAAGGTCCAGTTGGTGGGGCAAAGATGTCAAGGAGAGGAAAGCTTTTGAGAAATTCAACTTGGCAATAGAGTAAGATGCTGATAACAATCAATAAGAGAGCTGCAGTGTAGGAACATTTAGAGAAGGAAGAAAGAAGCTCTCAGCACCTCATTGCATATTCTTGAGAAGGAACATACTTGTATTTTGGCCAGGAGAGTGATATGGCATTATTCCTATGTCATCAAGAATGGGTCATATTATATTCACTATGAGGTAATACTAAGGATGAGAAGTGTGTAATATTCTTAGGAAAGATTTTTATCATAGTTGAGTTTTTTTTAAGTTTTAGTGTTTGGCATCCTGTTTCTGGAATACTCATTTATGGCAATACCTTTATCTGTTATTGTTCCCCGAAGAGAAGGAGCAGATGCTACTCTAACATTTATGAGCTGAGAGTTGAATATTTTGTTTAACTTTTATAATTCCCTGTATCACCAAATGGAATCTCACTTTTCAAAGTTAGCTTCATCCAACACAATTCATTTTTAAAAGAACAGAAGTTACCACTGTCTTTACAATTGTTGCTGTTGTTTTAATTAACATTTTAATTTAAGTTGGCACATTTGGCATATGGAACTCAATTTTCTTTCCAGAAGCCCAGGGATTCTTGAACTAATGAAAAAAATCAGACCTATTTAATATGGACAGAATTATATCGCTGTTATAATTCTTCAGGAATGGGAAGATTTTATATAAAATGTAATATACGAAACATAATATCAATACATGAAACATAAGGTTATGCATATGTACTGTCTGCCTACTCTAAAGACACTGTACTGGCCAACTCGAGAGAAGTGTTATCCCCAAAATTAATAGATGCTGTTAAAAAGCAGAGGTGGTTCTCCATAGTCTAATAAGATTGAGAAACACTGAGTTAAACAGAATTAGGATTTCTTTTTTGCAGGGCTTTTTAGCACATTCAATGAGTTAATACAAGTTGAAAAGCTCGGGAGGTGGTGGGGGAGCATAGCATGTATGCAATATTTCCCAAACTTATTAGATCATGGAACAGTTTTCATCTGAGAAGCATGTTTTGGGACCAGCGTTTGGCAGATGACACGTTGGAAAACCAGGAAGCCATGCTGTAAAGGATGCTAAGATGGTGAAGTCACAGGCTTCGCCTGTGGGAGACTTGCAGTCAGAGTAGATAATAAGACAAAGACCCAAATAACTACAATCAGAAGAAGAAACTGCAAATGTTCTGAGATATGGACAAAGTTCTGAGGTTATCCCTCAGCGATGTTTACTGAACACAAATTTAAAGGAACTGAGTTGATATTTTCTCAAGTATGGATTTTAAGGTTTTTTTTTAACTACTATTATCTCTCTCTACCAAGCATTTTACAGATGTAATCTTTAACCTCAGAGGAACTCTGCAAGGAGGGGACTATCTCTCGTATGGTTCTTGAAGCTGATGTCTAGAGAGTAGAGGGGTCCTGACAGCCTGAGGCATCTCTTCCATGAAACACCTGGGATTTGGTTCCAGGTCTGCCTGCCTGACTCCAGAGCTGCAGCTCTCTCCACTCCCACTGGGCAAAAAGGTGGTAGTACTTTCTTCTAAAATAGACTCATACAATTGAAGTATTGAAGCATAGGAAAATACAGAAATATTAAGCAATAATGTTGAACCATTCAGGCATGACCAAGAGAAAATTCCTTTGCACTGAGGTTTAATGTTTGCCTCTAAAATGAAACAAAACAAAAATAACTTTTAAGATCAGTTTTCCAAGAAAATGCCAAAATAAGGAAAAAAATAAAGCCCATAATATTGATATACTTACAGTCAACTAATAGAAAAAGAGAAGAGTGTAGATACCAATGAAAAGCTTAGATGCATATCCTGTAACCTTTCCAAATCTTAATCATTTTCTTCTAGTGCTTTTAATTTCTATGCTATGTTTGCTCTTTTTGAATACCTGCATCATATTTGAGTTTGAAATACATCTGTGGTTTTTTCCATTTATTATCAAATAGAATAGTTCATGAGATAACCTCACATGTAGATTTCAAGTGTGTATTATGCCCATTTGCCACTACGAGGTCAGAATTTCAATCACTTTGTTCATCAGGAGATTGAAAATCTAAATGTTAAAAGTACCCAAACATTCAAAATCTATGCTTCAGTTTCTGTGTAGCTGCCATCCCCTGCTTTGGTGGAATAGGTTCAGAGTGGAAGAAGGGGGGGCGGGGAATTAAGGATTTGGGCATGAAGAAGTTAATGGTACTGTAGTAGTTTTCATTGAATGAGAATTATAAATGTCCCTTCAAGGCTATATTTCCAATATGTTTATATGCACTGCAGAGGTATTGCTTAAGATCTGCATTGGGAATGTATAAATCTCTGACAATAATCATAATATAATGAGACCATAATTTTGGGCATGGTGTTTAGCGCACCCACGCGCGTGTACACACACACACACACACACGTAAAAGCACACAATATCCTCTCAAGATGTCATATTTTGAATTTTCTGCCATGTTCAAGAACGTTTTTATGGTTTTTCAAGTAGCCTAAATGCTAATATCTAAAACCAAAGCCAATCCTGATATCTTGCAAGAAATATTCTAAAACCGACCAATCAGCAATCAATAGCTTTTCAGTTCTGCCTTTCTAATACAATTAGAGCAGGTTGTGAAAGGAAAGGAAATGAAAGGAAATGAATTTAGGCTGAAAATTTGCTAAGATAACAAATTAACATATTCCCCAGAAACTTCACTAACAATTAACATTCTATCCTTGATCCAGGGGAGAAAAATGCATTACAGCTGCTTCATACACATCTGTATCTCTGCTCAGTAAAATATGCCAGGTACTTTAAGTCTGCTTATGCAGTGATTAAGTAGAGGTTTTTTCCCTTTATTCCAAATACTAATATTAAACTGGTGCAAACTCCAGCTTAGGCAATATAGGTCCTCACATCCTCCATTGCTATCAAAATCCCTTCTACACTTAGCTCCACTTGGAGAATATTTACAATCCCAGTTTCAACCAATTGGTGGCATTGTGTAGCCTGCTACTGTGCATAGAAGTCACTTAGAAAAATGTAATGTTTTCTCCTGACCAGTTAATTTTGCTAATAAGCAAATGCTCAAAACTTTGCATAAAGAGTGCTCCAAGGTTCGCCTACTGCTTTCCTTCTTCCAAGAAGCTGTCTCTTCCTTCTCTGAAGCTTGATTTTTTTTCTGAATTCTTATGTATCTTTTTTCTTGAGTCTCATTTATTGCTTAGTGTCTTATTCTAAAGATGTTTCATGGATCTTTGCTGTGCCTTCCCAGTCTCATTGGACACTCATACCACTTAATCTGAATGCCCACCATTCAGCACAGTCCTGGATGCAAGGGAGTGTCTTTGGTGGCTACTTCTTGGTTGATTTCCTGTTCCTAGTCCTCTACCAGCAGGGATGACTCCCCATGCCCACATCCCTCCAAACTCATACCAGAGGCGACCTTGCCTCCAGAAGGTATTTTCTCTTCATTTCTTTGTATAGGACTGTAGTCAGACTTTGGGAGCATGAGTGATGTGGCAGTTTTATTTGGTACATAGGTCACGAGTTATGTTCCGAATACTTATAGTGTGTGCACTGACCCACACACACATCTCCTGGCATCTGTTATTCTTACAGTATTCTTTTTTCTTTTTTTTTTTTTGCGGTATCAATTTTAGGGAAGCTCTTTTTTTCTTTTTTTAATTGAAGTATAACTGACTTAAAATATTTTACTAGTTTCAGGTGTACAACATGGTGATTTGGTAGTTTCATACATTACAAAATGATCACCACGATGAGCCTTGTTACCATCTGTCACCACACAAAGCTATTGTTGACTATATTCCCCCATGCTGTACATTATAACCCCATAACTTATTTACTTTATAACTAGAAGTTTGTACCTCTTAATCTCCCTCTCCCATTTCACTCATCCATCCACTCTTCCCCCCTCTGTCAGCCACCTGTTTGTTCTCTGTATCTATAACTCTGTTTCTATTTTGTTATGTTTGTTTATTTGTTTTGAACATATAAGTGGAATCATATGGTATTTGTCTTTCTCTATCTGACTTATTTCACTTAGCATAATACCCTCTAGGTCCACGCATGTTGTGGCTAATGGCAAGATTTCATTCTTTTTTAAAGGCCATTATATATATATATATATATATATATATATATATATATATATATATATATATGGCCATGGACCTTACAAAATACAGTTATATGTGCTCATTCTAAAACAGTGCCTCTGATTGGAAGAATGTCATACTCTTATCAGTAATGGGTAGGTTAAGCCCCCAAACCGGAGCTAGGTAGGTGGGGGTCAACTCTATCAAAATCACATGGACTGAGAGCCAGAGGACTGGTTTCCCTAAAGAAAATTAAGCTGCTATTCCCAGAACTGGTAAAACAGACGCAGCACGGGTTAAAATTAACAGATGTTCGCCACCCTTTGTATGATAGGTTATGGTCATTTCTATCTTATATGAGATACTTAAAAAATGGAGAAGTTGGGCCATTTGTCCAAGGCCCCATACAAGTCAGGGACATTGCCAAGAGATGGGTCTACATTAAATCTGACAAGTTAACTCTGCAACTAACTGGGATTATTTACATCTGGCAATAAGTGATCATAATCCAGGGCTTTAGTTCTGGCAAAAACTTGAGATAAGAAGACTTGAAATAATTCTTGCTCCTTCATTTACTAGCTGTGTGATGTTGAACAATTTAGTTAACCTCTCTGATTCTGTTTATTCAGGTACAAAATTTGGGAAAATTTGACATTTTCATTGACATTATCATTAAATAGCAGTACACATAAAGAACTAATACTAATATGTTATTAGTAATTATATAGTATAGTGTAAATACTACTGTAGTACTTATAGTAGATATAAAGGATCTAGTATTTCATTTTAATTATTTTTAACAGACTAAAATAGCACTTATTTATGTGCCAGGCACCGTTTCAAATGTATCATAAATATCACCTCAATTAATGAACTTATATCCTCCTTTTTTTTTTTCTTTTTTTCGGTACGCGGGCTTCTCACTGTTGTGGCCTCTCCCGTTCCGGAGCATGGCTCACGGGCCCAGCCGCTCCACAGCATGTGGGATCCTCCTGGACCGGGGCACGAACCCGTGTCCCCTGCATCGGCAGGCGGACTCTCAACCACTGCGCCACCAGGGAAGCCCTATCCTCCTTTTTTAAATAAGGAAACTCTGGCCCAGAGAAGTTTAGTGACTCACCCAGTGGGGTTTCAGGATTCAAACCCAGGCAGCCAGGCTCCAGAGTCTACATTCACAGTCACTAAACTCTACTGTCTCTCAGAAAAATGTAGTTATTATTATCACTCAATAAGTGGTAGCATTTTATTGCCATTATTATTATAGATGAGAAAACTGAAATCTAGAGGCACCAAAATAGAAGCAAAGCTAAAAATAAATCCTGGGTTTAATGCCTTCTAGTCTACTGCCCTGTCCACTGTGCTACATCCTTTCCTCCTGAAAGGATAATTACATAAAGAAGTAACAGGATTATGTATTTTCTGACAAATGAGATCTTTCATGCAATACATCAGGTATTATTATCAGGGAGAAAAAAATTTTTTTCCCATAATAGACTCTAGCTGTGTGTAAAGCATAAGAGAAAGTGAGTGACATTTTCCTTGTTTCTAAATAGAAATAAGAAACACTACACAAGTTAAATATTTCCATGGAGTCACTGTGCCGGTTTGTAAAAACATGGTTATCATGATTCCATTTATAAAGCATATTAGTAACTCCAGTAAATGCTAGTGTCTGCAGAAGCCTGAAGAATGCACAGTGGAGAAGACACTGCAATCTTGGAAGTTAATGTTGACCCAGAGGTCACTCAGGAGATACAGTTTTAACAGTATAGCTGCCTCCTTGGATTTGAGCTGAAACAGAGTCACATGCTAAGGGCAAAATCCTGAGGGCCAGGCCACGGTTTCTGCATTCTCAAAGAATTTACCTCTCCCTACTATAGAGAAACCCTTCTTCTTTTGAGGCTCATTTTGACCAACACATAAATCAAAAGTTGGTGAATTTTCTGTAAAGGGCCAGATAGTAAATATTTTAAGCTTTATGAGACAAGCAGCCTCAGTCCCAAGCACTCAACTCTGCCACTGTAGCAAAAGTCATCATAGAAAATACATCGAGAAGTGGGAGTAGCTGTGTTCCAATAAGCTTTATTTATAAAAAGAGACAGTGGGCTGGATTTGGCCTGGGGGTTGTGTGCTGACCCTTGGCAGAAATCCTTCTCCCAATACTAGCTTCTACATCTGCCTCTTTATCAGCAGGGCTTCCCCACTGGGCATCAGTGTGAGACCGAACTATGTGCCAAGCACCAAGCATCCTCTCCTTCCCAACCACTGCCACCTTCTGATGGGAACTTCACCGTTCAAATGGATGAACCATCCAGCATCTTGACATCCCTGCTCAAGTCTAAGAACCTTCATTCACGTCCAGTTCATCTCAGACACCTATATCCACGGTACTGTCACCAGCCAGGTATTGCATCTCTGATACTTAAACTACCCCAGTCCCTGATCACAAACCCTCAACCTTCCTATCTCTCTTACTTCTCACTCCTTCTTCCCAATCTCAGCCTCGTATTAGGGCTGTGCTGTCTAATATGGTAGCCACTAGCCACATGTGACTCCTGAGCACTTAAAAGCAGGCTAGCGCAAATTAAGATGGGCTGTAGGTATAAATACAAAACAAATTTCCAAAACTTGGTATAAAAATATGGTGACCTAAAGGGGAAGGATATCTAAAAAAGAGGGGATATATGTATATATATAACTGATTCACTTTGTTATACAGCAGAAACTAGCACAACATTGTAAAGCAACTATACTCCAATAAAAATGAACAATAATAAAAAAGAAAAACAAACAAACAAAAAAATAACTTTTCCAAACTACCTAATACCATACCTTTATTAACAGAAACATTAGCAAAAAGAATCAAGGCCTTTAAAAAAAGTTCATGGTATTTTTAGGACAATGAATAAACCAGTTACATTAGAGCTAAGAGTAACTAACAAGTATCTGAAATGACATGAAAGACAAGTATTAAGGAGCTCATTTTAATTGAATTAAAACTTACAGAAAATAACTATGCCATTACCCCGATTCACTTCTAGTTCTGATAATGTGCAACATAGAAATAAAAATACATTTGTTAAGGTTAATATATATATAGGATATCTGATTAATAATTTTTGCAATAATTATATGTTGCAATTCTCGTATTCTGGGGATGTTGGTCAAATATATATTTTAAAATAAAAGATCACAAAAGAAAATGAGTAAAGGAAATTATATAAGATGTCAGTAGTTGTTGTCCTGTGTGTTGAAAGTATACGTGATTTTTTTCATTTGTAGCCATTGTACTTTCCAAACTTTCGACAAGGAGCATGCGTCATGTTGACAATAGAGCTAGAAGTGAATAAAAGAAAAATAAGTGAAATCAGATATGAATCCAAACCATGCCCAATCCTTCTTATACATTGATGCTAAAATGAACCACAATTGGAATTACCTCCAAGAAAGCGTAACTTTTAAACTGTTTACATCTGATGACCCATAGAAATAATGTTGCAATCTCCCACAATTTCATCTTATTTTGAATTTCATATTATTTTCTAACTTAGTATTATTATGTGAGCATAATAAAAATACAGCATAAATGTATAAGAACACAGATTTTTAAATAAACAAAATCTGTTTTCTTTCTAGTAAATCAAAGAGGAGTTAGGAATAGGAGAGAAACTCCAACTCTTGGTAATTGCTTTACTTCTCAGCTGAAGTCCATTCTGCATGCACCCCCTTCTCTCAAATATTCACTGACATTCTGTTCTCTTAGCCACAAATGGACCCAGTGAGTGGGATGGAAATTGCAGCCTTGGCACTCAGGGCAGCCTTTGCCAGCAGATGTGTGTCTTTTGCGCAGCCAGGTCCCATGGTTCTCTGCTCACCGGAGAGTCTGCAGTCAGTTCTGGGAAGGGAATCCTGAGACAGCATGATTTGGATTCAAACAGTTCTGAGTCCATATGCTTTTTTTTTTTTTTAACATCTTCATTGGAGTATAATGGCTTTACAGTGTGTTAGTTTCTGCTGTATAACAAAATGAATCAGCTATATGTATACATATATCCCCATATCCCCTCCCTCTTGCATCTCCCTCCCACCCCTCTAGGTGGTCACAAAGCACAGAGCTGATCTCCCTGTGCTATGCAGCTGCTTCCCACTAGCTATCTATTTTATATTTGGTACTGCTTATATGTCCATGCTACTCTCTCACTTTGTCCCAGCTTACCCTTCCCCCTCTCCGTGTCCTCAAGTCCATTCTCTACATCTATGTCTTTATTCCTGTCCTGTCCCTAGGTTCCTCAGAGCTTTTTTTTTTTTTTTTTTTAGATTCCATATATCTGTGTTAGCATACGGTATTTGTTTTTCTCTTCCTGACTTACTTCACTCTGTAGGACAGACTCTAGGTCCATCCACCTCACTACCAATAGTTCAATTTCATTTCTTTTTATGGCTGAGTAATATTCCATTGTGTATATGTGCCACATCTTCCTTATCCATTCATCTGTCGATGGACACTTAGGTTGTTTCCACATCCTGGCTATTGTAAATAGTGCTGCAGTGAACATTGTGGTACATGTCTCTTTTTGAATTATGGTTTTCGGAGGGTATATGCCCAGTAGTGGGATTGCTGGGTTGTATGGTAGTTCTATTTTTAGTGTTTTTTTTTTTTTTTTTTCGGTACGCAGGCCTCTCACTGTCATGGCCTCTCCCGTTGCAGAACACAGGCTCCGGACGCACAGGCTCAGCGCCCATGGCTCACGGGCCCAGCCGCTCCGCGGCATGTGGGATCTTCCTGGACCAGGGCACGAACCCGAGTCCCCTGCATCAGCAGGTGGACTCTCAACCACTGCGCCACCAGGGAAGCACCTATTTTTAGTTTTTTAAGGAACCTCTATACTGTTCTCCATAGTGGCTATGTCCATATCCTTTTAGAAACATTCCAGTGCAGAAGTTCTGAAGGTGTGGTCCTCAGATGAGCAGCATCAACATTATAGGGAACTTGCTGAAAATGCAGACTCTTGGGCCCCATGCCAGACGTATAGAATCAGAAACTCTGGGGGCAGGACCCATCAATCTGTCTGAACAAGCCCTCTGGGAGACTCTGATACACGCTCAAGTTTGCGAACCACTAATCTAACTGAGGACCTTTGGACAATCCTTTAACCCCTCTAATCCTTGGTTTTTCTCATTGGCAAATTGAAGATAGTAAAACTAACCTGAAAGCCTTGCAAGGATGAATGAGAAGATGGGTATCAAGCACACGGCCCCAAGGAGCACTCAGTGAATTATATCTTCATTTTCTCCCTCAGGATTCTTAAACAATCACATCCTCCTTTGCAAAGCTACCCACTTTTTCCCCTTTAATATACTTCACTCTTTGTTTGATGGAAAAAATAAAAGGTTATCTCTGTTAGATTGAATACAATAATATATTGGAGGCAGATAAGCAGAGCATAATGCTAAGAATTTTTTTTTTTTTTTTTTTTTTACAAAAGATAGCTGTATGGGGAGGTGGAAAGACCCCTGGACTTAGTTGCAGGGAACTTGTGTTCCAGCTCTAATTCTGTGTATGCCCTTTTCTTTATGAAGCCATGTGGAATGACAGAGGAGGTAAAGAATTTATAATTGGGTAACTCAGGGTTCATATCCTACTTTGGCCGTCATGCAACTCTACAGGGTATGTTTCAAGGACCTAGGACACACGTGCATAGACTCTGCTGCTCTGAGTGCCTGGGGCGACAACTCTTGTCTGCTCTTCACCCCATACATTCATGTTTGTAGTTAGGTAAGAATATCATGTGCAGTTTCCACCATGAAAGACAGAAACGGGAAGAAATTGTTCCCCACACTCATCTATCATTGGGTGATGCTTTTTATCTTAACTTTTTCCCTACCATGGCTGTTTGGGATGCCAACCAATTTTGCAAATGGAAGGCCCTCCCAAACTTCCCCTGCCACTCAAACCCAATCATTCACAAACGCTCATAGTAGGCAAGAAGATAGCTTCAATTCTGAGGACAACTGCTAGGGTTTCCATCAAAATCCCTATTTTAATAGTAAGCAAGAGCAGACATCCCTTCTTCAGGAAGTTGTCCCTGACTCTCACAAGCTGAGTTCAGTCCTTTTCCTCCTCACTTGAGTTTCCTCCTAACATTACACTTATGTTCCTGCATTGTCCATCCTCCCCATGTGGCTGTGTACTCCAGAAGGACAGGATCTGTGTCTTAGTCGTCACTCTAACACTCATGCCTCATGCCTGGTCCATGGTTAGTGAATGCTTTTGCATGAATGAAAGTGTGAATGAACGAATAAATGAATGAGCGAATGGATCAATGTAAAGATTCACAATGGAAAATTTGAACCAAGAAGATGTTAGCAGTGGCTTATTGCTATAGTAATTTGGAAGAATGACATATTTGCCATTTTGCCAAGAATATACTTTATTCAATTCTATTATCTTCATTGCAAGAATCCTCATTTGACACAAAAGTGAAGAATATTGTGAGTTCTGCTCACTTCTCGTAAGGCTATGCTTTCTAGCAAATATTCTTTAAAACACAAATGAGTTGTACTGTGCTCAATATTTCAGACACTTTTTCCAGAGAACCAGCAGCTTTCTCATTTGGAATTATAATGAGAGCTCATAGATTTATGGCAAATCATGAAGGATGCAGTATACACCCAAAACAAAATTCCTTTTCAGGGAAAACTTAGTTAAATTATTCCAATCCAACTTTTGTGTGTGTGCAAGAAAGGCCTTACACAAAGACAGAATGATGAACATGATAACATTCTGGAACTCAAACCCATGATTTTGTAATATGACTGGAGACCCTTACACAAATCTATTCATGGCCTGATAACTTATTTTTTCTTTCAAAAAACAGGCACCCTTAACACATGACAGGTATTATGCTTATTTTTCAAGAAACTGAAATGCAATGATGCTTAAAAATGCAAAATAGAACCATGCTTTAATTAATTAAGTAAATGCCTTTTCACTGAATACCTGCTATGTTCCATGTTTGGTGTTTGGGGGAGAAAATAGAAGTTAAAATAAGGCCCTTACCTTAAAGGAAATTTTATTCTAACATGGGAGAATAAAGAATGGAAAATATTTATAATATTAGACAGGATGTTATTTCTGCATTAAAATGCTCAAAATAAAGTGCAATGGTAAGATAAAATGGAGAGATTGGTAATAAGATTATGGGAAAGTGATATTTGAGCAGATGTTCAAAAGGGTCAGGTTTTGATAGGTAGAGATGTGAAGGAGGGCATTACAAATGGAGAAAAATAAAGCATGATTAAAATTTAGGTGGGAATTACCATGGTCAGGGTAAAAAGTTTGGCATTAACTTTGAAGGCAATTAAGAGCAATATCTAGCACATTTATATATCCTTCTGTCTTTAAATACAATTCAAAACTATTAAAACTTATAGCATAACCTTCACTTGTGCATAGAGGAAGGGTTTTGAATATCTCTATGGATTTGCAAATTGTGGTACAGATAGATATGATAAAATGCATGTATTATGTATTATACAGGTTTATATAATACCTGTGTACACAGAATGCAAAATGTTTCTAAGTTATATCCATATTAACAAGTCTCAGCAATTAACTTAAGGAAAGTATGGTATTTTAATAGCATTTCATTGTTGCATTGCTTCATTTTCCTATGCAAACTATATCAGAACACACGAAGTAATTGCAACCCTATAGAGCATGTGCAAAAGGTAAATAAGTTGTTGTAGAAGGACCATGTAAGACTAAATATTTGAAATGTAATGTTTGCTCTCCCAGCACTTGGCAAGTGGCCATGTGACTGTACAGATCAAAGATTATATTTGCTTTCCTAAAAAACATGAGTGAATTAAATGAAATAAGAGGTAGGGTATTATAATCCGAAACCAATTATAAAAGAAAAGACAGACACGGTGATACTATTAAAAGAGAAACATGAAGAATTTAAAATACGCATGTAGTTTCATGACGGTGCTATTGATAAAAACTGGTCAAGAGGAAGAGCAAGTTTGGAAAGGAGAGTAATAATTCAGTTTGGGACCTGTTGTGTTGAGCTATCAGTGTGACATCCATGTGGAGATATACAATAATCAAGAGAGAGCTGGTCCTGGAGAAATATACTTTAGAATAATTTCTAATCAATACTCAATACTTGTGAAATAGAGAAGATTGAAGAGGAAGAAGCCAGAGAGAAGAAAGGAAACTGAGAACAAAAGCTCCAGTAACCACCTGCCTTAGGGGTTAGGAAGAGGAAGAAAGGGACAGGGGAGGTAGAGAGAGATTAAGGATGGTACCATTTCCTAGATGCCCTGGGAGGAGGAAAAGCCAAGGAAGAATTGACCGATGGATGACAATGCAAAGGAACGTGGAGTCTGAAGACAGAGTAAAGACTATTGGTTTTGAGAAATAGAAAAGTAGGGCCAGCTTTTCAGTAAACTGGGCAATAGGGTGGAGAAAAAGCAGCCAGATTATAAAATGTCAAGGAATGAATGAGGATGAGTTAAGGAATGAGAACTTTTAAGAAGACTAAGGATTAAAGACAGGAGGGACACCTCCAGACTCCTCCAGGATGGAGCACCTGAAGGATGTTAGGTGCAAAACTGGGATTAAAACCTGGGTTTCTAGAACCTTCTTCTCAAGTCCAGTTGTTTCCTAATCCACCTCAGGTGTGGGTCTACTTTATAGAGTGCTGAGGACAGAGCCATGACCCCTGCTGGGACGTCCAGGGCAGAGCTCTGGCAGTCTTCCTGACACTGGCCGACTCTGCAAACAGCTGCAAGGTCTTTCCAAATGAGTCAGAGGCACAACTCTGTAAGTAAATTGAATGTTGATAAGACATCAAGAATTCATGAAATTCCCAGAAAATATTTTAGGCATTTCTCAATTTATTTCTCCAAATGGGAACAATGACTGGCTTAATATGGATAATTATTTTCACCAACTCTATTTCTTTTGACCTTTCAATTTGAGGTCTAACTCATTTTTGTTCATTTTCCCTCTAAAAGCATGTAGACTTTCTCTGAGAATATTTTGATTTGTTATTAAAGGTTTTTTTAAATTATATGAAGCAATAAACTAAAACATATTCAGTCAAAGACCTAAAGAAAATGTTATTAACATGATATTTAAGGTTATACATTTTTTAAACCATTCTCAAATAACTAGAGTTTTGTGATGAATTTTTGTAAAAAGAGATATGAGGCTATTTGACAAATGACTTTGAGTGTCTGGGGCTTAAAAATTGTCAAAAACAATGAAATTTAGCTTCATACCCAATCTATGTAGAATGTGATCTCCTAGTATTACAAAAATATTTCAGCAGTGTTATCATTAAAGTCCTAGCAAATCAACATTTTTAAGCTATACCAAACAGACTTAAGCTAAACTGACGTTGTTTTTAAAAAGTTGTATAATTTACATCCTGCCCTTGAGGAAGTTACTTGCTCATTTTGGAGGTGGGAGAGAATGAGAGAGAAAGAGAGACAGAGAGAAGAATGTAACTGCTAATCTCCAGGAGAAGATGTCTTGTCACTTCCAGTTTTACTTTTTTCCTCAAACTAATCTCCTCCACATTCTCTTCTCTTGGTTTTTCACTCAGCATCTGACCCAGCAGGAAACATAGACCAAAAAACTACGTCATCTGAATCTCTTCCTTTTCATCCGACTTGTAGTCCTAATGAAATAAAAAAGACCACAGCTATATAATTTCTAGCCTAGAGATATTTCACTTTTATTCAAATAGCTTAAGCTCCATGAAGCATATGAAGCTCTATTTTCAAGTTTCAAAAAATATGGCAAAACTGTTCTTCTCTCAGCATCATTTAATATTCGACAACTTGCTCCTAAATGATTTTACTATCTAAATATACTCTTTTTTTGTGGAGTTTTTATCCATTTGGGTGGAATTTTAAAAATCTTTCTGTCACTATATCTTCTACTCATTCTTTAAAGCCTAGAATTATTACATTTTTTGGTTGACAAAATATGAAATAATTCTTTGAGACATTATATTCATGAACCATATAGTTGTTTCAATGCCCAGGAGTGAGATGCTTTTGAGAAAATAGCATACTTAGTGACAGTATATTCCAGAAGTAATGTGGAATTTGGAGCACAGTTATATGTTGCCTATAGCCCTTAATTATGTTCATGCTCAGAATTTGAAACTCTCCTCAGATGATTCCTGCTTCTACCTGTGCCTCTCCCACCTTCCTTGACCAGATGGATGCTCTCAATTGTTACCTGGCATATAATTTTGCAACTATATTTACTATGCATTAAAATCATTCTGAAGTTCTATTTAATTCCTCCTGTTTGTCCCAGGGCCAAGTATAGTTTCTGAGCTTTTGTGAACACTTAGCAAATCCGTGTGGGAAAAAAAAGGAGGGAAGGAGCTAGAAACATCATTCTTTTCTAATTCTAGGTTTGGCTGGCATATCCCTGTTATGGTTAAAACAATATAAGTGAGAGTATGGCGGCCTTTGGAGGCAAGAATACTCAGTATTCTCTGAGAGCTACAACACTAAATGAGTAGGGTGGGCTACTCAAATCCAACACAACAGTCTTAGTCTGTTCTGGCTGCTATAAGAAATTATATCATAGATTGGGTAGCTTATAAAAAACAGTAATTTACTTCTCACTGCTCTGGAGCCTAAAAGTCTGAGATTAGGTTGTCAGCATGGCTGGTTCTGATGAGAGCCCTCTTCCTGGTTTGCAGATGGTTGTCTTGTATCCTCACATGGTGGAGAGCAAAGAGGGATCTCTGGGGTCTCTAATAAGGGCACAAATCCCATTCATGAGGGTTCCACACTCATGACCTCATGACCTCCCAAAAGCCCCACATCCTAATTCCATTACGTTGGTGGTTAAGAATTCAACATAAGAATTTGGGGAGACACAAATGTTATGTCCATAACAACAACCATGTGGTGCTACTTCTTGAGGAGAATCTAAGACAGTTAGAGCTGTCTAAATGCAGGATTGAGTGCACCTCTTCAGCCTTAAGTAGCTCTGAAAAGTCTGGGGTGTGGAGTAAGGAGAAGCTGAACTCCACCCAAGACTTTCCAACCAAAAATGATACCTTCTCAAACATTATACTTGCTCCGCTGGACTTGATATATCAAATCAGGGAGTCTGACCACATCAAAAGAGGTGCTTTCCTTTCTAAAATTCTTAATGTGATCCTTTCTTACACAGATTATTTTAGCAGTTTCACATTTGAAACCAAATTCATCATGTGTTATCCTTACTTAACTCTAAGGAGCATATCTTTTCTCTAAAGCCTCTTTCCTCAAGTTCTCTTCAACTAGAAATCATATTGCTCTCAGATGTTTTGGGTACTTAAAGGGTTTTAGCCTCATTTATCTATTTGTGATTCACTTCCTTTTCTCTGATGGAGTCTTCCCATTAAGTCCAATCTTTAATCAGCATATGTTGAGCAACTTCCATGTTCCAGAATCCATAATGCACCTTCTATGAAGAGGGAGTATGGTCTTCCTAGGGCAGTGGTAGTTTTGCAGGCTGAGGCTGGTTATGAGAGTTATTTCTTACTTGTAGACATAGGTACTCCCAAAAAGAAGGGTTTTGAAGAGTGGAAGGTCCACTGCTGTGAGCAGAAAGGAAGCAGGCAAAGAAGAGAGTCTGAGTAGGTTTTCAAGCCAGATGTCAGCCAGTCAAGTAGATGAGGCAGGAAGAACAGGAGCACCAGGGGAGATCCTGGTTCAATACCTCAGCCCGTGATCGTTACTTGTGGTCACTACTTTGTAAAATGATTCATGGGAGGGTTGTGGTACTTAAGGATTGAGAACAATATAGATAAGTGCAGACCCCTCCATTTAGGGTTAAAAAATGAATTGCCTAAGTACAAGAAGGGGTGATTTAGATTGACAGTATTTTTAAAGATATTTTTATTTTCAATTATGAAATATTTCAAATATCAGCTGACCACAAGCACAACCTGAGCCAACAGGATTCTGAGGCTGAAGAAACCTAAAATTGTTGAGCCATTAAGCCATGAGGGAAGAAATACAATGCCCAGCTCAAAGGGAACCATGACTTCCTGGATCTGTCTGGATCAGACACTTCTGTGCATTTTGTTCTCTTCCAGAGGTGCAACGGAGCACGTTCTAAGGATGGTGGTCAGAAGGATGAGGGGATCAGCGCCTGAGACCTGTAAAGGATGCTTGAAAAAGCTTAGGCTTTTTAATCTGAAGATGAGGCGCTGGGAAGCTGTGATAGTTATCTCTCAATTACTGAAGGGTCGTCATGGACTCAAATGGAATTGACATTCTCGTGACTCCAGAGGGCTGATCAAGATCAATGAGTAAAGTCACAGAGAAGAAGCAGACTTTGGCTCAGTGTAGAGAACTTTCTAACATGAACATTGTCCAGCAATGGAGTGTTGGGCCTTACAGGAAATGAATGCCTTCTTGCTGGAGAGCTCAGTCAGATGCCAGATGCCACCTCCTGAGAAGGCTGATCAGCGAATTTCTGTATCTGGAAAGAAAGTTGGAAAAGATAATCTTACATTTCCTTACAACCCTATAGTTCCCTTGAGTCTATATATGGTATAGAGTGAGGGGCTCTAGCTCAGATGAACTTCTCAGGTTCCATTTTACACATGAGAAAACTGAGATGCCTAGTGATTAACAATAAGATCGTGAAGCATGTTAGCTGTGGAGGCAGGACAGAAATTCCGATCTTCTTAAGCCCTTCTAGTTTTGTTCCTGCTCTACCCTGGTGCTTCTGCTTCTTAAAGTGATTCTGATCAATGATCCAGCAAGCTGATTTTTAAAACGGTTGAACCACTTTGAAAATAATCCTATATAGGTAAAAATTCATTTAAACACATTTTCCAGATGAATAATTAAGTAAATAGATTTCTGCTGGAAAATAATAGTTGGAAATGGCTCTTGTTGCAACATCTTCAGGCTATCCTCGGTTCACATTTCTTTAACTCTCAACTAATGCCTAAGTGCCCTATATTAAGCTAGTCTTGGAGATACAGAAATAAATGACACTGCTTCCTCCCAAGGTGCTCATAGTCCCAAGGTGTGGGAGATGGGCAAAGAAAAATCCACTACAATGCAATGTATGAGTGCTCAACAAAGACATAAATTTTATCCAGTGCTATGGAAGATCACAGAAGGGAACTTCTGAATCTGTGCAGGAGATTTATAGGAAGGCTGCACAGAAGAGGTGACATTTGATCTGTAAGTATGTGGAAAATAGGACAGAAGAAACAGCATGATGTAGTAAGCATATATGAGGCCTGAGGAATTCACTAGATCTGAAATATCAAGTGTTTGAGCAAGAATTGGTAGAGAATGAGGCCACAGTTGAGAACTATGCTTAAGAATTTGGAATTGGTCAAATAAGCGAATCCCTGATTATATCCACATTTTAAGAGGGTCACTTTGGCAGCTGGATTAAATGTAGACATTGTCTTGATATGTTGAAGAGCTCATATATCAGAGCCAACAAATGCAGTCCAATAGCAAAACAATTTCTTTATTGGCTTATTGAGTCTCTTTTCCGATTTATTAATAATATAACATTCATATTGTCTGAATATACTTTAAAAAGAGAAAAGCAGAAACCTTGAAGTTTTCTGATTCTGTCATTCCTGTTAATTTCAGGGATGGCAAACTGTTAGGAGTAAAGACAATGTCATTATGCCCCAAACATCTAACGCAGTTCTAGCTACATGAGGTATCAGCAAATGTTTAATAAATTGACATATGGAGAAGATGCATAATTTTTGAAAACCAAAGATGAGGAGCAACATCAGAGTGCACCAGTCATGTTTTAGCTTTAAAGCAATTTGAAAAAAATGATCACTTTTTTGTTCTAATCACCACTTCTAATATACTCTTCATTAATTGATCTGCCTAGTTCCATATAGTATACTTTTTGCCACCCAAACTCCTTTACCCTTCTTTTGGTAGAGTGCACTTGAATTTTGCCTGCTCCTCGGTTAAGCAGTATGGTTGGAATTGAACCCACTCCAAGCTCCAAGGGAAATCCTTATTGACCACAGCCAATCAGTATACTGACTTCTCCTGATCATAGTGATTGGTGTAGAAATGGTTAAAACAAACAATCAGACCATATGAGACCCCAAAAACTTCTGGAGTTTCTGGGGAATAGGTTCTCATTTACTTGAAGCTGGAGGGAGAAGGATTCAAGGCCTGGCTGGATGCAGCCAACATCTGATCATGGAAGAAAAGTCTCCCTGAGAATGGGGTAGCACAGCAGGCATCAGAACAATACACCTTTGAGGTCCATGGCTTGAGCCAGGTCCACCACTGGAGTTTTCATTTACATTGGTCATGAACTTTCTCCTTTGCTTAAGCTAGTTTGAATTAAATTTTCTGTCATTTACAACCCCAAACTCCTAACTGCTAGATATGATTTAAGGGGGAAAATTGATAAGCTAAATTTATCATTCACTCCCTCTGTCTATTAAGAAAGTTGTCATTGTGATTTAGCTTTTTTTTTTTCTGGCAAAACACACCTGGATGGTATCTTTCTATTTCTGCTTTGTGAAGGTACACAGAGAGTACATTTTCCACCTCCATGCTCCCACTTCTCCATGAGATTTCACTGGAACTTACCTTTCTTATATAGCAAACATTCATTGGCTTATCTTTCTGTCTTAATGGACTGTGGGTTTCTAGTACATGAGGGAAATTTCTTGCTTATCTTTGGATCTTCCACAGCCCTTAGCACAGGGCCTGGCATGTACCAGGTCCTCAATAAAAGTTTGATAAATAATTTGCATTTATTCTATAAATCCAGGCACTATATGCTCCTAGATTGTATAAAATTGAATTTTGAGTTCTTCCGACAGTGCTGTTTTTTTAGGAAGTCAATGAAATAAATACGAAATTAGTGAAAACATTTCTGCCTGAATCACTTATAGATTCTGTAGGAGTGTTGATCCCAAGTGGAATAGAAGCAGTCATGCATTTTGAAAGAGAAAGTTGATATTTGTCTAAATAGTATTTTTAAGAACTAGTCAATGCTGAAGAAAGCCCTTTAGTTTTATTTTCATAGAACCAGGAAATGATGTTTTGTCAAGAGTGAAATATAAATCTGAACACAGACAAACTCAAATTTCCTCAAAGATAATAGTAATTCACTGTATCTGATTCAAAAGGCCAAGGCAAAGGACAACTATTGAATTGATTAACATAATTAACTTCCTCTTCCTTCATCACCATTTTATCTGTTCTTGGGGGAAATCACATCAATTAATTGTACTGGCTTCCCATTGACATCCTAGAAATTCAGCACCTTGCACATAGCACATTTTGGGGTCCCAAAGAATGTTTATTGAACTAAAGTAAAGAAACTGACATTCCTGAATGTTAGCTATGTATTAAACACTTTTTAAACATTTTAATTTTTTGTTTCTCTTAATTTTTATGACAAGTCTTCTATTAAATAATTCTTCCATTTATTCATCATTTAGCAAGTATTATTTATGGCCTATTCTATGATAGGCTAGTGAGTTGCAGAATTAGAGTGTATTCTAGGACTTCTGCCTCCAAAGTCTGTATCATTTCCTCCTGACCTTAGGTAGTTACCCTAGAACAGGGGAAAGAATACCAATGATCTTAAGCACAAAAGAAATCCCACTAGACAACTTCATTCACTTTTCACCTTCTCCAACATTATCATCTTTATCCAAAATGCCCTCGCATTTCCTTCTGGGCCACTGCGACAGACTCTTGGCTAGTTCCTTGGCCCCCAGTGCTCTAACTCCAAACCACTTCTAAACGGCAACCAAAGTGATATGTTTAAAAACAAGATTAATCATATTATCCCCCTGCTTGAAATCTCACAGTGGCTTCTAATTTCTCCTATGACAAGGACCCAGATTCTTCACATAGAAGTTTCTTGAAGAACCAGCATGACCCAGGCTTCCCTGTCTCTCTTGCCCTGGAACTCTTTGTCCTTGGTCTTCAGCCTCAACTGTTTCCAGGTTCTTCAGGCTCCCCAACCCAGGTCTGGCTCCTCACTGAGAAGCTCTCACAGTGCCCTGTACTTCTCCATCATGACACTTAGGACTGTTATAATGAAATACTTAGCTGTGTGATTGTTTGTCTCCCATAGACATCAGGTCTATGAAGCCAGGGATGCTGATGCCCCAGAGCACAATGATTAGTTAGTAAGCCCTCAATAAATATCTGATGAATGAATGACTCCAGGTGAAAGGAGATTTGGTTGCCAGGTTAGAGAACCTAGCTTTTAATCATTTGAATGTAAGAAGCTATTGAAGATTTCTGAACCTGTAAATGACATGCATAAAACTTTTCACCAATTTACCCCAGAATAAATTTGAGGGAATTTAGTACCACCTCTCCCACTCAATACTTTGGATGCCTCCAGGTTGAAAACCCCTAGAAGTTAACGAAAGTCAGCTTAGAAAGCTGATGCTTTATGATGACATTCTTCAGAGCCACTTTGATCCACACTTTCTGAGGAAGGAGGTGTAAGTTGGAGGACAATGTAGCCTCCGCACTGCCTTAGGCCACAGAAGATGCAAAATTCTGGCATTCAGACTGCATAGACCTTTGAGTAGGGGCAGAGCCAAGGGCCATATCTCAGAAAGATTCAGCAGTAGTGAAGTTAAAATCTGTGCAGTCTAGGATTTATTTCTAGAGGTTGTCACAATCCATGACTCGTTGGGGAGTTTGCATAAACATGTATTTATAGGCTGTCAATATAAACGTAAAGGATGAATGCATGAAGGTTTGTTTGTCCCATTTACCTTGAGGGGTTCCTCAGAAGCTAAAGAACATGGTGTTGCTTCCATTCACGGGAGCTGGGTTAGAAAAAAAAGACTGAATTCACTCCAAAATACTGTTTTATTTTCAAGGTCATCTGTGCACAGACATACCCCAGAGGCAATAAAAATCTGCAATATTCTTCAGTATTGTCCTGGAAGAGTACTCTGGCTTAATAAGGGAGCCCTGATTTCATAAGTGGCAAGGAACAACAGTTCCCTGGGATGGTGAATTAACTTGCTTTTTATAAATAAATGAATTTTCTGCCTGAGTAAACTTTGCTGAAGTGATTCAATGACTCATTTTTGCTCGATACCAGTATTACAATACCACAGAATTGTGGATCTGGTTAATGCTTTGGCTTTTGTATCTGAGGTTAAGTTTCTATTTTACAGATTTTTAAAAATCTTATTTGGTTATCTTGTGAAAGACTTGCTTAAACATTTTTTTTTAATCTGGGGAGTAATTTTTAAAGATTAGGCAAAGTCGGGCTTCCCTGGTGGTGCAGTGGTTGAGAGTCCGCCTGCCGATGCAGGGGACACGGGTTCGTGCCCCGGTCCGGGAAAATCCCACATGCCGTGGAGCGGCTGGGCCCATGAGCCATGGCCGCTGAGCCTGCGCGTCCAGAGCCTGTGCTCTGCAACGGGAGAGGCCACAGCAGTGAGAGGCCCGCGTACTGCAAAAAAAAAAAAAAAAAAAAAAAAAAAAGATTAGGCAAAGTCATTAGTGAGTGATGGAGCAAAGTGGTTTTGGGTTTGGGGAAAATTTCAGAAGCTTCTGCCCTCCTTTAGAATGAGGTGACCCTGCACAACCTTCTGGAATGTTTCCTAATGCCCTCTAATTCCCATACTCTTTGCTAGAGGAAATCATATGTTAATGTTTTCTCTAATTTTGGGACTGGGTACCCAATACTCAATTTTAACTTTGCAAAGGCATTTTTCAGTTGTAGAGATTTTTGAACACCTGGGTTTGTATTTATGACATTGTAACACAATGCCCCTTTTCTTTCTAACAAACCATGTGACCAGGACAAGTGAGGACCTCAAGGAACACTTCCTGCTGCAGGCCGTGCACTTCTAACAGAAGCTGCACATAAAACTACCCATGTTTCTCTGGCAACTTCAGGGATGCACAGAGTGACATGTAAGCAACCAGAGGATAAAGTCTGAAGTGAGGAAAGCCACCCTAGCAGTTGTGTACAGTCAAGAGTCAGCTAGGTGGGTTAGGAAAAGCTGTGGAATTACAGTCAGAAGATCTAAGTCATACCTAAGTGTCACGTAATTTCACTAAACTTCAGTTTTCTCACCAGTTGGAGATACAGTCCTCCATACAACTTGGTCTTCAGAGTCCAGTGAAATGATGCATATGAAAGCACTTAACAAATGACCAATCTTCAATAAAACTGCTCAGCACAGAGCCCAACATTCATGAAACCAAAAGCTCTTTGAAGGCAAGGGCTTCCTCCTTCAGCTGGGACCCCCAGGACTCCCCTAAGACAGTGGCCAGCATACGGAAGGCAGTAGAGGAACACTTGGTGAATAAACATATGAAGGAATATTACACATAACAGATGAACAATCAATATTCATTTCTTCCTTCTTCTCCACAAGACTCAAAATGGTGCCTTGTGTTCAGTGCTTCTAAAAGTTCAGCTATTTTGTTAACAGATGTTACTACATCATGTCTTTCATTGTCTAGTACATTCCAACTTCCCTGGCAAAGGGTTCTGTAAACCCACAACTGCCAGTTATGAGACTAGAACTTAAGACTCAGAGTAACCTTAGGAGGAAGGGTGTTTTTGGACCTAGCAAGCCACAACCAGCTGTCCACCTAGAAAAAGAACCAGCCTTGAGAACAGAATGAGAGAAAAATCGTGGAAGAAAGGGAAGAGCTGTAGAGAAAAATTGTCTTAGACGACAGAGCCTGAGGCAACAGCTTCTGCACCAACAGTTTATTGGAGAGGTACCATCCCAGCGAGCAGAAGAGAGGGGAAAGTCAAGGGGGAGAAAACATAAGGAAGTGCTTTACGAAGCAGCCTCTACAGTTAGAGGCCTCTACAAGGTAACTGTTCAATCCCATACAAGTTCACCCAAGGAATGTTAAAACTTCCTATATCCGGGTTGTTCAAGCCCAGATGTCAAGTGGATCCTGCAGCATCTTGCACCACAGAGCACCTCTGGGTGGGAGGCCCCTAGTGCAGGTATAAGGCAATGCTCTATGAAGCCTGCCTGCAAGGGTTCCTGGAACACCTCTGTCTGCAGCTTCCACAGGGTGGCAAGACCAGGCCCTCAGGAGCAGCACAGCCGAAGCCAGGGTAGCTCTGGTCAGAAAACTGTTTGCATAAATGAAAGCTGGTGCAGAAGTGTCTTGGCTTTTTCACTCTTGAGATAATTTTATTCATCAAAACTTCATAAACCCCATAATTTTATGGATGATATAGCATGGCAAAGTGGAAAGAGTAAAAAACATTGAGCCAATCCTGGTTCAAACCCTGGCTCTAATCTCATCCCACAGTTCTGTGACTTGAACTGAGCCCCTCTCTGTTCTGTGGCTTCTCCATTTCAAAATGGGAGTAATAACATGCACCTCGAATAGTGGGCTAGAGAGTGAAGATGGTAGAAGGATGGATGGATAGATAGATAGATATATAGATAGATAAATGGATGGATAGATAGATAAATGGTTGGATGGGTAGATAGATGATAGATAGATAGATAGATAGATGGTGTGTGTGTGTATATATATATATATATATATATATATATATATATATATATATATATATATATATATATATATATATATATATACCTAGTATGGTGATTGGCACAAAATACATGCCCAGTAAATGCTACTAAACTCAGAATCGTATTGAAGTAGACATTGGGTCAACAAGAGTGATCTTTAAACACAAACTATGTCATCCCTTTGCTCAGACCTTCCAGTTGTTTCTTGCTGCAATCAGAATAACACACAAATACCCCTTCTCCTGGGTGACAGGCTGACCCTGATCTAGTCCCTGCCTACCTCTCAGGCCTATGCTCTAGCTCCAGCTTTTCAGTTCCTCAAACCCTCCAGGCTCTTTTTGACCTCAGAGCCTTTGCACTTGCCATGCTTTCTGCCTGGAGTTCATGTCCCCTTTTAATTTCCTTCTGATATTCCTTCTGGCATATTTCTCTCTCCTGCCATGTAGTCAACATTAACGGAGACCTGGCAGTGTGCCACTTTTATGTTTAGTCAGATCCCAAGGCTCTTCCTACAGAGCTCCTCATGTATTATTTCAAATGACTTTTGAGCACAGTTCCCTGACTATTCATCATTGGAAGGATGTGGTCTAAGGATAATCAAAACTGCAAATAAATCTTCAGAACAAAGCCTGTTTCTTATATAAAGCCAACCCCTCCACAACGTCCCCTTGGGCCACCCTTACTGTGCAGCAAGCTCCTTTTCTCCAAATCCTTTAAACACACATGTATGGAATCTGTTTCTCTCTTCTTCCTTCCATCTTAGCTTTGCCATGGTCACTGCAACAACATGGTGTCATAGAAATATGAGCTTTCTCAAACAGACTGTACTTGCCATCTTGGCTCCATCATTTATTATTTGTATATCTTTGGAAAAGTTATTCAAATTCTGAGTTTCATTTCCTTCATTTCTAAGATGGGCATCGTACTAACCTCACAGGATTGTTGTGAGAAATAAATGTGAGAAACGATGTGAAAAAGTATGTCAAGTCCCTGGCAGATAGTAGCTGTTCAAACAATGGGAGTTAGCATTGCTGCTAGTACTGCTGTTAATATTATTACCATTATTCCGTCCTATCTGTCTTGACTTCTCAGTTGGTCTAGATATTGGGCCAGGGAGCACTTATTTTCCTGTTGCTTCTTTATTCTTTGTTGTTGTTGTTGTTTGCGGTACGCGGGCCTCTCATTGTTGTGGCCTCTCCCGTTGCGGAGCACAGGCTCTGGATGCTCAGGCTCAGAGGCCATGGCTCACGGGCCCAGCCGCTCCGTGGCATGTGGGATCTTCCCGGACCGGGGCACGAACCCGTGTCCCCTGCATCGGCAGGCGGACTCTCAACCACTGCGCCACCAGGGAAGCCCTTTATTCTTGATAATACTATAATAACAGTAGATTTTTCACAAAAGCTTACTGATCAGGTTTGTTTTCATACAGCTTATGAGTTACATTCAACAAACATTTACTGAACCTTCATAATGTGCCAAGAACTGTGGTGGATATCTACATACATATTAGCTGAAAGAAGAGGCCAGTCCATGGTGTGATTTCAAGGACACCAGAAAAGTCAAGCTACCCTGTCCTTGTATTCCTTTCTCTGATGGCTGATGCCTAGAATTCAAAATGCAAACCCCCTGGGAGGGCTTTTTAAAATCCCTGTTTGTAATCGAGGGGCCTGGAAGCATTTGCCTGGAATAAAGAGAGAGAATGAGGATTCTGACGCCTACAGGGAAGAGAGAGGGCCAAGAGTAGGAAAACTAGAGGACCTGAATCAAGTTGGCTTTTACTCAGTCTTTTTCAAAAGAAAGGTTGCAAAGCAGCTGTATGAGAGCCACATCACTGGATGAAATGATTACCAAAGTAATGGCAGAACTTGTGGCCACCCTGGAACCTTCCATTGCAGGCAGAATCTGCCTTGTCCCTGTCTGTACCCTGTAGGTCACTGGAATCCTACTCCATCTGCAGCACTAACTCATTGCAGGAGCTGGTAGGATATATGGCTTCCCTCCCACTTTGTCCTGAATTGGAGATCACTTTCTGAAATTATGGGCTTCCCAGTATCGCCTCTGCTCAGGCATTATCCTGGGAATAAAGCCAGACAGAGACACAGGGTAAGAGCTGATAAGACCTCCCATCTGCCATTGCTGGATCTGGTTACTTGCCAGTCTAATTGCCAGAAAGGGCTTCTCCGGCATCCAGCTGCCTTCAGCTTCATTTCCAAAGAGCAATGTTGAAAGTGATTGCCTCGTGTCTCCTGGCAACAACCATCCCATAAAGGCACGCAGTTAACCTCACCTGTCACCAAGGGGAGAGCTTCATTTAGACTGTTTAGAAATTCAGTTGAATTTGGCCAGCCATGGAGCAGCCCTGGTCAGAGGTAGATAAATAATGACTCTTGCCCTCGAGAAACTTGCAGTCTAGTGGAGAAGGAAGACAAACACAGAGCGTGACTTTTAGCAACTTACATAAGACTGATGAAAAGATGAGGCACGGAAGATGACTCTAATAGACAGCAGAGTGGAATATTTAGAAAAGAGATATTTTAAACTAAATTGGAATGACATCAACAAAAAAAGGAAGGAGCCGTTGGTGCTGACCCAACCAAGATTGAGAGAAAGAGACGATGAGAGCTCTGCTCAGGCAGAGAAACCTGGGCATCCCAGGCAGAGCAAACAGCAGGAGGAGAACAGAGGTGGGAAGGCTGAGAGTCAGCACCAGGCTAGTGCAGCAGGAGTTTATGCAGGAGTGAAGAGAGAGAGGCTGGGAAGAGGGGTCAGATTGTCGATTGGGATCAGACTATGGACTATGGGGATAGCTTTAAGGCTTTGCTAAAAAGCTGGTTTCCCCCTCCCCAAGCAATTAGTGTTTGACAAAAGTCATGGAATACAGAGTGCCCCAGGGGAAGACACTATGAGAGCTGGATGGGAAGGAGTCGTGCTGCAGGCCAGATCCAGGGAAAGATGACAGACAGTTCCTACTGCCAAGAGCCTGGTGGACCCCACTCAAAGGCAAACTGCAAGAGGAGGGGAGGATCATTCAAAGCTGTGGGTACGGAAAATAAGCTCTGTGTACACTGACAGCCTTTCTCATGGAAAATGGATACCTGGTGGATTGCCTGAGTCTCAGTCAATGTCACAATGAGTCCTGACAAACAGATAGACGGAGATGGAACCTGGGACCATGGACAGGCTGCCCAGGCAATAGTCATCATCGATGTGCGTGTTCATTCTTAGGAGCCTGGTGAGCACAGGGGCTGAGCATTACTTCCAACACACAGACCCACTCAGGTTAGAGCCACCCTATCACCCAGAAACCATGCAGGAAGCTCCAAGAAGCCTTGGCACAAGGAAGCACTTCATTAGCTGGCTCACTCCCTCATCCACTGCACAAATGTTTGTGGAGTTCACCCCAATGATTAAATCCTTTCAACGAAGGGAAAGGACTTTACCATGCTCTTTATTGGTTATTGGATTTTCCATTTCTCAGTGTGGTGGTGGAGAAGAAGATGCAATAAAGGCAAACAGTTTGAAATTGATTGTCTGCTTCTATCCAGGGTAATTTCGCAGCAACTGACTAAATACACAGACTATGAGAAGCAGGCACACAACTTATTGTAAAGCCTCTTTCTTTGTATTTTAGATTTAAAAAAAAAATTCCTTTGAGCCCCAACGTTCTTATTTTCAAAATGAGAATAATAACACTAACCTCACAGGGCAGCTTTGAGCAGGTTCAACGCCATATGGCAGTGAAAAGCAGTGCCCTGCAGAGCACTAGGGGGCGCCATTCACACAGGCTACAGTGTGAATGGTTCCTGCTGGAGTTGAGCAGTACACAACTTCCACAACTGTATGTGGCAGTCCTGGTGCTGAGAGAGGATCGAGGGAATAAAGCCATGAAACCACTTTATAAACGGTAAGGCCTGCTCTCATCCTAACCATTGCCCAGGACATCCAAGGGACTATCTAATCCCAACAGTGAAGCCAGGGGCGTGACTGAGCTATGAACACTTTGAATCTATGATAGGGGTATGCACAACAGCAGCATGGAATTTTACCAGTGCAGATGGGAAAGCTTACAAGCCTTCTGACCTGCTGAGGGAAGTAAATTAGAGATCCAGGGGAAAAAAAAGGAGCAAATAATCACGGTATCAAGCGTATGTTGAGTGTTTATTTTATGACAGACACTACTCTAAGCATGTTATTGATACATGTATTGTTAATCTAATCCTTACTACCACCTATTGGGTGGGTTCTATCATCACCACCATTTTACAGGTTAAAAAATACTCTACACAAGGAGATTAGATATAAGACTGGGGCACCATGGTGTGTAAAAAGTAGAGCAAAGAGCTTAAACCAGGTGGGCTTCTCCAGCAGCTGGGATTCCAACCACCTCCTGCCTCAGCAGAGGATAAACTGCCCTGCTCATGAGGCTTCCTGTACAGCATCTGGGCATCAGCCATGCAGTGGGGAAAGAGAAAAGGCCAGCAAATCAAGTATCAGTGAGGCACTGGGTGCTCCTAGATGCTAGTCCCTCCTCTGGGAGCTTGTACTGTATCTGAGGCAGTCAGAAAACCCCCCGGAGACAATCAACACATCAGAGAAGCCCATTCAATCACGTGACCCCACGCAAGTCGGTGCTTAGAGAAAGGAGAGAATTTTCTGAAAGGCTTTCTGAAGGACCCAGAGCCTGATTAGGATCTTGGAAGGAAGAATTTGAAAGGTGGTGAGAGGGGAAGGTACTGTCTCCAAATTTCTCTCCCTTGGTGTGTGACTGGGGTGTGGGCGGAGAGATGAAGGACGATCGGCCTGGTTGTTATAACAGAGATACTACTTGTCAAAATGAGTTGGAAGGAAAAAAAATAATCTGGATATGGGAGCAGTGGCTCCTCTTCAAGTTGATACTCATGTTTTCTTTGTTTTTTATTGTCTATCTTGATGAAGGATGTGGAATTTTTGCATTGTCACAAAACAAATAGAACCATGACTGATGATTCATAACATATATACCTCGTTATGTACTTGTAATATTTCTATCAGGTTTCGGTTATCCAGTCTTCTTCCCCATCTAGAACATCATCCTATTACTCTGCAGGGCAACAGGCACCATCACCTTCCTTCCTCCCAATTAGATGCTTAGGGCTGACGGACGAAGCCAAAACTGTGAGTGTCATAAAGATCAGGTGAGCATTCAGAGTTGAGAGCGTTGCTGAAAGTGGGGTCTGGTCGCTCGCTGCTCTAAAGCCAATACTCAAGAGGCGAGGTTGGTGGAAAAGAAAGTTTGCTTTATTTTGGAGGTGGGCAACTGTTGGCGTGGCAGCGGAGGGGGGAGGAGCCTGACTCATGTCCAAAGACCAACTCCCCCCCCAACTCACTGACAATCAGGGGGCAAGAACTTTTGTAGGCAGAGGGAGGGGGCTACGTGCAGAGACAGCACAGTCAGCTCTGACAGGCGTCTTGAAGTTGGTCATATGTCATGGTCTGATCAGGATCATCCTGATTGTTTAAGTACAGTTCATCTGCAGTTCCAGGGTCAGTTTGCTCCCATGTCTTTGAGCCCAGTTCTTGGAATTGTGGCAGCTTATGTTATGGCTACAGTCTGGTCATCACATAGTTAACTCCTTCCACCTGGTCAGGGTTTCAGTATCTACAAAACAGCTCAAAGGATATGGCTCAGAATATTATCTATAGCCCTTGAGGAACTAAAGGTCCTTCACTTTGTTTAATGACTAAACCATTATTATTATGTCCTATTTGACTGCTTTCCTTTGCTTCTGCATTTTCTCACTTCTCTAATTAAACTTATTCTTTGGCTAAGATTTTTCCACAGACAAAAGGCAGGCTGAGGACATTGTGGGGTGGGGGAGGACCATAGGGTCCTGATCCATCTCAGTAGGGGAGGAAGAGACTGGGTCCAGTTAGCCAAAGAAGGAATATAAAAAAGTCTCTAAATCAAGGGTCCAAAGATAGGTAACAGGGGGCTTCCCTGGTGGCACAGTGGTTGAGAGTCCACCTGCCAATGCAGGGGACACGGGTTCGTGCCCCAGTCCGGGAAGATCCCACATGCCGCGGAGAGGCTGGGCCCGTGAGCCATGGCCGCTAAGTCTGCGTGTCCGGAGCCTGTGCTCCGCAGCGGGAGAAGCCACAGCAGTGAGAGGCCTGCATACCACACACACACACACACACACACACACACACACACACACAAGATTGGTAACAGAGGCTGGAACACAGAGGCAAAGATGGGGGCTCCAAAGAAGACGTAATAGCAGCTGGTAGAGAGTAAGCAGGAAGATGTGCCAACCCCTTACCAGGAGTGGGTGTTTATTTAAAGCTGTGTGTAAATGGCTGCAGAGGTTGGGTGCTTGGAGTGCTAGGTAGACAAAAGACAGACTAGGGTATTCTGGAGGACAGGGAAACACAAACCAATGGGCACAAGGAATTTGTAAGACATTGCATTTGTCCAGAATGCTTATTTAAAGCCCTTGCTTCAAAGTTTTGCTGTTCCTTCAATCTGAAATATGCCAGTCCTCTGTGTAAACTGTGACTGTTTCCTGATGGTGCCTCAGTGGCTACTTAGGAAAAGAAGTGAGGATTGATTTGGTTTTCCATTGCTGGCCATTGCCTCTGTCTCCACCCTAAACTGCCCTCCTCTGGCTTAGAAGCTTCTGTGGTAAGACTCTCTTACTCACCACCCTGCCTCAGTCATCTATAGACTCCCACATAGCTCTTCTTCTGGTTCTTCTCTCCACCAGTGCGTACTCCTGTCCTGATTCTTGGTGGCTTCAGTGTCCACGTAGATGGTCCTTCTTGGGTCTTTCAGTGATTGACATTGTCTCCTCCTATGATCTTCCCTCCTCCCCCTTAGCGCCTTCCCATGGCCTTATATTAGTCCTTGTAACACTAAAGGCACCAACCCCTCCCCCAACGTAATTTCAGACACTGTAACTCTGGTCCTTCTGTGTATGCTTTCCTAAATACTCCTCTAGTATCTATCTCCACAGTTCTGTGACCCCCATCAGGACCTAAAGTATTTTGAGCTTTCCCTTTCTCAGTTTCCTTTCCCTTCACACCCAAAATTAGATACTCTGGTTCATCATTATAATTTCTCCCTTGTTAGTTCCTCTTCATTCAGTCCAACTTTTCCTGCTGTAACTCAGGGGAAGCCAGGCCCTCTGTCTCCTTTCCCCTGGTACCATGCTATGGCAGATGGATGAAGAGAGAATCAACTAAACCTGGACTGTGGCTGGAGAATAATACACAATTCTTCTGACGGGTCTCCCTTGAAATTCAGAATCACAAATGATAAATTCATGACCAGAACTTTGTGCTGCCTGGCAACTCTATTTTTCTAGTTCATTCACTCTCCCATCCTGCTGAAAAGCTATTTTCTGCCTTCCCCTTTTTTCTAATGCTTCTAACAATCCCTCTCCCATACTAGCTCTTGGCTGATTAGTCTGCTTCTTAATTCACTGAGGAAAGAGAAGCAATCGGAAGAGATGTTTCACAAGCTCGCCTCATTACATCTTCATTTGTACCCATATACTCTGCTTTCCTGCCAGTTACTACAGATACATAGCTGTGCTGCTTCCTGAGGCACGATTTAAAATGTAAGCCAAGGTATGTCTCTCCTCGCTCAAAATTCTTCAACAGCTTTGCATCGCACTCAGGATTCAGAAAAAAATAAAGCCATGACTTTTCATCATAATCTGCCCATTCTTCCTACTCCTCACTACCTCTGCAGACTCATTTGCCCCTTATTCCCTCTGTCTGCAGGCCTCATTAGCCTCCTGCTATTCCTGGAACTGTGCATGCACACACCTACCTCAGGACCTTTGCACTTGCCCTCTTGCTTAAAATGCTCTTCCCCCTCATATACTGAAGGCTCCTTCCCTCACTTGCTCTAGGTCTCTTCAAATGCTTACTCATCAAAGAGGCCTTTCCTAACTACCCTACCTATGGCACTAATCCTGGCAATTCTCTAAGTCCATTCCCCACCTTTATTTTCTCCATGGCATGTGACCCTTCTCTGTTATGATTGTTATTACTGTCTTCTCCTCACATTTGGATGTAAGCTTTTTGAAAACCAGCCTTTTTTCTCTTTTGTTTACTACTGGTGAAAAAAAAGTGCCTAGTACTTGTCTGGTATTTGGCAGGGCTCAAGTAATACCTTTGGAATGAATAAATTAATGCTATTTGTAACTTGAGCTTTCACATAAGATTTTGTTCCAATAAAGGGTGCTGCTCCCTAAGAAAAATTGAAGTCTGAAAACCACTGCTTTTGATTACAGAAGCTGCTGCTCGGACAAATTTAGTCCATTGCTTTGAAACATTTTGAAATAACAGCTCTCTTTTAGGTATCCTGGACTCTACACTTGGCAGTGACAGAATTAAATCCAAAACAGAGGCCCTGGTTTTTAGGAGTAAGCAATTGTTCCTATCCTTTCCCCCCATGTTGGGTTTTAAATGATCCTTTTCGGCAACACAATCTGTAAGTTTCCACAGTGAGGCTGAGACACAATGATAAGGGAGTCCCCATGCAGCACTGTCAACGTGACAAGATTACCAGACAGTATTTCTTACATCAGGACTGGGCCCTGAAATGAATGATCCTGGTGCCTATTCCCGAAGCACTTTCAGGGCAGCCTCTCTGTCTGATTCTTTCAAAGCCAGACTGACTGTCTTTGGTTGATTTGTCCACAACGATAAGGGAGTCCCCATGCAGCACTGTCAACGTGACAAGATTACCAGGCAGTATTTCTTACATCAGGATTGGGCCCTGAAATGAATGATCCTGGTGCCTATTCCCGAAGCACTTTCAGGGCAGCCTCTCTGTCTGATTCTTTCAAAGCCAGACTGACTGTCTTTGGTTGATTTGTCTTTGCCAAGCCAAGGGAAAGCTGTCTAGAGAGGATAAAGCTGGAGAGGTGCATTAGCTGCTCATGGAGCCTTGTACGTCTTCAAATATTCCCTGGACACTGACCTTATCATTCATTCATTCCTACCTACTGGAATATAAGCTGTATGAAAACAGAAACTTAATAGGTCTTAGTCACTTATTTACCAGCTTGTATAGCAGTTCCTGACAGAGACAGCATCCCTAATTATTTACTGGATAAGTAGATGCCTGTAGGGAATCGACTGTGCAAAGATTTGCTTAGTACCTTCCGTGTGTCTTGCACAGACAGATACAAAAAGAACAGAATCACAGTGTTCAAGATGGAGAGGCCAGAGATAACTAGCAGAGACAAAACGTGAACCTTGCCCTCGGGGGCTCACAGGCTAATGTGGAGTGAAGACAGACACCCAGACAGCTATCTATAAAACAAAGAAGAATGAAACAACAAGAAATAAAGTTATAAGGAGTGTGGGAGCACCGGGAAAGCAGCAGTTAAATCTGACTTGGAAGGGGTACTCAGAGAATGTGCCTGTGAAAGCGATATCAAGCTGAACCTTCAGGTTCAAGAAGTAATTCTTGTCAGTGCTATAGGCAGAGGGAATAGTAAAATAATAAATAAATAACGTAAAAGATTGGGATGGTATTTTCTCCTTAAATCTTCCAACAAAACCATGGGTTAAATGTCAGGGACATTCTCTGCAATAAAGGAACTTTTATTTTAACATGTCTAATCCATTGTGGAGGATACTTTTGATAAATACAGTAAAAATGCCAGAAAGATATCAGTTTGCTATAAAAAGTTCTAGGGACTTCCCTGGTGGTGCAGTGGTTAAGAAACCGCCTGCCAATGCAGGGGACACGGGTTCGAGCTCTGGTCGGGGAAGATCCCACATGCTGTGGAGCAACTAAGCCCGTGCGCCACAACTACTGAGGCTGCGCTTTAGAGACCATGCGCCACAACTACTGAAGTGCCTAGAGCGTGCCTAGAGCCCATGCTCCGCAACAAGAGAAGCCACCACAATGACAAGCCCATGCACTGTAACGAAGAGCAGACCCCGCTCGCCGCAACTAGAGAAAGCCTGCGAGTAGCAATGGCTGCACAGCCATAAATAAATAAATGAATTTATTTTTTAAAGTTCTAAATGCTTGCTCTCACTTTCTTTACTTATCTCATTGTAGACCAATAAATGAGCATTTTGAGAGGCACTGACCTAGGAGCATGTTGATGGCATCCAAGAAAAAGTTGAGCAGCATTACTGTGTGACTTGGAAGCAAGTAAACATTTATCAGGTTGCAGGGGCAGCGCATGGCTGGGCCGGACTCAGCCACGGAGGATGCACAGGTCAAGCTGTAAAAAGCAACCCTGCCCCCTTACTCCTTCAGTTTTTACCTCCAGTGCCTGTGAATTCTATGGAGGACGTGGGCCACCATAGAATTAAGGATGATGTGAGACCTTTAGCACTGCTACTCTATTAAGTCAGTCTTTTCCTGATAGGTTTTTTTTTTTTTTAAAGGAACTATCAGAAGTGTTGTGCTTTGATCCTTGCTACTCCAAGGAGTCCTGCGAGGAAGGGATATGCAATGTTTCTAGGTTAGGAACCTTGGGGTCCCACAGAAAGCGTTTTACTATATAAGTGTTATGCACACGTACAGTAAAGTTACTAATTTCAATACTACTGTCATCTTCCATGAAAGATATTTTCCAATTATTCAAATTTAAACCTGCATTTAAGTTAATTGAAATAGACCTGCCATGACTTCAGAGGTAAAAGCATACATTGGCTGGTGTGGTCTGCCAGTAACTTTACAAACCCACGTTATCACATGTCCTAAGATTGTAAGAGGGAGAGGTTTCATTAGCAGAGATTTCAAGGGAAATAACTCCTTCTCATCAAAACTCGGATAAGAGGAAGAAGAGTGAGACGAGGAAAAAAACTCTCTGAACTCTCCTATTCAACATTGTACTGGAGGCCTAGTTAGCACCTTAACAAAAACAAGTGAAAAACAAAAAGAAAGAAGAGATATAAAAATGGGGGGGGGGGGAAACAGACAGAATATATTATTTGTAGGTAGTATAATTTTTTATATTGGAAATGCAAGATAATCTATGATTCATTATTAGAATTGTTTGGAGAGTTTGGCAAATTTACAAGATACAAATTCAGCATAAAATTAATTATATTTTTACATGCCAACCATAAACATCTAGAAATTTTCATTAAAAAAAACATACCTTTATAATAGCAGCAATAACAATTGAAAACCCTGATAATATTTTTAAATAAATCTAACAAAAGATATGCAGGGGACTTATGGAGAATATGATAAAATTTGGTTGAAAGATTTAAGAAACAGTGAAAGATAATTAAGAGATACACACACAATGTCCTTGGAGAAGAAGACAATATCGTAAACTTGCCAAATCTCCCCAAATATATGTAAAAATTCAATGCAATTGCAGTTAACATCCATACAAAGTTGTGTGTGGGACTTGAAAAAAAATGACTTTAAAATGAATAGGAAAGAACAAAGAGGAAGATCCAGACACCCTTGGAGAAGGACAAGGCCAATGATTTGCCTTACTAGATATGGAAACTTGTTGAGAAGACGGCAGAGGCGGAGGAGGAAGAAAAGAGGGGAAAATAGAGAAGGAGGGGAGGGGACGGGAGGGGAGGAGAGGGCAGGGAAGGAAAAGGTAGAAGAAGGAAATGCTATAGAAATTTTGAAAAAATCGGTATTGATATAGGAAAAAAACAGATCACAAACTTATTTTATGACAAAGTTAGAATGCAGATCTGTGGACAGATGAGAGATTGTTCAATAATAGATGCTGGGGTATTTAGTTATCTACATGGAAAAATTAATGAAATTGGGTCCCTACCTCACAGTATATGCAGAATCAATTCCAAGTTAACTAAACATTTAATTATAAAGGGAAAGCCAAAATAAAAGATTTAGAAGACAGTGTCAGAGAATTCCATTATGATCTTGTGGTAGGATGGGATTTTTAAAAAAGGAAAAAAAAAGTTCAAAATATAAAGGAAAAGATTGAGTTTGTTCTCTATGTCCCAGCATCCCCATCGGTGAGATTAAGATAATAGTATACATGCCTCACAGCAGTGGTTTTCAATGTGTGCTCCTCAACCAGCAGGATCAGCACCACCTTGTTAGAAATGCAGACTCTCAGGTCCCGCCCCAGACCTACTGAATCAGGAACTCTGGAGGTGTGGCCCAGGGATCTGCATTCACAAATTCTCCAGCTGATTCTGATTGCATACAAAGACCGAGACCGCTGCTTTAGAGGATTATTATGAGCCTTAAATGAGATTATATCTACAGAGTGCCAAGCCTAGCACCCAATTCCATAAACTACAAGAGATCAGGATACTTCAGATCCCTTTAAAGACAGGAAGAAAGATGAACCGATGAGTCACTAACACTTTAGTGTGAACTAGTTTAAAGTATTTTGTAGGAAGTGTTTGAACCTACAAAGCAGCGTGATTTTTAGTAGACTGGTATTTTTTTCCCATATTTATAAGAAAAACAGATGGCAGACCTGGGGCTTAAAGAGGTGAACATTTTCTCCAAGGTTACCTGAAGAGGATCCAGACTGTTGACTCTGCACTTGGTTCATCTTCCATCCACTACGGTCCTGTTCAGCATTAAGTACCAGCACCCTATTTGAACAGACTTAATTAAGAGCTTATCACAGCCTTCGCATGGGCTTTGGTTGGACATGGGGACTGAGGAGCTGGCTCTTGCTGAAAACTGGATTCTCAGAGTCCCAAAGTCTCCTGTCTAGGAAACTGACTAATTGTGCTTACATCTGCCCTACTTTCTGATGAGGGCAGGAAAATGCGACCTTGATCTGCAAGAAGGCATGTGTCTCTCATTCCTCCTAAAATTAAAAGAACCATTGTAACCAAAACTCACACAAAGTTCCATCTAAACAGATCTAAAGAGGTCACTCACTCTAATTCATTTACTCTGTTAGCCAGCTAGTGGTTTAAACGTGACACAGAACACATGCAGATAAAGGAAACCTGATGGGTTGTTAGTCTGCACTGACAAAGGTTCTGGTGTGGTGTCACGTCAGAAGTTCACTGTGGTCCCAATGCATGTGCAATGATGCTAGAGGTTCGCGAGGTCATTGTAGGGTTAAGACGTTTTTACCTTGTATCAGGGACCAGACAACACACTAGATGTAGGTGCTTCGGGTCTCACATAGAAGGTGGAATTATTCACCGAGACAGTTACCATGTCCGACAATAGCTGAAGGAAAGAGCAGAAGGGCTAGAAAATTCTCTTGGCCTTGACCATGAAGACTTCGAGGCATCAGAGAGGGCTGTGTCTGCTGGCCTTCTGAAGTCTAAGAGTGAGGCCAGCCATTCTAAACAAGAGCCTGGAAACTGGCCCACACAGACAGTGGGATAAAGAGGATATGCACGTTCAGGGGCTGCATCTGCCAGCCATGGTCAAGTTCAAAACCCCCAGTTGTGTGATTCCTATTGCTTTATGCTCCATGCCACTTGTGTCTGTCTCCCTAAAGTTTTCCCTTTGGCTCAGTGCAGGCTTTGGAGTGTCCTAGCCCCTCTCTGGAATGCTAGCAAGAGCCAGGGGGAACTCTTGTGTCTACACTGGTGCCTCAGGATTCCAGATACTACCTGCTTTTTCACAGGGGGCATAGCAGTCCTTAAGGGAAGAGGACCCTCAGGAAGAAAGGGCCTGAACTTTGGAGTTCTGAGCGACACTTTATTTACAACAGCTAAACCTCTAAATCTGGTGAGGAGGATGGATCCTCACACATGAATTCCAATTTTTCATTTTTAAAATTATCTATTTATTTGTTTGTTTGTTTGTTTGTTTTTGGCTACGTTGGGTCTTCGTTGCTGCACGCGGGCTTTCTCTAGTTGCGACGAGAAGGGGCTGCTCTTGGTTGTGGTGCTTGGGCTTCTCATTGCAGAGGCTTCTCTTGTTGTGGAGCATGGGCTCTAGGCATGCGGGCTTCAGTAGTTGTGGCACGTGAGCTCAGTAGTTGTGGCGCATGGGCTTAGTTGCTCTGCGGCATGTTCCCGGACCAGGGCCTCAACCTGTGTCCCCTGCATTGGCAGGTGGACTCCTAACCACTCTGCCACCAGGGAAGCCCCAACTTTTCATTTTTTAAAGCATAAGTTATTTCTAAAAATATAGCCCAGGCATTTCCTTCCTTACTGTCCCAAAGTGACAGATCAGAGAGACACCTTCCCTGCATCCAGCATCCCTGGGAAGCACACATGTTGAGGAAAAGTACCCTGGGAAGACAGGAAATTTCCCACACACCAACAGAGCCCTTCTATCTGGAAGCTTCCCTGCCTCTTCCTAGCATGGGATCTACTGGGGAGTTGGGCAGGGGGGAAGATTTCTTGCTGGGACAGCCTGGCTCCTCCTCATTTGTCAAGTAACCAGTGCAGCTCACATGTACAGGAAGTTCACCAAGACCTTCCTGAAATTTTCAGCCTATGGACTTCGATGACTTTCTAAGTCTTTTCATAGTACAGAAGAGGCTGGAGATTTTCATGGTTTGGCATCTCAGGTAGAAGAAGGCTTCAGCAGAGGCAAAAAGGATTTTTCCATTGAAAAATGAGGGGTTTCCCGCAGCCAGTTCAAGCTACTGCTCTGTGGTTGCCCCCAATATGAGACAGGCCCAAAATGAGGTGTGGTTTTCCAGGCCAGAGAAGGTGAGCAGGACATCCCCCATTCTCTCTCTCAAAGAAGAACAGAGGGAAGAAGTCAGGAAAAGAGGTGCAGGACAGAATAAAGGCAAATGCAGTGAGCACTGCACACTCTAGCCTGCCCCAAGCCCCTCCTACCAGCACCTCCACTCAGCTACACTGGCCAAGCCTTAGTGCTCAGACCAGGAGGCCCTTGCCCACCCAGGAAGCCTTCACGCCCTCCCTCTTGGGGAGAATCCAGCTCCTTCCCCATCCTTCTCATAGCTTCTGCCTGGGGCATCCCCATAGGCCTCGCCTGCATGTGTGGCCATCCCAGCAGCTCTCGTTTCTGCCTCAGTCACGTGTGCCCAGTACTGGCCCTGTCTTCAGCAGCAGGAACTCCCACCAAAGATCAAGTCCATGTACTTGCTTCTCCAGCTATGAATTCCTGAGCACTAAGGTTCAAAGGCACATTGTTTCCAATTCCATTTATGTTCTAGTATGGTGCAGAGTGCCCTGAGTCAGGAGTCTAGTCAAGGACATGGACATTGTACAGTTACGTGACATTGTACAAGTCATACACATTCTCTAAGCTTCAATGTCCACACTGGAAAATGAGAGAATTAATAATAAACACCCTTCTTACAGAGCTGTGGTGAGGATCAATGAAAGACACATATGAAAATACTTAACTATGTCTGGCACAGGCTAGGAGCATCTTTGGTTAGTAAAAGAATACCTTTTTCCTTGTCTAGTAGGGGAGGTAACCTTGATTCTGTCAACAATGTACTTTTCACAGCTCTTTCATGAATATTACCTTCAAAAGCTTAGCCTCTAGATTAAAATTTAGCTTCTGGCATTTTCATTTCGAGACATAACACTAAAGGCTCTGGTTCAAACAGGTCCTTTTGAGGAATGCTGGGATGGATCACTGCTGAGGGACACAGCAATCGGTGTGGGCCAGCATTTGCATCCACACTTAGCTGGTGCTTTCCTCACATCCGTATTCTCAAAGTGTAGGCTGAGCACCATCTGCACTGAAGTCATCTGGGAAGCTGGTAAACAATGCAGATCGCCAAAAGAATTAAAAGCAGAGTCTCAAAGAGATATTTATACACCCATGATGACAGCACTATTCACAATAGCCAAATATCAGAAGTTACCCAAGGGTCCATCAACAGATGAATGGATAAACATTCATTAGTAGTATGTGATATATACACACTACTATATATAAAATAGATAACTCATAAGGACCTACTGTATAGCACAGGGAACTCTACTCAATACTCTGTAATGGCCTTTATGGGAAAAGAATCTAAAAAAAGAGTGGATATATATATCTGTATAACTGATTCACTTTGCTGTACACCTGAAACTAACACAACATTGTAAATCAACTACACTCCAATAAAATTTTTTTAAATGTGATATATACATGCAATGGAATATTATTCAGCCTTGAAAAGAAAGGAAATCCTGACACATGCTACAGCATGGATTAGACTTGAGGATATTATGTTAAGTGAAATAAACCAGTCACAAAAAGACAAATACGTGTGATGCCACTTATATGAGGTACAGACAGAAAGTAGAATGGTGGTTGCCAGACACTTGGGGGAGAGGAAAAAGGGGATTTAGTATTTAGTGGTGTTGACCTGAAATACACTGTTAGATATTTCTCCAAAATGGGTTTTTTCAGGATCAGAAGAGAGTTGAAACTGGGGGTCTGCAACAATGAAGAGCCATGTGCAAGTCCCTGCACAGCAAAGGAAGGTGAATCCTTTTACAGAAGGGGAAAAGGAAAGTGGGAGGGCTCTAGCAAACAGAGTCCAGGGCTTTTCATTGGCAGTCTTTGCCAGGAAAGAAGAGGAGTCTCTCTTCCTCCTTGCTGGGCTCTGCTTTGGTTGCAGGGATTGAGAGCTCCCCCTTCAGGTCTCCCAACTCTATTTAAATGAGGTTTCTGTTTAGTCATTTTTTATTGAATACAGTAGGTACAGTACTAAGTTATGCAAGGTGAAAAGAGTTCTGAAGATGGATGGTAGTAATGGTTGTATGCAATGTGAATGTACTTAATGTCAGTGAACTGTACACTTAAAATGGTTAAGATGACAAATTTTATGTTATGTGTATTTTACTACAATTTTTAAAAATTATAATAATTTTTTAAAGCAAAATAAAAATGCAGATTCCTCAACTCATTCTGGGTTCTCAAAATCAGAATTCCTGGTGGTAGGCTCAGGAACTGTTTTAAGAAGTTCTGTATGTGATTCTGATGCACACTTAAATGTGAGCGCTTCTCCATGAAAAAGAATGAAATAATGCCATTTGCAGCGACATGGATGGACCTGGAGATTATCATACTAAGTGAAGAAAGTCAGACAGAGAAAGACAAATATCATATGATATTGCTTATGCGGAATCTATAAAAATGATACAAATGAACTTATTTACAATACAGAAACATTCACAGACTTAGAGAATGAACTTAGGGGAACCAGGGAGAGTTGGGGGAAGGATAGATTGAGAGTTTGGGATTGACATGTACACACTGCTATATTTAAAATAGATAACCAGGACTTCCCTGGTGGTGCAGTGGTTAAGAATCCGCCTGCCAATGCAGGGGACACGGGTTCAAGCTCTCGTCCAGGAAGATCCCACATGTGGCGGAGCAGCTAAGCCCGTGCGCCACAACTACTGAAGCTTGCATTCTTAAGAGCCCATGCTCCACAACAAGAGAAAGAAGGCACGCAGCAATGAAGACCCAACGCAGCCAAAAATAAATAAATTATAAAAATAAATAATAATAAAATAAAATAGATAACCAACAAGGACCTACTGTATAACACAGGGAACTTGGCTCAATATTCTGTAATAACCTAAATGGGAAAAGAATTTGAAAAAGCATGGATACTTGTATGGGTATAAATGAATCACTTTGTTGCACACCTGTAACTAACACATCATTGTTAATCAACTATACTCCAATATAAAATAAACATTTTAAAAATAAAAATTTAAATGAACTTTAAAAATTGAAGGGCTTCTGTTCTACAATATGGCTCACATGTAGCATCTGGAAAACAAGGATATATGTGCCAGTGTATAGGCTGGATCACAGGAAACTTCCCCAACAATATGTAAGGAACCATTGTTTTCATGCTAAATAGAATCACACAATCCACTTTTCCTCTGTTTGGACCAGGTAAACTGCTGGGTGCCCTTCAACCCTGACTCTCAGCATTTCCCTGAGAGCTCTAGCATTTCTGGGCACACGCTCGCTGGCTCTCTTCTCCTTCTGGAACGGAATCGCTGCCTGGGGGTAAGGAGCTCCAGCCTGTCTCTATGTGCTAATTAAAATCCCTTTGCCAAACAAGCAGTAAGGAAGAAAGAAGCATGTGAATTCTCAGGGCGGAGAAGTCTTGGAGTAACCTCCTCCAAGACGTCACCCACACAGCATGTCTTTGCATCTCTTCGCTCAGCCCAGCCCCCCAGTCTGACAACCCCACCTTCTCTGACACCTTTGTAACTCTGGCTGCAGGATGGAGAATACATTGGGGACTGTAAGTAAGAGTAGATGGTAGGTGATCAGTAAAGTCAGTGTACAGAGTCCCAGATGAGATTGTGGTGGCTTGAGTAAGGGTGTAGCTGGGGGAGAGAAAGAGAGATAAGTGTATTTAATTTGTATTTAGAAGATAAAACAGTCAGAGTTCTGTCTAGATTTAAAGGATCCATCATCTGGTCATTAATGAGGTATAATAGTGACTCAAATCAATAAGACACAAGAGGCGAAGGATGCCACCTAAGCAACATCCAGAGAGTTTACTCCCCAAAATAGTCTAAGAAAGTAAAGGCCTTTGCTGTACAGGCTGACACAGCAAAGGTTAAAGAGGCAAAAAGCCCCTGAGAGTTGGCACAGTGAGACAGAAGACTGCTCAAAATCCCAGTCTATTCGACTGGCTGCCAAATACGCAGCCTAAGTGTATCTTCCGGATGGCAGAGACCAGGTTCTCAAAGCACAAACGCATACACACACACAGACACACACAAACACAAACACCCACACAACACCCGAAGATCAGGTAGAACATCTACATCTCAAAGGCACAGGAAGAGAAATGCAAGTCCCTCCTAGAAGGGCTTTTCCTTCCATAAGGTCAGAATTCTGAAAAGATGTTCTATCAGGGTGGCTTCTTCTAACTGTGTTCACAAAAAATTAGTTTTGGAATATTGAAAGAGCCCTAATTTGGTCATTTTAGGTTGAGATCTCCTTTAGTATAGTTGCCCAATCAAGTATTTGCAAGTATCATTATTCAACTATTGTACATGAACCTGGCTGGGGTGTTAGTTGGAGGCTGGCAGTCTGTCGTTCCTTTTTTTTTTTTTTTTTTTTTTTGTCTTGAAAGGTTTATTCCCCATTCCAAGGTTAGTTTGTCAAAATAAAATTGCTAGTGACGATCGGGTAGTGGGCCAACGTGCTGCTTGTGAGCTTAACTTCTCTAGGATAAAACTTCTCTAGGTTTTACCCTAGAGTCCCTTTTTTTTTGCGGTACACAGGCCTCTCACTGTTGTGGCCTCTCCCGTTGTGGAGCACAGGCTCCGGATGCACAGGCTTAGCGACCATGGCTCATGGGCCCAGCCGCTCCGTGGCATGTGGGATCTTCCCGGACCAGGGCACAAACCCATGTCCCCTGCATCGGCAGGTGGACTCTCAACCACTGCACCACCAGGGAAGCCCCCTAGAGTCATTCTTAGCCCTCTTATGTGTCTTGGGTTCTCCCTCTGGTAGTATAAGACCACCATGGGTGCTCGGATCATGGAGTGGCCAGTTCTTAGGCATGTCCCCGGCAGAGCAACCTTTTAATTAAAATGAGCAGGTTTCCCTACTGGGATTGCTGCAGCGTATGAGGACTTGCCTCCACCACTCCTGCAAAGTTCTTGGTGCCTGAGAAAGCTGTTGCTGGCCGGGAGATGTCCCTTCCTCAGAGCTAAAAGCTCTCACAAGGTGTCTTCACTATTATTTCAACAAACTCTATTAAGGGAGCCAATTCAAGGAAAAATGACAGGCCAGCCTTCCACCTAATTACCCAGTCCAACCTTACTCATTGTCTTTCAACTGAGCAAAGTCTCTTCCCAGTCTTTTAACTGAGGATAACCCACTCAATGCCTAAACTGATCAAAAATGTCCCCAGTGTCTTTCAACTGAGGAAAACCCAGGTACCTCTTCTTGAAACCAAGTTTCAAAGATAACCCCCTCCTCCAGAGAGGAGTTTAACACCACTGAATAAAACTTAGGATCATTAGCCAATAATGGAAGATCCAAGAATCAGGAGAGACTCCCCCAAATTCCTCTGGACTCTCCAAGGAGGTGGACGAACCCAAGAGGTCTCTGCTGGTACCAGGCTCGATTCTCGTAGAGTCCAGGCAAAAGAGAGAAGTCTGCTCTGGGTCCCTTTGCTGGTTGCCAAAACTGTTGACTGGAAAAAAAAAAAAAAGTACCACCTAAAAGTTGAGAATTATGCTTTATTCAGTGAACTTTCTGAGGACTTAGGCCCGGAATACAGCCTCTCAGATCCGCTCTGAGGGACTGCTCTGAAGAGGTCAGGGAAGAGCCAGGATAGATAGGAGTTTTGCAACAAAAACCAGGTGGTCAGAGCATCAAAGATTATTGTTAACTAAAGAAAACCAGACATCTTTAAGTTAATGAATTTAGAGCTTTTCTATGTATGGGAAGATGGAAGAGTCTGGGCTTATTGAAATCATTCCTTTGATCTGCCCCATAACTATCCAGGGCCAGTATCCCCTCAGGGTGCACAGCTAGGGGTGGTTGCAGACACTGCTGGCTTGATCACAACATTCCTTGTTTATTGATAGGGCAGGTGACATTCTTTGTCCATGGTGATTTAGCAGAATTGAGGAAATCCATTGATCTGGGATTCTAGAGCTCCCTCATTTAATGGGTTTAAGTGCGCAATGAAGAAGTCACTGTTAACTAGCTTTGAAGTCCAAGTCCTCCTTTTTATTTCTCCGTTGCTCTTCCTGGTGAGATCAACCAAGTCAGGCTTCTTCTCTGTACTAATATATTACCATCTTCAGCTACACACTGTACTGTTTGTGCTCCCAGCACATCTCAAAGGAAGGCTTTCAAATTTGGACTTGCTATAGTGAAGTAAGTCAGATAAAAACAGATACTAGGGCCTCCCTGGTGGCGCAAGTGGTTGAGAGTCCGCCTGCCGATGCAGGGGATGCGGGTTCGTGCCCCGGTCTGGGAGGATCCCGTGTGCCGCGGGGCGGCTGGGCCCGTGAGCCATGGCCGCTGAGCCTGCGCGTCCGGAGCCTGCGCGTCTGGAGCCTGTGCTCCGCAACGGGGGAGGCCACAACAGTGAGAGGCCCGCATACCGCAAAAAAAAAAAAAACAAAAACAAACAAACAAACAAAAAAAACAGATACTATATGACATCGCTTATATGTGGAATCTAAAAATAATACAGGGTTTCCCTGGTGGCGCAGTGGTTGACAGTCCGCTGGCCGATGCAGGGGACATGGGTTCGTGCCCCGGTCCGGGAAGATCCCACATGCCGCGGAGCGGCTGGGCCCGTGAGCCATGGCCGCTGAGCCTGTGCGTCCGGAGCCTGTGCTCCGCAAAGGGAGAGGCCACAACAGTGAGAGGCCTGCATACCACAAAGAAAAAAAAATAATAATAATAATAATAATACAAATGAATCTATATACAAAATAGAAACAGACTCAGAGACATAGAAAACAAACTTATGGTTACCAAAGGGAAGAGGGAGAAAGGGAGGGACAAATTAGGAGTATGGGATTAATAGATACAACTACTATACATAAAACAGATAAGGAGCATGGATTAACTGTATAGCACAGGGAATTATATTCAATATCTTGTAATAACCTGTAATGGAATATGATCTGAGAATAACTGAATCATTTTGCTGTACACCTAAAACTAACACAATATTGTAAATCAACTATACTTCAAAAATAAAATAAAAAATAAATTAAAATTTGGACTCCACAGCATTTTGATTTTGGAGAGAAATGTCCCCAAGTCACACTTTGATATTTCCACCTTATCACATCTTTTATTCCCAGATCATAAAGATCCTAGTCTTATTTTATAGTTGGAAGAATTAAAAGAGGTGACACAGGGAACACCAAAACAGTTCTGTAATTCCCCTGAGGATGTTTATAATAAAGAAGCCTTTCACATTAAGGCATACAATAGATTTTGTTGTTTCACATAATGATATGAAGGCACTTTGGCACAAAATAAAATAAAATTGTGTTCACCAGCTTTTCGGGATTTGTCATTTCCTTTTCATCTTGCTTAACTGCAGTAACCCAGGCTCCCCTCCATCACCATGCAAGATAGTGTGTCAACAGTCATAACTTCTGACTGTGAATTCAGCACATCCAAGAACCGAAGTCCCACCATTGTCTTAGAGAAGCCCTCAGACAAACAGCAAAGCCTGCACCATTGTCACTAGAGCCTAATGGGGACTCCATCTCTCTGGGAGGATGGAATATTTTCTTCCTTCTATGTCATGATAATAAGAGCCATGATGATTGTTCTTGGAATGGAAGGTCTAGAATATAGGATCAAAAAAAAAGAAAGGACAATGGAAAACTAATATATCATTAACATGCCTTTGGGGAAGCTCCTTTGGCAGCTACAAATGCATTATCCAGGAGCGTTTTGAAGATAAGAATCAATTTAATTTATTTTAAATGGCTTTGCACATTGACAAAGCCAAGGGCTAAAACAAATGGGAACCTGGTTCAGATGTATTCTGAGGAAAGAACCGTTAAAGAGAGAAGACAGCTCTGGGAATGCTCAAGTCTCTACCGCTGTCAGTGAGCTCAGGGCTGGTTTTCCATTCCACAATCCTTTAACAATTAAGTGTAAGTATAACAAGTGTGAAAAGCAGGGGGAGTTTTAAAAGACCTGAATTCAAACCTTGACTCTGCATTTCATTAGTTGGGAAAAGTGAGCAGGGTTCTGGATATATCTAAAACCTCAGTCCGTAATTTATGGACAATTTCCATAGTGGCCATTAAGGTATGATATTAGACTCCAAACACTTCCCTGAAATTCTCTTCATTTATCATAGATATACTTGTGGGGCACCCTGGCTTATTTCATTATCTGCTCGATCATCTGATCCTATAGTACCTACCTGATTTGCATAGTGCCTGGGAGCATGTGTTGAATGATTAGTGGATCCATCACAAAGGTAGCTTTCTGAGCTCTGCACGCAGACATGGAACTTGAAGGAAGTACAAGGCTCCACTTCTGGTCTCTGGGAGTTTTCAGTCATGTTCAAGAGATGACACATACATACCCATGAAAAGTTAATTGCCACACAAGGCAATCTGTGTTTCATGCCCTGTGAATGGCACACTATTGGTATTGGAAGAGATCAGAGGAAGAGACGAAGGAAGATGAATCTTCCTAGAGAGGAGGGCTAGACTTGACATATGAGTGAAATTCATGTTAAAGTTTTAGAGAGATGTGTTTAAAACCTCCAACCTAGAGCCCAGCAGATGGGAGGAGCCCAATTTTCCAGATGGTTTCCATCGCCACTGCATCTCTAAAACCATCCCAAGTCTCCTCCATCACCAAAGAGGGACAATGACACCTGAGCCCCTGGTTGGATCTTTCCATGAGAAGGAGCCCTGGTCCTGGGTGAAAGTATGCAAATCCCCCAAAACCATGGCCAAAGAGTTGGTTGAAATTAGGTTGGTACCCCTCCTATGCACCAGTAGATCTGAGTCCTGGGACACTCTCAACAGCAAACCTGGGACTTTGAGGGCCAAGAAGTCAATTCAAGCCAATGTAAGAAACAGTTCTTAAGTATTTGTGTCTAGCAAGAATTGATATAATGGATAAAAGGATTATTAAGACATGGCCTTTGCTCTTAAGGAGCTCATTGACCAGCAGCATGAGTTGGACAAATATACCTAGAGCTACTCTACAAGACCAAATAAGCAAAGTGACAGACAAGCTGTTGAAGTGTCATGATAAAAGCAATTAGATCATATAAGAGAGATCAGGAGAGGTTTCTTGCAGAAGTGGAAATGGCATCCCTGTTCCTGTTCTCTCATATAGAAACTGGAGATAATATTTGTACCTATATCATAGTATCGTTATAAGAATCAAATACTTTATCCCATGTTAAAAACTAAGGATAGCTCCTGGTACATAGTAACTGCTTAGTTAGCTACTTTTTGTTATTACCTAAGAACAGTCATGAAGGATGGGTCTCATCTTTAGATAAAAATGAGGGATGGGAGAGTACAGCCTATTATCAAAGCAAAGAGAATATCTGTTCTCACCCAACTGCTTATCTTATAACAAGGGAGAAAAGAATCAGAGATGGGAAGGCATCTGCAAGCGATGGGAAGGTCAAGGGTGTACTCAGGAAGCAGTAAGCATTCTGTTGGAAGTGAAACAGAAGTTTCACATAGAACAGTGGGAGACAAGGCATAGAAGCAGTTTGGGGAGAGCCAAGTCTGGAGAGTTTGTACAAATCCTTGGCCTCTGCCCATGCTTCCATTACAAATAATAACCCAGTCATCCACATCGTCTTAATCTGGCAAGGCCTGCAGATGGACCCAATTCTGAGTGTGGCATCACCACTCAACTATTAAAATGAACACAATCTTTAGAGTATTGATATTGCAAGTTTTCAGCAAAGATAGGCAAAGTTATTGATTAGTGCTTTCTTCTGTGCTGTGTCTCCTGGGCTGGACAAACATTAGCTGCATTTGTCTGAGCCCTCCCCTCAGGCTCACGCAGCAGGATAAGGATCGGTCAGACTGTGCAATTCAAGTGCCAGGGATATGGCTGAAAACATAGACTTTAGCCATAAGTATAGAGATACACAGCATTTAGGGCCAAGTGCAAAACTCTTTTTCAGGTTAACATTCCTTTGCTGGAAGAAAATAGTAAACATAAGATGAAGCAGCATCACTGAACAGTCAAGAAGTGATGAATGATCAGAGCCCAAAAGTGTGGGTCCAGTGTCAGAGCTCTCAATGGAAGACCTGGGGGTAGTGGGGTTTCCGGAAAGACAGGAGGGTCTACAGGAGTCAAGGAAGGTTTCACAGAGATGGAATATGGATAAGCGGAGAAAGATCAGGGAGACAAGGAATCTTAACAACATATTCCATCCATTTATTTGTCAATGAGTATTAATCACCTGCTGTGTGTCAGGCACTGTGCTAGTCATTACAACAAAGAGCATGGCCAAGTCCCAGTCTTCATGGTGCTTACATATAAGTTCAGGGACAGGAAATAAATGAAAATGAAAACAAATATATAATATATTGTCACAGAATAAGCACTATGTAGGAAAATAAAGTTAGGTTAAGGGAGTGGAAGCATACTATTGATTGAGTGCTAAGGATGAGTGTATTAGTTTGCTAGACGTGCCATAATGCACACCATAGACTGGGAGACTTAAACAATAGAAACTTACTTTCTCACAGTTCTGGAGGCTAGAAGCCCAAGATCAAGGTGCTTCAAGGTTGGTTTCTTCTAAGTCCTCTCTCCTTGCCGTGTAGATGGGCACCTTCTCACTGTGTCCTCGCATGGTCTTTTCTCTGTGCACTCCGATCCCTGTGTCTGTCCACATTTCTCCTTCTTAAAAGGACATCAGTCCCATCAAACTAAAACTCACTCTACTAGCCTCATTTTAACTTAATTACCTCCTTAAAGGCACTATCTCCAAATACAGTCACATTCAGAGGTACTGGGAGTTAGGGCTTCAACATACGAATTTGGGGGGACAAAATTTAGCTCCTAACAGTGGGTCTTTTTTTTTTTTTTTTTTTTTTTTTTTTTGCTGTACATGGGCCTCTCACTGCTGTGGCCTCTCCTGTTGTGAAGCACAGGCTCCGGACACGCAGGCTCAGCAGCCATGGCTCACGGGTCCAGCCGCTCCGTGGCATGTGGGATCCTCCCGGACCGGGGCACGAACCCGTTTCCCCTGCATCAGCAGGCGGACTCTCAACCACTGTGCCACCAGGGAAGCCCAACAGTGGGTCTTTTTGATGAAGGAACATTTGAGCAGAGATCTAGATGCCGTGATGAATTAAGCCATGAGCTATCTGGGGCAAGAGAGAATAGGTAGTACAAAGCATGCTCACCATACTCTAGAAACAGTAAGTGAGGTGAGCTTGGCTGGAAAAAGTAAGCAAAGAGAATAGTGGGAGTTGACAGTGGAGAGGTAGCCGGGAACAAGATCACACAGGGATAATAAGTCATGTTAAATAGGGATTTTGAAATTTGGTGAAAGAAAGATTTGGAGGATTTTGACCAGGTAAGTGACATATTCTTACTCATATCCTGAAATAATTATTCTGAGATCTATTAATAGATAGAATAATTATATCTATTTAATAGATAGAACAATAGAATAATTATTAGGGAAATAGACTGTAAGGACCATGAGTGTAAGCAGGGAGACCAGTTGGGAAGCTATTGTGAGCATCCAAGAAAAAGAGGCTGTGGCTTGGACAAGGGACCACAGATAGGTATTTTTATCCTATCCAACCTCCTGGTCCCCATGCTAGGGGTACAGTCCTCTGTGCGACAAGGTAGAGTTGGAAGAGAGTCCACCATCTCTCCCTCCAAGGAGACAAGGCCAAGTCAAGGGCTGGCTGTAGACTTGCCACAGAGTTACAATGCTGACATTTTGCAATGGACTTGAGATCTGGAATCTTAAAGAAAACCACCCTCACTCAGTTCTCCATCAACCCCTTACAGTTAACGGTGAGTCAGGCAAAAAGCATGAGCCAGGCTTCCCACTGATTTATGACAATCCTGGAGATTAAAAAGCATAAAAGTTTCCACAGTCAACTCTCAATTAGCCACACTATTGGAGCAGAAAGGTTGTGGATCATCCAAATACTTCATATTTGTTGCTATTACATTAAATAGCCTTCCCCATCCATTCATGTTATCTCTCCCGTCCTATTCTGTTTATCCAATATATTGAAATTGTCACTCAAGGCATAGGGAACAGTAAATATCTCTTTCCAGTAAAGAATTCAACCTGAATAATTCCCCTGACACTATTCCAACATTCAGAGCCTTTTAGACACAATAATCAATGTAACTTACAGTTGAGTAGAACTTTCTAATTTTCAAAGCAGAATAATACTTATTTTTCCTATTCACTGCTCAGAACCTTTAGAAGGACCCCTTAATGCCCTGTCCTTTTATTTCTATGAATGGCATTCCTATCTAGAGTAAAATTCTTCCTCTTCTGGAGGAACATGTATCTCCTTGGTGAGTAGCGTGTTTGTAGCCTGTGTAGAGTTAGTATTTAAGACAATACCCATTTGTGGGCTTGTTCTTGTTCCTTCTCTTGAGGCTCTGAAACTCTAATTTGTCTCATAGTTAGTTGAGCAAGCTTCTGCTTTTCAGGCTCTCCCTCTGATGGGGTGTCCCAAGGTCTTGACTCGGAAAGGTGTGGGGAGGGAAATTGGGAAGAAGCATGGTTGCAGCTGCAGGCTTCATCCTTCAATCCAGCTTCCCCAGTAATAAAGGTGATAGTCACATCTCCACCTATCTGGTTCCTATCACTTTACTGATTGGTATCCAACCTCCTGGATACTGATTGTGAAATTTGGGATTGCCTATCAGACAAAGCCAAAACAACAACAAAATACAAAATTGAATCAGAAATCATTTTAATATCTAGAAAAACATTGTCCTTGAAAACTAAGAAAAAATAAAAATAATTAAATTGAGTCATGCTTGAAGATCTTTTGAATTAGACTAGAAGATGCTTAAATGCCTTGAGAGCCAAAAATGCAAAAATCTCATCTGGGCGGAGATGAAGATTTACCTGAGTGGCCAGAGGAATTAAAACAAGAACCTTTATAAAAAATGAGGGCTGTGTGACTGACTCCTTTAAATTTTGGAGGACTTGTTACAGATATAAATAGAGCCCAGGACTGGATATTGTTGCTAAGAAAAAATCCGGGCAGTTTTGGGGCCAAAATCTTTTGTTGTTCGACCTTACTGCTGGGACAGGTATCTCCCAAATTCACTTAGGATAATTGTTAAATTAGTGGATAAACATCTTTAAACCAAGATGACTTAGAACTAAGTATGCAAATGTATTTAAAAATGACATTTTTAACATTTTTATATTTAGGAAGGATTCTGTAATTTTTTTTTTTAAATTGGCCTGTTTTCTTGCAGATGAGGCTTGCAATTTCAATTTAAAATGCACAATTGAATAATTAATTTAGACCTTTTAAAACTGAAAATTTCCCAAGTTTATATTCACAGTATTGGAGTATTTAAGATAATTCAAATTCACCATAATTATAAACTTAATTTATTAGATTTATAAGCTATTTAAGTACTTGGGAAGGTTTTATTTATAAGTCAGACAACTGGTGTACTTCTAAATGAAACCAGATATATTAAATCCATAAATACAGCTTGAAACATTAAATCCATAAATACAGCTTGAAATATAAAGGGAACTTAATTAAGTTGTTACAACTCAAACTGGACGTTAAATATGCTAAGTATATAAATAGTATAATAATAACTGTAAATGAACTTAAAAGGTTAAGGAAGAACTAGGTTTTTGAATTTGTAACTATAAAAAATTAAATATTAATCTCAGAAACCAGGGTTACTGCTTTCTTTTTCACAGAAAAACCAGCCTTGAGGGCAAAACCCACATTAACATATGCTATGAAAGGAAGAGAAGGAAGTGGCTTACTGACCCTCCCAAGCCAATATCAGTAGGACAGCATAAGGTGGTCAGAGTGTAAGGTCTGGGGTCAGATCCCATCTTTTGTGTGATCTTCTACAAATGCCTTAGTCTCTCTGAGTCTTTTAAATAAGGGCAAATAACAATACCTATCCTACTAGGTTGTTCTGAAGGGTAAATGAGACAATATAAAAAAGAAATTGCTAACTGTAAAATTATAAAATCACACACACACACCCCTAGTAGTTATTATTGCATAGGGGCATTCTTACAGATAAACTAAGGTACTAGAGGAAGAACTGACCAAGATAGCACTGCTCAGTAATGACACAATTAACACTATTCCTTTCATTTCCTTTCCTTTCCTTTCCTTTCCTTGCTTCTCATTTATACTCTGTATCATTCCAGATAGCCAATATTACATTTCAGTCTTCCTGCAAAACAGATGATGCTCTGAATTTCAACCAGTGAAGGGCCAAACAATCATGCTGATGATTTTGTTGTTGCAGGTCCCTTTTTCTGAAAGTGTGCTCCACACACCAACCACATCATAAATACTTGGTGTGCCTGATGCAAATCCAGATTCCTGGATCCCACCCCAGACCTACTGGAGTCAGAATCTCAGACCGTGGAGTCCAGCAACCTCATTCTAACAAGTTTTATCTGGGTGATTCTTAAGCATATTTTAGTTTGGGAACTACTGCTTCATATAATTAAGATAGATCATTAAAAATTATGACCCCATAAAAATATACATATTATGCATCCAGGATTGAACTGAAGTTGTTGAATCTAGAGTGGCTTCCTCCCCACCCACAGTGAAATTGCAGGCATTCCATATAAATTGCAGGTAGCTCCCCTGCAGCTACCCCTCAGCCTTCAGGAAACCCCTGGGGTTCTGCCTCCTGTCCTCCTTTCCAGACATGTTGACTCTGTTCTCCATCTTCAGTCTCTATTTCCATTGTTTATAAGCTTTATTTCTCTACCCCTTATATTTATGACCAGTGACGTTGCACAGGACTCTATTCCCAGCTTCTCCCCCTCCTGCCCTCTCCCCAGGGATTTTCACCCTTCCTTGACTCTACTCTCCATAGCCCAAGAGAAGATCTCCCATCGGACCCCTACATCTAGCCCAGGTCCCCAGAAGTATACTTGCTCCCCACTGCAACTGGAAGGGTATCTGCACAGAATGGTCTTTGTTGTAGCCACTGTGCTCTGTCCCCTGGGAGGTGTTCTCATCCTCTCGCATGGCATAGATATGCTCTGAAGCCCCATTAGTCAAAGTCTGGTCCATGGACCAGTAGCATCAACATCACCGGGGCTTGTTAGAATGCAGAAACAGCAGGCTCCTCTCCAGACCTACAAAATCAGAGTCGGCATCTGAACAAGATCCCCAGGTGATCCATATACACATTAAAGCTTAAGAAACACTGTTTTGAAACACATTTTCTTAGAATGTTTATGAATCTGAAGAGTCCTCACTGAATCTTCCAAATATGGGCAAGATCTCAGATGAAATATTTCAGATATTAACATGCATTATAATTACGTGTAGCAGAGGGACCTTCAAGATGGTGGAGGAGTAAGACGTGGAGATCACCTTCCTCCCCACAAATACATCAAAAATACATCTACATGTGGAACAACTCCTACAGAACACCTACTGAACACTGGTAGAAGACCTCAGGCTTCCTCAAAGGCAAGAAACTCCTCACGTACCTGGGTAGGGCAAAGCGGAGAGATACCCGTAGAGAGGATTGGTGCCAACCAGCACTCACCAGCCTGAGAGGCTTATCCGCTCACCCAGTGGGGCGGGTGGGGGCTGGGAGCTGAGGCTCGGGCTTCAGAGGTCAGATCCCAGGGAGCAGTCTGGAGTTGGCTGCATGAACACAGTCTGAAGGGGGCTAGTGCGCCACAGCTAGCCAGGAGGGAGTCCGGGAAAAAGTCTGGAACTGCCTAAGAGGCAAGAGACCATTGTTTCGGGGTGCGTGAGGAGAGGGGATTCAGAGAACTGCCTAAATGAGCTCCAGAGATGGGCATGGACACCAGAGATGGGCATGAAACACTAAGGCTGCTGCTGCAGCCACCAAAAAGCCTGTGTGCAAGCACAGATCACTATCCACACTTTCTCTCTGCTCTGGCCACTGCCAGGGTCCCGTGATCCAGGGACAACTTCCCCAGGAGAACACACAGCGCACCTCAGGCTGTTGCAGCATCACGCAGGCCTCTGCCACCACAGGCTCGCCCCGCATTCCATACCACTCCCTCCCCCCGGGCCTGAGTGAGCCAGAGCCCCCGAATCAGCCACTGCTTTAACCCCATCCATTCTGGGTGGGAGCAGATGCCCTCAGGCGACCTACATGCAGAGGCAGGGCCAAATCCAAAGCTGAACCCCAGGAGCTGTGCTAACAAAGAAGAGAAAGGGAAATCTCTCCTAGCAGCCTCAGGAGCAGCAGGTTAAATCTCCACAATCAACTTTATGTACCCTGCAACTGTGGAATAGCTGAATAGACAACAAATCATCCCAAAATTGAGGTGGTAGACTTTGGGAGCAACTGTAGACTTGGGGTTTGCTTTCTGCATATAATTTGTTTCTGGTTTTATGATTATCTTAATTTAGTATTTAGAGCTTATTATCATTGGTAAATTTGTTTATTGATTGGGTTGCTCTCTTCCTTTTTTTTATATATATATATTTTTTTCCTTTTTCTCTTTTGGTATGTGTATATATGTATGCTTCTTTGTGTGATCTTGTCTGTATAGCTTTGCTTTTACCATTTGTCCTACAGTTTTGGCTGTCCATTTTTTGTTTGTGTGTTTGTTTTGTATACTTTTCAGCGCTTGTTATTATTGGTGGATATGTTTTTTGGTTTGGTTGCTCTCTTCTTTCTTTCTTTTTTTTAATTACTTTTTTATTTTCTTATTTTTAATAATATTTCTTTTATTTTTTATTTTAATAACTATTTTTTTAAATTTTTTCTTTCTTCCTTTCTTCCTTCCTTCCTTCCTTTCTTTCTTTCTTTTCTTTTCTTTTCTCTTCTTTTCTTTTCTCTTCTCCCTTTTCTTTTGAGCTGTGTGGCTGACAGGGTCTTGGTGCTCCATCCAGGTGTAAGGCCTGAGCCTCTGAGGTGGGAGAGCTGAGTTCAGCACATTGGTCCACGAGAGACCTCCCAGCCCCAAGTAATATCAAATGGTGAGAGCTCTCCCAGAGATCTCCATCTCAACACTAAGACCCAGCTCCACTCAACGACCAGCAAGCTACAGTGCTGGTCATCCTATACCAAACAACTAGCAAGACAGGAACACAACCCCACCCATTAGCAGAGAGGCTGCCTAAACTCATAGTAAGTTAACAGACACCCCAAAATGCACCACCAGACACGATCCTGCCCACCAGAAAGACAAGATCCAGCCTCATCCACCAGAACACAGGCACCAGTTCCCTCCACCAGGAAGCCTACACAACCTACTGAACCAACCTTACCCACTGGGGGCAGACACCAAAAACAATGGGAACTATGAACCTGCAGCCTGCAAAAAAGGAGACCCCAAACACAGTAAGATAAGCAAAATGAGAAGACAGAGGAAGTACGCAGCAGATGAAGGAGCAAGATAAAAACCCACCAGACCTAACAAATGAAAAGGAAATAGGCAGTCTATATGAAAAATAATTCAGAGTAACAATAGCAAAGACAATCCAAAATCTTGGAAATAGAATGGCAAAAATATAAGAAACATTTAACAGGGATCTAGAAGAACTAAAGAGCAAACAAACAATGATGAACAACACAATAAATGAAATTAAAAATTCTCTAAAAGGAATCAATAGCAGAATAACTGAGGCAGAAGAATGGATAAGTGATCTGGAAGATAAAATAGGGGAAATAACTACCACAGAGCAGAATAAGACATATTAATCAAACGATCAAAAATTAAATAAAAAGAAAAAACATTAAAAGCAGCAAGGGAAAAAAAACAAATAGCATACAAGGGAATCCCCATAAGGTTAACAGCTGATCTTTCAGCAGAAACTCTGCAAGCCAGAAGGGAGTGGCAGGACATATTTAAAGTGATACAACCAAGATTACTCTACCCAGCAAGGATCTCATTCAGATTCAACAGAGAAATTAAAACCTGTACAGACAAGCAAGCAAAAACTAAGAGAATACAGCACCAACAAACCAGGGACTTCCCTGGTGGCCCAGAGGCAAAGAATCCACCTTACAATGCCAGCGACGCAGGTTCGAGCCCTGGTCAGGGAACTAAGATCCCACGTGTTGCGGGGCAACTGAGCCCATGCGCCACAACTACTGAGCTCACACATCTCAACTAGAGCCCACACGCTCTGGAGCTTGCGTGCCACAACTAGAGAGAGAAAACCTGCACTCCACAACTAGAGAGAAGCCCATGCACCACAACGAAGAGCCCGTGCACCTCAACAAAAGATCCTGCATAGCCGCAACTAAGACCCGACTCAGCCAAAAGTAAATAAAATAAATCTTAAAAAAAAAAAAAAAAAGGAAGCAGAGGAAATTCCTCTCACCACAAGTCAGAAGGCTCCCTTTGGTCCAGAGCCTGGTACCAACAAGATGTATATGAGCTTAGGTGACTCTCATCCTCTCTCTGGGCTGCATGCAGTTTTTCCAAAGGAGGAATTTGAATTAGAAGATTAATTTCTAAGGACACCTCCTGCTCTGACATGGATGAATAATATAAATGAAAAGGCATAAAACTTTTCCATCCAAGTTTGAAGAAATAAGATATTGTTATAACAATATAACAATTGTTATATAACAATATAACAGACTCAGTGTGAGATTCAGAAGTTTGAGAGCCCCTTGAGCTCGATGGTTGCTTCCATAGCCATTTCCCCTGGTCTACAAGGGAAAATGGTTGAAGCTCTAAAACATCCACCTCCAGAAGGCTCTAGACCCACAGTCCCCAGGTATGCATTCCTCTGGATTTAGGATCCCAGATAAAGCCTTCACAAAATCATCCCTGCTGTTCCTTCAGACACTAATCAAGACCCTTAGAGCATAACAAAGAGATGAAACGCTCTTTTCTAGTACTATCTGAAAAGAGTGGCCAAATGTCAAAAATACCTTTAACTATTTTCTGTTGCAGAGTTCTAAGTGAAAGGAGAAAAGAGTTATTTGGAAAAGCAATGAGGAAATGAGAGGGAGTTTGGGGTTTGGGGCTGAGGGAATAATTGTGTCCATGGTGGGTTCCTGGAACATTTCTGTTCACTTTATCAAAGGACTTTTTTTCCTTGCCAGGTTGTATCAATCCCACAGCACGAAGCAGTGATGGGGTCAGAGTGGAAATGATAGCTTCTCTGTGGGAGACCAGGCTGTGTTGGGATCTTTTAGTCTTCCCAGGACAATGGGAGATTTGAGTTAGCATTGGAAAATGTCCCTGGATTTGGGGTCTTTCTGCAGGGGGTAGGTGTCAGCAGAGTGTGGGCTTGGAGGCCCCTCTCTGAGGGCTGACCTAGTCCTGGAGGCACCTCTGAGGCCTGACCTGCAGCGAATGGGCTGCGGTTCCAGAGAGCACAGGGAACTAGGCTTTTTCTTCTATTGCTTTTCTGACTTCTCTCCTCTCTGTCTCCAGGGAGTCCTGGGCTGGGATATTCTCAGTAGGGCTATTCTCAGGCTGCAAGGAAATTAAGTTGTTTAGTTTAGTGTTTTTCTCTTTCCCTGTGTTGGCAATACTTAACTTTTAGCTCTTTGCTTCTTGTCTTGGAAAAACAAAACAAAAAATAATTAGGGTTTTTAAAGAAAATCACATGAAACTTGGAAGGGATGTTCTTGTTCTTATATACAATTCTTGGGAATATGAATCCATAAAATGATTTGATGAGCAAGCTGATAAAATCAGTTTCATAAATTGTGTATATTCTTTGGCTCAACACTCACATTTCTAGGAAATAATCATAATAAGTGCATCACGTTATATGTAAAATGGTATTCGCTGCAACTGGTTTATTCTAATTTAAAAAATGGCAACAATTTAAATGTTCATCATCAGGGGATTGGTGAAATATATTTTAGCAACACTACACAAATGAAATATTAGATCTTAAAAATGTGAAATATTTGTTATATATAGTTAACTATATTAATATTTATATAAACACATATATAAAGAGAGAGATTTGGAAAGATGCTTAGTTTATAACTTTAATTTAAAAGGCATGTTAGGCAATAGTAAGTGTAATAATAAGCCATGTTTATAAGGAATACTTGTATTTCTTTATTAATTAAAATAAAGCTAAAATGTAGTTTCCAAAATGTTAACAGAATTAACAAAAAGTAATAATTACATTGCAATTTCAATTAGTAAAATTTTCCAAAGAGATAATGGATCCGTCAATCACATTATGTCCCTCAGTCCTGGAAGTAGGTCCTGGTTATTGGGCTGGAGAGGACTTGAGGGCAGGGGGTGGGGGAACTTACTGAAGTGAAATTGTCCAGTGAACAGGGTCCAGGGAATGGAGACATCCAGTAGTTCCCAAAGGACAGGATGTAACTTGTAAAACGGTACCTACCAAGTTTACCTGCCCAGGGGCTAGTGGGTGGTGCTTTACTGGATGTGAAATGGGGCAAGGCTTGAAAGCTCTTGGAACCAAGGAATACCAGAAATCCATACTTTGCAAGTTGGATTCTTTTTATTTTTCTTATATCTCCCAGGTGTCTTCCCTTTATTTTTTATGTTTTATGTTTGTAATTGTGATGGATTAAAAATGGTCATAAATTCTTTGCCACTTCTCCTATCAAGCAGCAGGGCAGGGGGTTGGGAGGGAGTCTAAGTCCCCTCCCACATGATGCGGAGGTTGGCCATATATGTGACTTGCTTTTGCCAATGGGCTATGAACAAACATGACTCAAAAAGAAGCTTGATAGGTGCTTATGCACTGAGGCCTATCCTCTTGGAACTCTTTGAGGCAGCCGTGCTGTAAGGAAGCTGGTCTAGAAAGGCCACGTAGGGGAGGACCAAGGTACTCAGGCTGACAGACAACACCAATTCCCAGACGTATGTGTCAGGTCATCTTGGACTATCCAGCCATTCCATTCATCATCTAGAATCATATGAGTAAACCCAGAAGAACCACAAAATCCTGATCAATAGTGAATAATTTTTATTTTAGTCCTAAGTTTGAGGTATTTGGTTATACAGCCGTAGATAATTGATACAATCTTATTAATGTTCTTTTTGTAAAGCCCAGCAGTTTCAGCTGTGCTATGGAGTGACAACACTGTTCGTAAAAGCAGAGATTAAAATGGTGGAACTGGGCCTCCCTGGTGGCGCAAGTGGTTAAGAGTCCGCCTGCCGATGCAGGGGATACGGGTTCGTGCCCCGGTCTGGGAGGATCCCATATGCCGCGGAGCGGCTGGGCCCGTGAGCCATGGCCGCTGGGCCTGCGCGTCCGGACCCTGTGCTCCGCAACGGGAGAGGCCACAACAGTGAGAGGCCCACATACCGCAAAAAGAAAAAAAAAATAAAATAAAATGGTGGAACTTAGTGGGACTGAGGCCAGACCATTTGGTCATTGACCACCACCTCCTAAACCTGGGAAAAGAATGCTCTTCCAGAGCAGCTTCCTGCTCAAATACTGAGAGACTCTTTAAAGGGAATCATTACCTGAAAGACTATTTTACCCTGTGAGTCTTATGGCAAGCCGTTTTGATTTGTGAGCAGAAAAAACATAACCATTATTTAATAATAGCAAGAAGATTAGATAACATTTCTTGATCACTTTCAGTGTAATAGGAGTAGAACTGGTACTATTATCACCCTCATTTTGCGGGTGGAAAAACTGAGCCTCAGAGAAGTTGACAACTTGCCCATGCTCACACAGCCAATAAGTTGCAGAGCCCGGCTTCCAACTCAGATTTGAGAAAGCCCTCATTCTTAGCCATTTCTGAACATCTCCTCTCAAATTTCATGCTAATTTCCTTTTCTTTTCCTGAACAATCCACTCAGATGGGAAATGAGTCACTTAAATGTCTGTCTCAGTTTTCTCATAGGTAAAACTGGAGTGATGACAGTGCCAGCCCCATGCATTTTTGATGAGCATTAAATGAGATGGTGTGTAAAGCCCTTAGACACAGTGCCTGGTCTCCAGTGAGCCCTGGTAGCTGGTTGTAGTGAGAGGAAAGTGGTGATAGCAGTGTGGAAGCAGCAGCATCATTAGTTCCAAAAGGAATGAGAACGTGCTGGTGTGGTGACGTCAATCCCTGGGGGAAGAGCCGTGCTTCCACCCTTGACTTAGACTTAACTCCGTGATTTGGTCTCTACTGCAGTGTTCCTCAGATGTGCTAGATACTTTGCCGTGCAAATCACCTGGACCCACAACTTCAGCTTCTGGGAATGAGGAGACAGACAGGCACCAAGAATCCCTCCCACTACAATTAATGGAATTCTGGCTCTTGGCTTCCCTGGGCCCTCGTCAGCCACTGCAGGACCTAAATTCAGTGATCCTGGTTGGCTGAGAAAGACAAGGAGTCACCTGGAGAGTCACTCCACAGGTTCAGCTGGCCGGCAGCAGGCAGAAATTGTGTTTGGCTATCGCCTACTCACTTCCTGCCCGCTTCCCATTTCTGTTATTCACATGAACAGTCAAATTAAAAGACAATAGGATTTTGCTTTAGACATTACAAGGAGTGCATTGTCACCTACCTTTTGTACCCAGGACATTTCTTCACAGGAGACTGAAGCCTGGAGTTTGCCAAAAGGCATATATAGAGCTTCCAAACGCCTGCTCTGGTGACAAAACCCATGCATTTTAAATGCCATCAAGTTTGCTCTTCAGCAGATGACTCAACTGTTATCACCAGGAAAATTTCCAGCTGTCTAACACCTTCTTTCACCCAAAATGTAGAAGGACTTAGGGAAGCTGAAAGATTCTTTTTTTTTTTTTTCTCATAAAACACCATTCTCCCTCTACCATCCACCTACTGCTCATCATTCTGAAAATGTAGAGAGGGCTACTGTCAATCTACTGGTACCCAAATGTCCAGCAGAGTCACCTTGATTTTGAAGGTCTAAATAAAATTGGCTTTAACTCCTAACCTTTATCTTGGGGAGGTTCAGGCCTCTCCCCAAGACATTGGTGAATTCCCAGGGCAGATATCTCATGCTACCTCTTTATCTGATTTCCTTGTCCTTCTGAAGCTTCTCCCCACTGATTTCTTGTGTACTCCATGCTCTCCCCCACTTCAGCCACTCTCTCCTCTCTGGCCCACTGATTCACAATGTAACAACACCACTTTTTCCTGATTCCTCCAAAAGCAGACGCTTGAGACAGTTGTGTGCAATGAAATTTTACTAAACCGCTGGACTGAGAGTAGGAGAAAAGACGACAGAAAAATTAAACGTTCTTATTCTTCAAAAATATTTCTGTCAAGCCTTCTTTAGGGAATTTTTCACTAGTCATATTTATGTCTGATGCCTCCCTATCTTTCACAAAATACAGTCATCCTTTTTGAGGGGCCACACCTAACTCAGAATTCTCCTGTTTTTTATGCAGGAAAGTCAAGTTTCCTCTTGGTCTCATCCCTCTCCTCCCTCCATACACAAGAGGATTCGAAATCAGGCCCATCCATTCAGGAGTGTTTCTAAACAAAGACATTTCTTCTATGGAGAAGAATTCTAATGTAGTAAGTTCAGGTCAATACTTTCTCTGGGAAGCTGCATTGTGGAGTGGAAGAAGCACTGAACTCAGAGTCAGGAGACCTACGTTTGAATCCTGGCTCTGCTGTTTCCTAGTTTTTTTACTTTGAGCAAAATACCTCACTGTCTCTGAGCTTCTCTCTTCCTCTGAAATATACATCTAATGAATCTCTTCCAGGGTTTGCATTAGTAACAGATTGGATATGAAAGTATGATTGGGATTCAGAAATTGATTTATATGATTGCTGTATGCCAGGAGGTTCGGGTGATGCAGAGCTACCATTGAACAACCTGACACCTTCTCTCAGGAGCTCACACTTTAATTGAAGAGAATAGGCGATAAGGACCATCTGTGGGGAACCAGGAGGCCAGAGGAGGAGGAAATCCCTACAGGCTGGGAAGGTAAAGGCAGACTTCCTGGGAAGATGGGCTGGGCTCATCTGAGCTTTGAAGGGTGTGATGAGAGGAACAGTCCATTTCAGGTAAGGAGGAAGATGGGAAGATGGGGCTAAATTTCTGTACATCAGATGATAAACTCAAGGTCTATGTAGGGTTCCTTAAAACAGACACTCAACGGCTTTTTTTTTCAATCTGAGGAAACCTTTGGATCCTCTACACAGAACATTTTGCACACAATCCAGGAGGCTCACCAATTCTCAGACTCCAGGAAAAATCTTTTGTTTTCAAAGCTTCATTCTTCCATTTCCAGTCTTGAATCTCATTTTTCCCTCTTTGGAGTCAAAACTTTTCAGCCTTAGGATGTGTCTATAGTGATTTTTCCTGGAGCCTTTCTATGCATAGAGCTATTGGGGTTTTAGTTTAGCCCCCAAAATGAGATCCTTGTTTCTTGCCCATGTTCAAAACCAATTAAGAAAGGGGGAAAAAAAAGGAGCCACATAGATGAGGATCAAAATGTTATCTTAATTTGTGTCAAAAATTATTTCAGGTGGTATAGCTTAGAAATGTGACAGCAATGAACTTCCTGTCCTCAAGTTAGGTCTTAGAACAGTACACTGGTGAGAAACACTGAGGCTACGGAGCAGACACGCTTAATCAGGATCACAGCCACACACTTCTTAGGGGAAGGAGAGCAGGAGAGTAGACTCCATTTGCTTAATACTTTTAATACATTATCTCTACCAAATCAAGGAACATATGCCAATCACCACCTCTTCTTAACCAAGGAACTTCCTTGACCTCTTTGAAGAGGACTGATGCCCGGAGCAAGAGACCAGGACCATTTGGTGGAAATCCTTCCTCATTAGACAGGGGAGTGGGGAACAAATGCATGCATGTACTCTAAAAAGGAACCACTGTCCTTCTTTCAATTATTCGGTCATTCAATAGATGTGCAATGAGTTCCTAATATATTTCTAATTACTGTTCTAGGCTCTAGGGATAAAATGGTGAAGAAGAAACATGGGGTCTGCCCTCCTGGAGCTTTCTCTCTGGAGAATGAGATGGATAATAAACAATTAATTCTACCAATAATACATATGACTCACTGTAATGTGAGAGCAGTGGTTAGAAGGTATGTGGTGCAGTCAGAGTGTCTAACATGTGGCCTATTAGAGTCAAGTCGGCAAGGACTTTCCCAAGCAACACTTTAGCAGACAAGGATGTTCTAGGTCTTTGCTTTGACTCCTCTCCTTCCTTATGCCATCCCTTGGAGTGGACTTGTGATTCTAGCGTATGCTTTGGCACATCTCCAAGACACAACCTCTGAGATTGGCTCCCACCCAAAATAAGTGACCATCTTAAATCTCAAAGACCATATCTGTCATGTCCACCCCTCGATGGGCAACACTTGTCAGATGAGGTGGGTGGCTTTCGTCAACTTGCCTCCCAGAGATGGTTTCCCAGCAACTGTGTAACATAGAGGTGGTGGAATTCTGGAAAGAACTGAGTTTTTCTTGTCCTGGATGCAACTTCTTGGATCATAAATAAAGTTAAAACGTAAGCACATAGAAGTAAAAATGAATTAATGATACTTAAAAATACACATTTTAATCAATAAAAGATACAAATGAGTCTGATAAAAGTTGGTGGCTAATGGGCTATCAGTGATTCTGAAGACCAATATAACTTCAGAAATTAGTTGAAAATGATTTTATGCCAGAATATTAATGAAATATAGAATTGTGACTCAGTAAATGATATGGATATGAGACAGAGAGTATCTATGGAAGTGTCGGTTTGGTTATGAAATCAGAATAGAAATTAATTCTGAAAGAGATGCTTCCAAGGAAATAGAAAAGAGATCCAGCACGAAGCTTCCCCACACTGCCTCTGAACGCCAGAATCAAAGGTAAACAGAAAACCGGGAACAAAGGAGAATCACTTGATGTGGACTGGACAGGGCTGACTGTCCTGTATTACGAAGTCCAGGCTCAGTGAGACAAAGACAAAGGCACTGGGCAGGCGGGATGGATGGGGAGCCAGGAGAGCCCATTACGATGCAGGGTAGGATCTTAGGATGTTCTATTGGAGGTGACATCATTCCACAGGGAAAATTCAAGAAGAAGGAGAATCCATGGAAGAGCCTGGGATTCAAAGACAAGCAAAAGAAAAACAGTCAAGTTTGGTAGTGAGGATTCAGATACAAATGCTCCTGTGTAGTTTCATTTGACAGTGTTTGTTTATGTCGGCGTTCCTTTCAGAAACCCTTGGGCCCTTTTCCACATTCCCACAAGTTCATCTGTAATACTTTTAAAAGAACAGCCTAGGTTCTGAAGCCTAACAGATACCATCTGATAAGATTCTGGGAGAAGGTAATCCACCTTGTCAAACAAGAAGAGTGCAGATGCAAACTGATCTTAGGCTACAACACAAAAGAAGATGAAGGAAAATGGGATTTATTGAAAGCATTCCCTTCGCCACAACTGTAACTAAAGCAATATGAACATCATTTTTCTATTTGTATCTAAATAGGGTAACTATGGACAAAACAGATGTATGTGAGGTGGTAGAGGGGATAATAGTGAGCAGGGAGTAGAAATGAAATCTATTGATCAAAAACACAAAGAATCTGGGAATTCCCTGGCAGTCCAGTAATTAGGACTCCACACTTCCACTGCAGGGGGCACTGGTTCAATCCATGGTTGGGGAACTAAGATTCTACAAGCCCTGTGTGGCCAAAAGAAAAAAATGAAAAAAAGAAAAGAATCAGCTGAAAAATGATTTTTTGCCTCTAGGTCAATGAACTGTAGAATTCTGAATCACGTACCTTTTGCTACTACATTTTTTTTTTTTTTTTTTTGCGGTACGTGGGCCTCTCACTGTTGTGGCCTCTCCCGTGGCGGAGTGCAGGCTCCGGATGCGCAGGCTCAGTGGCCATGGCTCACGGGCCCAGCTGCTCCGCGGCATGTGGGATCTTCCCGGACCGGGGAATGAACCCATGTTCCCTGCATCGGCAGGCGGACTCTCAACAACTGCGCCACCAGGAAAGCCCATGTTACTACATTTTTAAAAGTCTTTAAAATCTCCAGTCTTATCCCCTACTGCCCCTATCTCTCAACTGAATATCCTGCTGTAAATTTTATATGTATATATATATCTTAGCTGATGAGTACTTAGTTCTGGAGCAGGTAAAGAGAATGTGGTTTATAGTATCTCAATACCACCAGTTCAGTCATTATTCAGAAGTAACAACTGGGATAGATTCTACCGATAAGATATAATGGGTTTTGAAAACACAATAACGTTCAGTGACCAAGGAGCTGAGATGTTTTATAGCTGGGGAATAAAAGTATTTATCACTTCCCTCTAAGAGACTCAGGAGCTGTATATATTGCCATCTATTGTTAGTATCATAACTTGAAACTATTCACTGTCTCAAAGTTCCAAAGAACTCCAGGATATATATCATAGAAACAAAAACTACTTAAGTTCCAGTAGGCAGAAACCTCCTACATCAAACTCCCACAGTCCAGAAGGCGAAGTAACGAACTTATATGTGTAGACTTTGGTAAGCCCATAAAGTTTAAGATCTTTCCAAAACTTCTAAAAGGAATGCGATACATTTTAGTACCGAACTGTTGTACTTTCTTTGGGAGAGGAAAAAGAATGGACACAGAACATCAATTTTCTCCAGTTCATGTTAAACCATCTAAGTACTTTAAGACTTCCTTCAACTTATTGCACCCAATTTATTCTTAAACTAAGACAATTTTCATTGAAATGCCTTTGTTTGTATTTATTTTGAAATTAAAACCTGTTTTTAAATGCTAACAAGGACTTGGTAAAACTAGCGCGTGTGTACGCTGCTGGCAGGGGTTTTGATCTGCACACCCATTTTCTGGTCATGAGACTGTTATCTTTGTCCTCCCAATCCCTTAGATTCAGGAATTTCTCTTGACTTGGATAGCCACTTGTTTGGGGATTGCATGTGCAATGTTCCCAATAATTTTATGAGATAAATCCTCAAAGTGTCATTTTAAGACCCGGTTGTGCACTGGAAGTGAAAGGACTGGGGACAAGATACAAACATGAAACATCCAGAGAAAGAAAGATGGTCATAGAGAAAAAGAAAAAAGTGAGGAAAGCAAAGTAAAACAAAAGCACAAAAACAACAAAAACCATAACAAACCTGTAAACAAACTGAAGAAATCTAATGGTAGGAAGCCATCAAAATCACCAATTTGAAAATGGATTTGCTCCGGGTGACATTAAATTTATGGGATAGTCCCCAAAGTATTAAGATGCATATATCTTGCATGCTTGAATGCACTAATGTTTTTATTGTCAGAAGTTTGTCATTCTGTCTAGAAAGGAGAGGAAGGGAAAAGGAGTGAGGTAGGAGATGTGGAGAAAGAGCGAGAAAGGAGAGAGAATATATCAGGAGAAAATACACTATAGCCAAGAGTGTTTTCACCTTGATAGCAGGTAGTCATTCCCAATACATATCCAGTTGAATGATTTTACAGCTTTTTGGCCAGAGAGAATTCTGAGATAGAAATGTCTGAGATATGTAATTGTAACAACAAGTATATGTTCTCAAATAATAGATGTTGCATGTTATTGTTTCATTGCATACACGGGACTTTGCATTCAAGGGGGAACATTCCTCCAAGAAGCTCAAGGCATTTTATAAAATCTAATTCCAATCAAACACTATAGTAGGCATAATAAATCATCGTTAAAAGAGAGTATTCTCAGTGGGCAGGTAGAAATTTGTCTAAAACTCTGGCAATAGCTATATACTTCTCTTTCCTTGATTTATCCAACAAGGCCCTCTTTAAAATATGACTACTGAAAAAAACATTTCTGCAGGAAACCACACAAGCTTTTTTAAAAAGGAAAGAGAACTAGAAAACTCTTTATACTTCCTTTTTATTAGTTTTCAGAAATCTTCGTTAGAGCAAAGTTTCAAATCTCTAAGTAGATAAAATGAGAAGCAAAGTTTTAAAAGCAAAAGTGACGATGCTGATATAGGTTCTGTTTGCAGCCTCAGGCCCATTTTCCATCCTCTTCACCCAGCTCTGAGCTCAGGAGGCCAACCTCTGTGGATGCATTCTCTGGAACCCCTTGCCTCTGGCTTCCTGTTGGGTTCAGCCATGGGGACAGTGTACCCGCAGGCTGTCAGAGGAACAGAGGGAGGTGGGGGGATTTATTTCCTTGCTCCATCCCTGCTGGGTCACAGTTTGGGTGTGGCTGCCATCTCTACAGCCACAGCTCCTGTCAGGTGGCCCCATCTGTAGTTTTAGCTCTTGTGGCGTTACAAGAGCCTGTCTCTCCTTTCATCCCCACAGACCGAAGGTGGTAATGGCTTCCCACTGTCGCCAGACCCTCGGTGTCACCATCCATTATTAACATCCTTAACACTTCCCACTCTTCTATAAATAGACCCTGCAGGAGCTGAGAGCTGATTCATTCCAAGCGATTCCTGGAGACAATGAGGGGATCACCTAAGCAGACAGAAGAGAGGATGGAAGAGTGTGGTCCATCCCTCCTGGCTGAAAAACTGATAATAATTCCTTAGAGATGAGAAAGAGCAAACTTGACTTCAATTCAACCTTCTACAGTTCACTTAGAGGTGAAATGTCAGACATCCATAATTAGTAAAATAATTTAATTTAAATGCTCAGCAAATCTAGTTATAATGTTATCTTGGAGATTCCTGAGTGAGTCTTTCCAAGCAGTGTGGCTGGTCTTAATAGCTCTCTTTTTGAAACCCAGAGAAGCTGCATTATTATATCTGAAAATATCTGATGCCAGGTGGATCTGATCAACCATATATTTATTTAGTAGGTGCCCAGGTGGGGAGAGACACTGCCCAGCTCACCTGGCAGAAAGAAGTCAGGGATAGAGAATTGATCTCTGAATACAGACAGTTATACTTTCAGGAAAAGGAAAGAGGGAAACACGGAGAATTGCAAAAATTTAAAGCAGGAGGAAGCCATAAATATCTCCTTGTCAAATTCCTTCACCCACCATTTTCCTCAGATAAGGAAACCAAGATTCCCAAAAGAATTAGGGACTGACTCAGTCTTACAAGGCCAGTACTAGAATCCAGGTCTCTATCTTCCCAGAATGCTCCTGTCCAGAAGGATAAGTGGCCAGGATCACATCTGTTTCTCTGGGCTCATCCATCTGAATAGTTGGCAGATTTTCAGGCTCTTACAAATATAGAGAGCTCTGAGATAGGGGAGGACGTCCAAGTTTCTTCAGTTTACACTGCTGTGTGGGCCCACTGCTAACATTTCTTGAGAGATAAACAGGAGATATACCTTTTTTTTTCACCAGGAAAAATCAAAAGTTTATTGCAATGTCATCAACAGACCTTCCTTTCAATTTCTGCACATGGAAAAATATCAGTGTCTAGGCTCAACCCTGGCCCCTTTCTTGAGGCTTCTTAGTTGGATTGCTTGCTTGTAGGCAGTTTGGCTGGTGGACAAGATGATAGTTAACGGAACATGCTTTTGTTGCCCGGAAACAGGTTCCAAAATAGCCATTCACAGAAGGGAAGAGATTCTCACTGGAATGTGTACAAATCAGTTTCCCCACTATCACTTCCCTGGACCTCCCTTGCCATCTGTGGCACCTCCATGCAGACTCCCTTATCCCTGAGACTGCAAAGAGAAGGCATTTGCTCCATGTGTTCTGACTGCATGCTGGGACAGCTGGAGAAAATAGATAGAGTAAGCTATTCATGTCAGACATAATGGCTTCTAACTAGTAACATTTATGATGGAGATACCTGGGCTTTCTCAAATGGGAAGAACCATTTTAGAGGGAGATAGACAGCTCTTTGTACTCACCAACGAAGCAGAAAGTCTAAAGTTTGTAAATACCAATGGCTGTGCTGCCAACAGTTGGCTGAATGAGCCAGGTGTCTATCAGGACCAGAATAGTGGGTAAGAATAGTGAGAGAACAGGTCATACTGGTAGACTCTAAAATCAATTATCCAGGTAGACCCTTAGGACTGAATAAAGGCCAGAGATCTGACTGAAGCCTGAGGCCGTGTAGCAGAGGAATGAGTTCAGAGGTAAATCCAAACTGCAGAATAAGCCCAGAGGAAAAAAGGAAGACAGATTTTAATATAGATAGCAAAAATCCCAGACTAGGAGTCCAAGATATATTCTATCTCACTAAGGGGTCACGGTCAGGGATGATTGAAAGCACGAGAGGGATTGTGGGTAACTTTACAGAATGATGGCAGCAGATAGAAGAAAATCGGTCACAGAAAAGCTCTAGACTTTGTTTCTTTCTGGCAAGGAAAGAGGGACACTAATGCCTTTTCTGCTTTAGACTTTCTTTGGCTACTTCTGTGGATCTAAGATTGTTCAAAGGTATTGGTTACCCGATTCCATAGATTGGAATCCGACCAGCGAGGCAAAGTAATTTACTTAGGGCCATCTAGCTGAGCAATGGCTCCTCTTGAACTAGAGCCAAGGTCTCCTAATAGCAATGAGGCAGAGAGAGCACAAGATAAGAAGTTTAAACAGAAATTGATCCTGATTCTGTTGCTGGGGTTAACCCCTTCATCTCCCTGATTTCTTCACCTATAAAATGGAGTTAATAACAACTCTTTCATGGGATTGTATGAATTAAATCATATAAAATAATATGTGTATAAGCTATCAAGCAACATGTTACACAAATATAATATGTGATATGTCTACCTTGGTGTTACTTTCTCAGAAACCTTTATGGTTTCAACCTCTCATGAAAACATTCAGATAGCAGATTACACCAGGAATGCCCACACGTGGCATCCATTTCGAAACAATTTATTCCCTTCCACTCAAAAGAGAACTACATCGACAAATAAGAATGTGTTGCCCACCTATTCTGTGTAGCCCCACCATGTGCTGTACAAAATCAGGCATCTGACCCAAGTCATAAATTATATCCCTCTTTCTATGAACAGCCAGAATATGGCTACTGCAGAAAACGGAATGACGACAATACAGCATTTCATCTCAACGAGAACTTTGACCCTAAAAGTCTCTGAACACTTCTTAGAGTGGTGAAGATTAGCCTTTTCAGACATTCCCAGGCTTAGATTAATGATTCCCATGAATTCTCATTTGACAGATCTATGACATGGCCCATACATACTGCAGGGTATCTGTCAAGTTGCTAAAGGCTTAAACAAGGGATCTTAGTACTTCATACTTCTAAAGCTTAACAGATTCTATTTTTTATATTTTCCTCAAGCCACATCATCACCACCATCACTATTAACCACAGGCATCATACTGAGATGTGCTTTCTTTTGTACGGGGAGCATATACATTTCTAGTTATCAGGGAGCAAAAAACAAAGAGTGACTCTGGTATATACCCCATTTTGTCTAGCAAAATGACATTGTTACCAGCTTAAGGATCCAAAGACCAGCGCGTCCAAATCCTCCAGCCTCTCCTTGTGGCTTAGTAAAATTGAGTCATCTCAACAATAAACACTTAAAATTTTTTTGAAGATCAGAGCAATAATTGGGTACCATGTACAGATAGAAGTGGTACCAGTTGCCCATTGTCTCGTTCTCCTATCCTGGATCCTAGGTTGGAGAGCCCTTTGAGGCCTAAGCACTTTTCCCCTCATGTGTTTAAGATGGAGGTGATATTTATGACTCCCTGAACTGTGATTTGATGCCTGCTGTGGAGCCCCACCCACATATTTTAGGCTGCTGATTCCCCAAGTGGAGCCATGAGGGGTCCACTTGTGCCCACTATTGTCACATGAATAAGAGGGACCCTAACTTGCCTCTCATCATGTTCCTGACCCCATCCTCTGATCCTGCTTCCTTGTCTCTCGCTAGATTAGTTTCTTGTACTTCTCAGTCAAAAGAGTAGGATCTAATCATTACTGGCTCAACTGCTTTTTCTTACTTCAGGAGACAGTTTGCTTCTAGTCATACTACAAAGGGAAAGATTCCTCTGGTCAGATCTTAGGAACCACTGTAAAACTCTTTTTGATTTATTGTACATTTTAAACCCAAACGGACCTGGAGTAGAACCCTAGGCATAAGCAGCATAACTTTTAATTATCTTCCAAGGGAACAGAATCCTAACAACAGTCTGTAGAAATTTTCCCCACACTGGCTGGCAAATGCTTTCCTTCTTCCCAACCCTCATCCTGTGAGATAAAAACAAATGGAATTTTATAAACTCCTCTAAGCAGAAGAAAATGTCAGTCATCACTCCTGCCCTAGCCAAAAGCAAAACAAAACCAAAGAAAAAAAAAAGAAAAATGCACTGAATTAACAGCCAAATTCTCAGCCCTTTGTCGTAGGCATATGTACACCAGAGCATGACTGCGAATGCCCAAGCCTTGCAGAAAGGAAGCGCTCAGGCAATGACAAAGAGGGAGTGGACTCAGGCTGGAGGGAGGGGGTTCCCAGTCCTACCACTGTGATAAGCATTTCTCAACTGGAAACAAAGCCAGAGGCCACAGGTCTGCTACAGTGTCTCAGACTGTGCCCTGCACAAGGATGCCCACCGGAGAGCAAGGGGTGAAATTAAGACCAGGAGCTGTTCACCTAAAGCTTAGAAAAGGTGTGTTTTTTAATTCACCCAAAGACCCATCCAGTTGGCAAACCTTGTGTCCATAAGGCTGCCAGGCTGTCTCATTTAAGACCAGAGAGTATGGCCCCTGACAGGATGAGAGGCTCCCGTCTGCATGCCCCTGATCAGCTCAGCCATTTCCTCTGACCCATCTCTCCTTGGTAAGGAGAAGTGGAGGAGAGGAGAAGGAAGGGGAGGAGAGGGGAGGGGAGGGGAGAGTGGGAAGCATTTTTGCTCAAAATTAATAGGATTCATGTCCAACTACATGCAGCCGCCCTGGCCGTTTTCCTGGAATGTCTCATCTTGACCTTAGCAAGTCAAACATCAATGTTGTATCTGTCTCCAAACAGAGGCTGAATGGGATGCAGCTGCTCTGCCTGTCAGTGTCCGAGCCCAGCTGGCCAGCTCCATGTTCCTTCCCCCACTTTGTCTGCTTCAGTCCCACCCATGTACACAGTCCTGCTGTTTTCATGCCTGTGGAGTCAATGGGAAAGTCAACTAGGCTCGTGGAAAAGCAGGGGAGCAAAAACTCCCTAAAGGGTCCAGTACTCTTCCCTGTCTACAGGATGTATTGCAAACTTTTACTCACCTCTCTGTCTTTCAGGGAGTGAGATAAAATGTGAATATGGTTGTTTGCTCCCCAATGTCTTCCCTGATCTGTCGCTGTCACCCTGATTCATCAGCCTTGTATGTTAACACTGCCTACATTGCACTGATGGTCTGACAGCACGAAACTGCTCTTCATTCAAGCTGTCCTCACGGTTAAAGGTCAACACGTGCATTTACTCTCACGCCGTTGTGACTTGCTCACCCTACAATGCTGATCTCTGCCATTGCGTCAAGCACATCGTATTATAATAATTGTGTTTGACTGGTCACTGGACTGAAACTATGTAAGATACTTAGGGAGAAGCACCACGGCTTCGTCAACTCTGAATTCCCAGCACTGTGCACAGTGCCTGACACTTGTCAGTGTTGCATGAGTGCTATATGAATAAATGAATTGAATGAATGACGGTGGAAGTGGGATCAGTGAGCATAATTTTGTTGGGGTGAATTAGATGAGAAGAAAAAGGTCGCAGTTGAATTTGGAATCAAAAACGTTTCTTTTCCTTCTTTCTGTCTTCCTTTCTTTCTTTCTTAATTTCTTTTCCTTTCTTTCCTATTATTTCTTTTCTCCCTTTCTTTCTAATTTGAAGGAGTACCTAAACTAACAGGTGGAATGGGAGAAGGTAAAGATAAATGACACCATGGATAAAGTGTATGGATGGGGAATCAAAAGTTGAGGGATATCACACAGGCCATCTCCCTTTTCCTGATGAAAACAAAGGGAAAGTGTGCAGATGGTGAGGGAATTCTTCAGATGAGATGGTAAAATGATGACACCTACTTATGAATTGAGCATCCTCATGATAGAGTTGCTCAAGTGTTCAGCAACTTAGGAAAGGCTGGGTTTCTATACATAAGGGAATAGGACAAGAGGGAGCTGATAGACTGGATGAAGTAGGAGAATCCGAAACTGGAGGTCTCTGGGAAACAGAAGAGAGTGTGAGAAAGAGCAGGTCAGAGATCTGGGAGGAGAAAGGACTGTGATCAGGTCTCTAACATGGAGTGGTCCCAAGTGACACTGAGGAATATGTGCTGAAGGAAAACAGGAAGATACAGCCATGAAGTGGAGGGGGTGGAAGAACCGTAACACCAAAGCATTGGTTGTCACTCACATGGGTGGTGAAGTCACTGAAAATGATGGCAGGACATGGAATAGAGAGGAAGCTATGATACAGACGTTAGACCTAAAAAAGCAGTGTCTACCTACAACTGAGGAAGTAATGGTCTCTGAGTGGATACAAAAGAGAGGTAAAGGTTTCCAGTATCCCTTCTCCAAAGTCTTCCATCCTCGGCTCTTATGCCTAGGAACCACACATAGGTTTCCTACCATACATTCTCCAAAGCACTTTTCCGCTGCAGTTTGACTCTCCAGTTCTCAACTCTTCCTTTGGCAGAGGTTGTAGTCACCAGCTTCTTTTCCCTCCTATAGAAGCTGTTACCATCTACTGCAGCCTTTGGAATTCTGCTCCCCCAAACCCAGCTATGGAAGATCGTGTTCTTGTACCTTGCCAGGATAGCACAGACGTGTTCTTGTGAGACTCAAGAACCCTGTAGATGTGACAAAGCGAGAGAGAGGCATGGACGTATATACACTACCAAACGTAAAATAGATAGTTAGTGGGAAGCAGCCACATAGCACAGGGAGATCAGCTCAGTGCTTTGTGACCACCTAGAAGGGTGGGATAGGGAGGGTGGGAGGGAGACACAAGAGGGAAGAGATATGGGAATGTATGTATATGTATAACTGATTCACTTTGTTATAAAGCAGAAACTAACACACCATTGTAAAGCAATTATACTCCAATAAAGATTAAAAAAAAAAAAAGAACCCTGTTGAAACCCTGTATCCCCAGCACCCATGGAGCAAAACAGGAGAAGCATGGGGACAAGGGAGTGTGCTGTGAGGGGCTGCTCTATCCTAAAACAGTCTGATAAATAGTTGGCAACAATGGGAGATGTGATTCGGAGGGGCTATGGGAGTAAGAGTGAGAGCCCAGACCAGTGACCACTTGATAGCTAGCCAAGATCCTTCACTTTGTCACAGGAATAAACATAGCTCATTTTTGGAGGCCAAAAATTTGATTAAAATATAGCAAACCATGTTTAAAACATCATCCCTTTTCAACTAAACTGATAACACTGGAATGAAACATACTGCTGGGAAAATGTTCTCAAAGATACTCGACAGTTTTAGTCCTAGGGACTCCCTTCCCCATCTGTGCTATCTCTTTAATGTGTAGATTCTCACTTAACTTGGCCTGAACTTCTGTTAACAGCAACTCCTGGATTTTATAGATGGAATTAATACCTAGAGGGGAAGTGACTTTCTCAAGATCATAGAGCAGGTGACTAGTCGAATCTGAATTGGAACCGTGACCTCTTAGGCGCTAACTCAATCCTCTTTTTACTATAATGTGATTCCACTGGAGGGAAATAAAGGATTCCGTTCTGCAGAAGTGGATTTTGTCCCAAGTAATTTAATAGCAATTGTGTTTTCTGTTACTACTAGACATAAATACTGTTCAGATAGCTCCTTTAGTTTATTATCTTTTTCTCTGTGAACTTACGCATGCCATTATGTTCCAGACCACATACTTATATATCAAAATGCTGTGGTGCAAACTGGGGTATATTTTTATTCTGACATGTTTTGTAGAGGGCAACTTACATACTTACAACAGCCAGATGGCCTCAATTTTCTGGGACAAACTTATCTCCAGTATTCAAACATCACGTCCCTGTGTTTTATATCTATTTCCATGTTAACTGTTTTCTGACCATAGTAATGATTTGTTAAAATGATTTCTAAGTGCGTTTAAGTTGATATCTTCATGAGAGTTTTCAAGTTTACCAATTCACAAATCAGGAAAGTGATCCTTTGCCAGGCAATGAGTTCAAATTTTTGATTTGGGGAAAATGATCAGTAATATAACATGATCTTATTTTCTCCTCTACCTACAAATTAAAGGTAAGTCTTCCCTTTAGAAATTAGTAATTGTGCTCCAAAAATCTGATGAAGAGGATAATGTTGTGAAGATGGAAGTTTCCTAAAGAATAGTGATAGTAAAGTATATTTCAGTTTCTATGGTACTTTCTTGGAGGTCAGAAGAAACAAGGCAAAATCCAGTAAGAACTCATCTTAGTATCACTACTGTTCATCAAATTCAAGGATCCCAAGGCTCATAGCTCCAGGGGATAAGCAAAAATTGTTTATAATTGTGCTTATTAATAGATGTATCACATTTCTCAACACTCTTCTTGTTACAACTTTGCAGCAATAAAGATTAGGTACAACTACACAAAACAGAAAAAAAAAAAACAAAATAAAACAAAAAAACCCGAGCAACAGGGGTGTGGAGGGCAAAGCGGAGAGATTCCGGCACAGAGGATCGGTGCCCTCAGGCACACACCAGCCCGAGAGGCTTGTCTGCTCGGCCGCTGTGGCGGGCGGGGCTGGGAGCTGAGGCTTGGGTATCGGCTTTCAGTCGGAGCGCAGGGAGAGGACTGGGGCTGGCGGCAGGAAGAGAGCCTGAAGGGGTTAGTGCACCACGGCTAGCCCGGAGAGAGTCCGGGGAAAGGGTCTGGAGTTGCTGAAGAGGCAAGAGTCTTTTTTCACTTTCACTTTCGTTTCCTGGTGTGCGAGGAGAGGGCATTAAAAGGGCTGCTTAGGGAAGCGCCGGAGACAGGCGCGAGCCGCGGGTAAGGCGTGGACCTCGGAGACGGGCGTGGGCCGCCCCGCCGCCCACCGCCCGCCGCCGCCCGCCGCCGCCGCGGCCCGCCGCCGCCGCCGCCGCCGCCGCCGCCGCCGCGGCCCGCCGCCGCCGCCGCCGCCCCCGCGGCCCGCCGCCGCCGCCGCCGCCGCCGCGGCCCGCCGCCGCCGCCGCCCCCGCGGCCCGCCACCGCCGCCGCCGCCGCCGCCCCCGCGGCCCGCCACCGCCGCCGCCTGCCGCCTCCCGCCGCCGCCGCCGCCGAGGCCCGCTGCCGCCGCCGCCCCCCACCGCCCGCCACCGCCGCCGCCTGCCGCCGCCCGCCGCCGCCGCCGCAGGCGCGGGGCCTGTGTGCGAGCGCGGGTCACTGTCCGCCCCGCCTTCCGGGGGACCTGTGCACCCCGCCACTGCCGGGGTCCCGAGACCCGGGGACGGCTTTCCCGGGAAAGCGCACGGAGCGCCACGGGCTGCTGTAACGTCACGCCGGCCTCTGCCGCCGCAGGCCCGCCCCACACTGCGCGCCCCTCCCTCCCCTCTGCATGAGTGAGCCAGAGCCCCCGAATCAGCGGCTCCTTTAAACCCGTCCTGTCTGAGCGAAGAACGGACGCCCTCCGGCGACCTACGCACAGAGGCGGGGCCAGGTCCAAGGCTGAGACCCGGGAGCTGTGAGAGCAGAGTCAGGGAAATCTCTCTGTGCAGCCTCGGAGGCAGCGGATTAAAGCTCCACGGTCCATTTGATGTGCCCTGCGTCTGTGGAGTGCATGAATGGACAGCGAATCATCCCAAATTGAGGAAGTGGACTTTGAGGACAAGATTTAAGACTTTCCCCCCTTTTCCTCTTTTTACAACGAATTATTCCAAAGTAAGGAGGTGGACTTAGAGAGCAAGATTTCAGACTTCTTGCCCTTTTCCTCTTTTTACAACGAATTATCCCAAATTGAGGAGGTGGGCTTGGAGAGCAAGATTTTTGATTTTTCCCCCTGCTCTCTTTTTGTGAATGTGTATGTGTAATCTTCTGTGTAAGATTCTCTCTGTATAGCTTTGCTTCCACCATATGTCCCAGGGTTCTATCGGTCCGTTTTTTTTTTTTTTTTTTTTTTAATAATTACTTTCTAATTTTAATAACGCTACTATATTTCATACTTTATTCTATTTTACTTTACCTGCTCTTTCTTTTTTTCCTACCTTCCCTTCCTCCCTCCCTCCCTCCGCTCTTCCTTTCCTTCTTTCTTTTTCTTTCCTCCCTCCCTCCCACCCTTCTTCTTTCCACTTTCTTTTTCTTTCCTTCCTCCCTCCCTCCCTCCTGTCTTTCTTTCTTTCTTCCCTTCCTCCCTCCCTCCCTCCCTTCTTCCATTCACTCTTCCTTTTGCTTTCATTGCCCCCTCCCTCCCTCTTTTCTTTCCTTCTTTCTTTCCATCCTTCCTCACTCCCTCCCTCTTTTCTTTCTTTCTTCCTTCCTTCCTTTCTTCCCTTCTTCCTTTCTTTCCCTCTCTCTTTCTCTCTTCTACTAATTCTTTCTTTCTGCTTTTTCTCCCTGTTATTCTGAGCTGGGTGGATGAAAGGCTCTTGGTGCTGCAGCCAGGAGCCAGTGCTGTGCCTCTGAAGTGGGAGAGCCAACTTCAGGACACGGGTCCACAAGAGACCTCCCAGCTCCACATAATATCAAGCAGCGAAAATCTCCCAGAGATCTCCATCCCAACACCAGCACCCAGCTTCAGTCAACGACCAGCAAGCTACAGTGCTGGTCACCCTATGCCAAGCAACTAGCAAGGCAGGAACACAACCCCACCCATTAGCAGAGAAGCTACCTAAAAACATAATAAGGCCATAGGCACCCCAAAACACACCACCAGACGTGGACCTGTCCACCAGAAAGACAAGATCGAGCCTCAACCACCAGAACACAGGCATTAGTCCCCCCCACCAGGAAGTCTATACAACCTACTGAAACAACCTTAGCCACTGGGGTCAGACACAAAAAACAACGGGAACTACGAATCTGCAGCCTGCAAAAAGGAGACCCCAACCACAGTAACATAAGCAAAATGAGAAGACAGAAAAACACACAGCAGGTGAAGGAGCAAGATAAAAACCTACCAGACCTAACAAATGAAGATGTAATAGGCAGTCTACCTGAAAAAGAATTCAGAATAATGATGGTAAAGATGATCCAAAATCTTGGAAATAGAATAGACAAAATGCAAGAAACAGTTAACAAGGACCTAGAAGAACTAAAGATGAATCAAGCATCGATTAAAAACACAATACATGAAATAAAAAATACTCTAGATGGGATCAATAGCAGAATAACTGAGGCAGAAGAACGGATAAGTGAGGTGGAAGATAAAATAGTGGAAATAACTGATGCAGAGCAAAATAAAGAAAAAAGATTGAAAAGAACAGAGGACAGTCTCAGAGACCTCTGGGACAACATTAAACGCACCAACATTCGAATTATAGGGGTTCCAGAAGAAGAAGAGAAAAAGAAAGGGACTGAGAAAATATTTGAAGAGATTATAGTTGAAAACTTCCCCAATATGGGAAAGGAAATAGTTAATCAAGTCCAGGAGGCACAGAGAGTCCCATACAGAATAAATCCAAGGAGAAATACACCAAGACACATATTAATCAAACTGTCAAAAATTAAGCACAAAGAAATCATATTAAAAGCAGCAAGGGAAAAACAACAAATAACACACAAGGGAATCCCCATCAGGTTAACAGCTGATCTCTCAGCAGAAACTCTACAAGCCAGAAGGGAGTGGCAGGACATAATTAAAGTGATGAAGGAGAGAAACCTGCAGCCAAGATTACTCTACCCAGCAAGGATCTCATTCAGATTTGATGGAGAAATTAAAACCTTTACAGACAAGCAAAAGCTGAGAGAGTTCAGCACCACCAAACCAGCTTTACAACAAATGCTAAAGGAACTTCTCTAGGCAAGAAACACAACAGAAGGAATATACCTACAATAACGAACCCAAAGCAATTAAGGAAATGGGAATAGGAACATACATATCAATAATTACCTTAAATGTAAATGGACTAAATGCTCCCACCAAAAGACACAGACTGGCTGAATGGATACAAAAACAAGACCCATATATATGCTGTCTACAAGAGACCCACTTCAGACCTAAAGACACATACAGATTGAAAGTAAGGGGATGGAAAAAGATATTCCATGCAAATGGAAACCAAAAGAAAGCTGGAGTAGCAATTCTTATATCAGACAAAATAGACTTTAAAATAAAGACTATTAGAAGAGACAAAGAAGGACACTACATAATGATCAAGGGATCGATCCAAGAAGAAGATATAACAATTGTAAATATTTATGCACCCAACATAGGAGCACCTCAATACATAAGGCAAATACTAACAGCCATAAAAGGGGAAATCGACAGTAACACAATCATAGTAGGGGACTTTAACACCCCACTTTCACCAATGGACAGATCGTCCAAAATGAAAATAAATAAGGAAACACAAGCTTTAAATGATACATTAAACAAGATGGACTTAGTTGATATTTATAGGACATTTCATCCAAAAACAACAGAATACACATTTTTCTCAAGTGCTCATGGAACATTCTCCAGGATAGATCATATCTTGGGTCACAAATCAAGCCTTGGTAAATTTAAGAAAATTGAAATTGTATCAAGTATCTTTTCCGACCACAATGCTATGAGACTAGACATCAATTACAGGAAAAGATCTGTAAAAAATACAAACACATGGAGGCTAAACAATACACTACTCAATAACGAAGTGATCACTGAAGAAATCAGAGAGGAAATTAAAAAATACCTAGAAACAAATGACAATGGAGACACGACAACCCAAAACCTATGGGATGCAGCAAAAGCAGTTCTAAGGGGGAAGTTTATAGCAATACAATCCCACCTTAAGAAACAGGAAACATTTCGAGTAAACAACCTGACCCTGCACCTAAAGCAATTAGAGAAAGAAGAACAAAAAACCCCCAAAGCTAGCAGAAGGAAAGAAATCATAAAGATCAGATCAGAAATAAATGAAAAAGAAATGAAGGAAACGATAGCAAAGATCAACCAAACTAAAAGCTGGTTCTTTGAGAAGATAAACAAAATTGACAAACCATTAGCCAGACTCATCAAGAAAAGAAGGGAGAAGACTCAAATCAATAGAATTAGAAATGAAAAAGGAGAAGTAACAACTGACACTGCAGAAATACAAAAGATCATGAGAGATTACTACAAGCAACTCTATGCCAATAAAATGGACAACCTGGAAGAAATGGACAAATTCTTAGAAATGCACAACCTGCCAAGACTGACTCAGGAAGAAATAGAAAATATGAATAGACCAATCACAAGCACTGAAATTGAAACTGTGATTAAAAATCTTCCATCAAACAAAAGCCCAGGACCAGATGGCTTCACAGGCGAATTCTATCAAACATTTAGAGAAGAGCTAACACCCATCCTTCTCAAACTCTTCCAAACAATTTCAGAGGAAGGAACACTCCCAAACTCATTCTACGAGGCCACCATCACCTTGATACCAAAACCAGACAAGGATGTCACAAAGAAAGAAAACTACAGGCCAATATCACTGATGAACATAGATGCAAAAATCCTCAACAAAATACTAGCAAACAGAATCCAACAGCACATTAAAAGGATCATACACCATGATCAAGTGGGGTTTATCCCAGGAATGCAAGGATTCTTCAATATACGCAAATCAATCAATGTGATACACCATATTAACAAGTTGAAGGAGAAAAACCATATGATCATCTCAATAGATGCAGAGAAAGCTTTCGACAAAATTCAACACCCATTTATGATAAAAACCCTGCAGAAAGTAGGCATAGAGGGAACTTTCCTCAACATAATAAAGGCCATATATGACAAACCCACAGCCAACATTGTCCTCAATGGTGAAAAACTGAAACCATTTCCACTAAGATCAGGAACAAGACAAGGTTGCCCACTCTCACCACTCTTATTCAACCTAGTTTTGGAAGTTTTAGCCACAGCAATCAGAGAAGAAAAGGAAATAAAAGGAATCCAAATCGGAAAAGAAGAAGTAAAGCTGTCATTGTTTGCAGATGACATGATACTATACATAGAGAATCCTAAAGATGCTACCGAAAAACTACTAGAGCTAATCAATGAATTTGGTAAAGTAGCAGGTTACAAAATTAATGTACAGAAATCTCTGGCATTCCTGTACACTAATGATGAAAAATCTGAAAATGAAATCAAGAAAACACTCCCATTTACCATTGCAACAAAAAGAATAAAATATCTAGGAATAAACCTACCTAAGGAGACAAAAGACCTGTATGCAGAAAATTATAAGACACTGATGAAAGAAATTAAAGATGATACAAACAGATGGAGAGATATACCATGCTCCTGGATTGGAAGAATCAATATTGTGAAAATGACTCTACTACCCAAAGCAATCTACAGATTCAATGCAATCCCTATCAAACTACCACTGGCATTTTTCACAGAACTAGAACAAAAAATTTCAAAATTTGTTTGGAAAAACAAAAGACCCCAAATAGCCAAAGCAATCTTGAGAACGAAAAAAGGAGCTGGAGGAATCAGGCTCCCTGACTTCAGACTATACTACAAAGCTACAGTAATTAAGACAGTGTGGTACTGGCATAAAAACAGAAAGATAGATCAGTGGATCAGGATAGAAAGCCCAGAGATAAACCCACGCACATATGGCCAACTTATCTTTGATAAAGGAGGCAGGAATGTACAGTGGAGAAAGGACAGCCTCTTCAATAAGTGGTGCTGGGAAAACTGGACAGGGACATGTAAAAGTATGAGATTAGATCATTCCCTAACACCATACACAAAAATAAGCTCAAAATGGATTAAAGACTTAAATGTAAGGCCAGAAACTATCAAACTCTTAGAGGAAAACATAGGTAGAACACTCTATGACATAAATCACAGCAAGATCCTTTTGGACCCACCTCCTAGAGAAATGGAAATAAAAACAAAGATAAACAAATGGGACCTAATGAAACTGAAAAGCTTTTGCACAGCAAAGGAAACCATAAACAAGACCAAAAGACAACCCTCAGAATGGGAGAAAATATTTGCAAATGAAGCAACTGACCAAGGATTAATCTCCAAAATTTATAAACAGCTCATGCAGCTCAATAGCAAAAAAACAAACAACCCAATCCAAAAATGGGCAGAAGACTTAAATAGGCATTTCTCCAAAGAAGATATACAGACTGCCAACAAACACATGAAAGAATGCTCAACATCATTAATCATTAGAGAAATGCAAATCAAAACTACAATGAGATATCATCTCACACCAGTCAGAATGGCCATCATCAAGAAATCTAGAAACAATAAATGCTGGAGAGGGTGTGGAGAAAAGGGAACACTCTTGCACTGCTGGTGGGAATGTGAATTGGTACAGCCACTATGGAGAACAGTATGGAGGTTCCTTAAAAAACTAAAAATAGAACTACCATATGATCCAGCAATCCCACTACTAGGCATATACCCTGAGAAAACCATAATTCAAAAAGAGACATGTACCAAAATGTTCATTGCAGCTCTATTCACAATAGCCCGGAGCTGGAAACAACCTAAGTGTCCATCATCGGATGAATGGATAAAGAAGATGTGGCACATATATACAATGGAATATTACTCAGCCATAAAAAGAAACGAAACTGAGCTATTTGTAATGAGGTAGATAGACCTAGAGTCTGTCATACAGAGTGAAGTAAGTCAGAAAGAGAAAGACAAATACCGTATGCTAACACATATATATGGAATATAAGAAAAAAAAATGTCATGAAGAACCTAGGGGTAAAACGGGAATAAAGACACAGACCTACTTGAGAATGGACTTGAGGATATGGGGAGGGGGAAGGGTAAGCTGTGACAAAGCGAAAGAGAGGCATGGACATATATACACTACCAAACGTAGGCTAGATAGACAGTGGGAAGCAGCCGCAGAGCACAGGGAGATCAGCTCGGTGCTTTGTGACTGCCTGGAGGGGAGGGATAGGGAGGGTGGGAGGGAGGGAGATGCATGAGGGAGGGGATGTGGGAACAGATGTATATGTATGACTGATTCACTTTGTTATAAAGCAGAAACTAATAAAAAAAAATGGAAAAAAAAAAAAACCCTCAATATAAGAGTAGTTTAAAAAATAAAACATAGAATTTTAAGCAAAATAACAGTGGTCTAAACCACAAATGGTGATATTTTTAATAAATTACAGAAATTAAAAAATGAATGTTAAGTTTAGGAGATTAACAGGCAGAGAAATCAGCCAAAATATAGAAGATTTAAACAATGTAATTAACATTTATGACCTAATTGAAAGAACTCTGACCCCTGTACCTGCAATATACACATTTTTTGCAAATGCTAATGCAATCTACTAAAATTGTCCATTTGCTAGGGCACAAAGCAATCACCAACAATTTCAAAGATTCAAATCATTTAGTGTATGATATCTCATCACAATTAGAAAATTTAGGTGTAAACCAATAACAAAATATAGAGAAAACCCCTAAATGTTTGAAATTAAGTGATATACTTCTAAATACATGAGTCAAAGAATAAATCACAAAAGAATTATAAAATTATTTTGAATTATATGATAATAGAACCCACAAAACGTAAAAACTTATGGGAATGCCAAAATGAATAGCCTAAATTATATATATTGAAAAAATTAAAAATTAAAAAAATTAAAAATCAGTGATGTAAATAAGCATCCCTCTCCAAAAGTTAGAAAAAGGACAAAAAACTAAATCTAAAGATAACAGAAAAGAAAAATAATAAAGATAATAGCAGAATTAATAAAATATAAAACAAAACAAAAATAGAACAAATAAAACTAAAGTATGTTTTAAAAAAAAGACTAATAAAATAGATAAAGCCTTGGCAAGATTGGTCAAGAAAAAGAAAGAGAAGATACAAATTACAGATATGGGAATTAAAAAGGGCAAAGCATTATAGTTTGTGCAGAAATTAAAAAGAAAATAAAAATATATTTTAAATAATTTTATGCAAAAAATTTGAAAATTTAGAAGAAATGGACAAATTCCTAGAAAAATACTATTTGTCATACTGATATATGAAGAAATAGAAAATCTCAATGATCCTATACTATTTAAAAACTGAGTCTATAATCTTAAAAATTTCTAAAAAATATCTTAAAGGAAAATTTCCAGACAAGTTTGGTCTATTCGTGAATTTTTACAAACACTTAAGAGGAAATAAATAAAAACAATCTTACACAAATTTTTTCAGAGGTTAGTGCAAGAGGGAACAATTTTCAGTTTATTTCATGAGGCCGATACATCCTCAATACCAAAAACTAATAAGGAAATTATAGACATCTCACTTAAAAACATAAAATGGAAATTCTAAACAGAATATTAACAATCCAAATCCAGCAACACACACACACACAAAGTTATACTTATCATAGGAATACAAAATTGATTTCACTTCCAAAAATAAACCAAAGTTTGACAAATAATTCTGGGACAACTCAGAGTGGATTATAGACCTAAATGTAAGGGCTAAAACTATAAAACTCTTGGAAAGCAACATAAGAGTAAATCTTTGTGAAATTGGCCATTGATTTCTTTGAAGCAAAACCAAAATTATAAATAAGAAGAGAAAAAATTTGGTATTTTGAACTACATCAAAATTTAAAACTTCTGTCCTGCAAACTATGCCATCAAGAAAGTGAAAAGAAAATCCACAGAATGGGAGAATATTTTTGCAAATCATAGCTCTGATAAGGGACTTGTGTCTAAAATATATAACCTATTAAAACTCAATATTAAAAAGACAGACAATGCAATTTAAAAATGAGTGAGAGTTCCAAATAAACATGTCTTCAAAGAAGATATACATAAATGGCCAAAAATCTCAGGAAAAGGTGTCAGTCATTAAGGGAAATGCACATCAAAACCACAGTGAAACACTACTTCACATCCATTAGGATGGTAAATATTAGTTTGCTAAGTCTACCATAACAATGTACCACAGACTGGGTGGCTTATACAACAGAAATTTATTTTCTCACAATTCTAGAGGCTAGAAGTCTCAGATCTAGGTGTCAACAGGGTCAGATTCTTCTGAGACCACTCTCCTTAGCTTGTACATGGCCATCTTCTCTCTCTGTCCTCACATGGTCTTTCCTCTGTATGTCTCTCTGTCCAAATTTTCTCTTCTTATAAGGACACCAGTCATATTGGATTAGGACATACCCTTATGACCTCATTTTTACTCAATTACCTCTTTAAAAACTCTATCTCCAAATACACTCACATTCTGAGGTACTGAGGGTTAGGACTTCAACATATGAATTTGGGGTAAGACATAATTCAGTGCATACAGATGGCTGTAATGAAAAAGACAGATAGTAAATAAGTGTGGTGAAGATGTAGAGAAACTGGAACTCTTATACTTTGCAGTTGAGAATGTAAAATGGTACAGCTAATTTGAAAATCAGTTTGGCCATTCTTCAAAAAGCTAAACATAGAGTTATCATAAAATCCAGAAATTCCACTCCTAGGTATATACTCAAGAGATTTAAAAACATAAGACCAAACAAAACTTCTATATGAATGTATAATAGCAGCTTTATTCATAGTAGCCAAAAAGTAGAAACAACCCAAATGTCTACCCATTGATGAATGGATAAACAAAATGTGGTATAGCCATACAATTAATTATTATTCAGCAATAAAAAGGAATAAAGTAATGATACATGCTACAATATAGATGAACCTTGAAGACATTATGCTAAGTGGAAGAAGTTAGTCATACAAGATCATATATTATATGATTCCATTTATATGAAATGTCCATAATTGTCAAATATATTTTAACAGAAGGTATATTAGTGGTTGCTTAGGGATAAAAACTTTGTGAATATGCATCCAACAGTACTCCTATGATTTGTGCACTTTTATATATTTTATGCTTTAATAAAAATATTTTTTAAAACATGTAAATAAATAAAATATAAAATAATAAAATATAACTATTGTTCTTAAATTTTATATATATATATATATATATATATATATATATATATATATATAAATACAAGGTCCTATACATGGGAACACACAGAGATGAATCAGACACCATTACTCCTCTCAAGGAGATTGTGATCTATTAGAGGACTTAAAAATCAGACTGAAATAGAAGAATCTAGGCTGACAAGGCAGAAACCTTGCTGAGGGTATGAGAATTCAATTGGAAAGATAAAATCAGGATGCAAGATTGCACTGATGTTTTCCAGAAGCTCTTCTTTTCACAGTTGAGCACTTGAAATAAAAAATAACCAGTTTGTCCCACATCACCCTCACCCTACCAGGAGGATGTGGTCTTGGCTTAGTCCAGACAAAATGTTATGGCCTTTGAAGCTGAATTTGAGGCTGGCTCATACAATGCTCCAATGAATTCATAAGACTACATCCCTCTAGGGAGGGCCCTGGGAGCTTGGCAAATGCTAAGAATCCCAGAAATCATGAAGCACCTTTGAGGTCATGTAGTCCACCCTTTCAGAGGGGAAATGTGAGTCCCAGAGAGGGAAAGAAACCTAGTCAGGGTCACAAGCCCATAACTGGTACCACAGTACAGTTGTCTTCTTCTCTTGGACACATTTTCCATTTGGAATGAGCTAAAGTCATTATGAAGGTGAAGAACAATATAGCAATGTATTCAGCTTATATCTGTGGTTAAAAGAAATAGGCTATTTGATGTTTTATGTTTCAGTTTTCTCTACACTAAAAAATGCTCATAACTGCAGAGAGACTCTGCTGTATGTGGGTATAATGTATAGATTTACAGTCTATGAGGAAAATACCAAGATTCCCTGTCACAGAAAACCCCAGAAATTAAAACAGCATCCTCCCAACTTTGTTGGCCAACCAAGCAGAAATTGAGATATTTGTTATATTTTTTTTCTAATTTCTTAATCCAAGGCACTGGGAATATATTTATGAAAACTTGTACCAATCCATGTCCTGTTCTCACAGCATTCGTAGTGCTTTCCAGGGATGTGAAATTGTGTAAATAAATTTGCACTCTGATGCTCCTGCATCTGGAGGTTTTCCATGCTGGAACCAGTCCTGGTGAAACTTAGTACAGGCATACCTTGCAGATATTGTGGGTTCAGTTCCAGACTACCACAGTAAAGTGAATATTGAGATAAAGTGAGTCACACAAATTTTTTGGTTTCCCAGTCCATAAAAAATTATGTTTACACTATACAGTAGTCTATGAAGTGTGTATTAGAATTATGTCTAAAAAAACAATGTACATATCTTAACTAAGAAGCATTTGAATGCTAAAAAATGCTAACCATCGTCTGAGTCTTCAGCACGTTGCAATTTTTAGCAGTAGTGACATCAAATATCACTGATCACAGATCATCATAGCAAATATAATAATAATAAAAATGTTTGAAATATTGTGAGAATTACTAAAATATGACCCAGAGGCACAAAGTGAGCAATGGTTATTGGAAAAATGGCACCCATAGATTTGTTTGACAGCAGGGTTGCCAAAACCTTCAACTTGTAAAAACTGCAGTAATCTGTGAAGCACAGTAAAACAAAGCGCAATAAAATGAGGTCTGCCTGTAGGCTGTTATTGACAGAGTGGAGAGTGGTGGCCAGGTTTCATCCTTTTGTACTTCTGAGTCTACAGAATGGTTTCTCAGCCTCAGCACTGTTGACTAGATGATAGAGTAGATAATTCTTTGCTAGAAAGACTGTCCTTGTATAGGATGTTTCACATCCCTACCCACTAAATGCCAGTAGCACTCCATCCCTAGTGTGACAACCAAAAATGTCTCCAGGCATTTCCAACACCCCTTGGGAGCAAAACCACCCAGGGTTACAATCCCTAGTTTACAGTATAAGCATGTAGTTGAGATTCGACTTTCACTCATGAGGTACCCAAGTGATACTGACAGAAAGACATAGTAATGAAATAAATATTAAGAGCTACCATGGCTTAGTGTCTACTGCATAAAAAGTCCTGTGTGAGGTACTTTACATATATTATCTCATTTTACCCACATGATACCCTGAGAGGTAGTAAATCAGTCAGTGCTCTCAGTTGCTAAAAGAGTGCATTCTAGGTGGTTTAAATAGAAGTGGAACTTAATTTAGGATATTAGGTAGCTCACTGAATCACCAGGCATGTCAGAACTTAATCTGGAGCTTGGCACCTGGGAACCACACCCAAACCATACTGCAGGAATGCTCCAGCAGTGACCCCACACAGACTCCCCAGGGAACAGGCACCTAACACACCCCAACCCACATGACCTGAACCCCTGATGCTGGGGTAGGACAAGAACAACGCGGCCTCTGAGAGCCAAGGCTACTGCCACCACCATCTCCAGAAAATTTTCTCTTGTTGCCCATTTTCTCATGAGTGCACTTTGAATTCAGCATCTCTCACTGACCATTTCATTGGCAGAAGCTGTGTCACATGCCTGCCCCAGAGCTGCAAGGGAAGCTGGGATAATGAGTTTCTTCAGGAATTAGGAACTGGGGGGAATTCCCTAGACATGGGAAGTGTGCCCAAAGCACCACGCTACAGGTAGATGCTAATTTTACTGATGAGGAAACAGACTCAGAGAGGTTAAGTAACCTGCTTAAAGTCACACCTATTATGTGAATTCAAGTACAAGTTCCCCTATTCTTTAGCTAATATTCTTTCCTGTATAATATCAATAGCCCAAGAAAATGGGTAGCCCTACTCTTCTACCCCCAGCCTTGAATACAGCTTCCTAGGCAGTTCCCAGACTAAGAGGCTATGAGATTTTGCCCAATGTAGATTATCAGCCTTGGCAAAATCATCACTAGTTAGTATCTTCCTGAATGTCCCACAGGGGCTGTGACACAGAGTGTGTAGGCTTTGGTAGAGGTGGTGGTTCCCAGACAAATGAGGATGGGCTCCATCTACTTCCATAGCCTTCAGTCTTCAGAGAGTCCTCTCTTCTGCTATATGGAGGAAAGAGATGCTAATGTGGCTGCCCAACTATGGTAGGCAACCTCTGTTTCCTCCTAGTATTCATTTCCGGAAGTGTGGGCTCGACCTAGTGACTCACTGCTAAAGAATTAATGCAGCAAAGGTAAAGGAATGTCACTCCCAAGATTAGGATACAAAAAACTGTGACACTTTCTCTCCCCTTCTCTCCTTGGCTCTCTCTCTCTCTCTCTCTGTCTTACTCTCTCTGAGGGAATCCAACTGCTATGTTATCAGCTAGCTTCTGGAGAAGCCCACATATGAAGGAACCTCCAGCCAACAGCCAGGCATGCACTGAGGCCCTCTCTTCCTCCTCCTCCTCCTCTGAGGTCTACGGCACCCACAGCTTACTAGCTGATTGTTCTCTGACTCATAGGTGTGCTAGATTGGAAGCTCCTTTAGGTAGTGTCCTAAATGTGTACCCCCTCCATGCTTCCCCACTAGTATCTGGTACAGTGTTGGGTGCATGGAGACTCAAAACATGTTTTTTGAATGAATGAATGCCATTGAGTCTTATAACAAATACTCTTGATCAAACTCAAATTCTTTCTCCCTTTCTTTCTTTCTCCCTTCCTTCCTTCCTTCCTTCCTTTGTTTCTTTCAGAAAACATTTACTGAGTGCATACATGTTCTTATTCTACAGAGAATCGGGAATAAAAAGATGAATTAATTAGACATAGTTTCTGCTTGCACATTGCATTAATTTTCAATGATGTTGTAACAAATTGCTACCAACTTAGTAGCTTAAACAATGCAAAAGTACCATATAATTCTGTACTTCAGAATTCTGATATGGTCTTAATGGGCTAAAATAAACGTTTTGACAGGGAAACTTTCTAGAAGTTTCCTTGCCTTTTCCAGCTTCTAAAGGCTGCCTGAATTCCTTGGCTTCCTCTTCCAAACCAGCAATGGTAGGTTGAATCCTTCTCATGCTTCCATCTCTCTGGTTCTCTGAAATCTGAAAAGATTCTTCAGTTTTAATGACCCATGTGATTAGACTAGGCACCTCTGGATAATCCAGGTACTCTTCCCCTCTCTGGCTCTTTAACCTTAATCACATTTGCATCCCTTTTGCCATGTAAAGTAACATACTCACAGGTTCCAGGGATTATGGTATGACCATCTTCAGGAGAGATTACTCTGCCTTTCACACCCTCTCCTTTTCTGTCACTGGGCCAAGTCAACCAACCTGTGAGTGGGAGTCCCCTGTGCTCGATGGTTCTTTCTTGTGACCAGCAAGGGATGTACTGGGATCTACCAATGGGCTTGGCATTGGGGGGAAGCAGAAAAAAACTAATTTAGCTTAAAATAAAAGCCATATAGGAGTCAGAGTTGAAGCTGGCTCTCCTAATGAAAGATGGAATTTCTTTGATTCTTCCAGGGCTGCTGTGTTCTCACCTCATAGGATTTTATTTTGCCTCCCTTGATAGGAGTGGAGATTTTATACCTCCTCTGCAGCACTATTCATCCCTGCCACCATCACTCTTTTACATTACATTTTAAAATCTTTTGTTGGACAGTGTGAATGTTCTGTAGGAATCTGCTTGGAAGATAAAGCCCTGAGCTTCAGTAAGAGGCAAAGACTTAAAGAAGAGTGCCCAGAGCATCCCCAAACTGGACCCATGAGAGGTGGCCCTGGTGGGGTCTGGGGAGTGCAGTGCTTCTGCAGCAGGAGGGCATTGTTCTAGCCCACACACCCCCAGTGACACCACTGCTGTTCAGTACCTGGAGCCCTTCTGACCCTCAGAAGTCCCCAGTGGGACTGTCAGCCTTCCACTTCTTATCTTCTGCTCTGACAGTGTGTCAGTTGCCCCAGAAAAGAAGGGGGAGGGTGCTTCCCATATGTGCTAAAAAAATTAAGATCCCATAAGTTGTTCTCAACCCTGCACCACAGAAAAGTTGCCCTTAGCCTTACTCATTCTCCTCATTTTAGTTTTAGCCCACTTGTTCACTTCTGGTCTCTTTCCATTGTACATGAACACATGCCTCTTCCTTCTGGACAAAATCTCCAAAATATCTTTATTCCCGAGTCAGTGTTTGTTGTTCATGGTACTCTCCATCCTCCCACTTCACCCCCACCCCAAGTTCTACTTCACATTGTCTTCAGTACTCATTAGATCTCATTGTCTTTTTAATTAAAATTTAGCATAATAGTGCGTATCTCTAGGACTTAGAATTGCAGAATGACAGAATCTGAAAGGACCTTTGATGTCATCTCTTTTAATACACTCATGAAGGATGCTCTAGATATTTTATCCTAGTAACTTCCCAGTTTCAAAGACCTGATCTTTTCAAGTTCACTAGGACTACAACATTCACACCTATGCCACCCCAGGCTGCTCATATGTTACAAAAATGTTGCTGGATTAAGTTCTAGACATTCCGTGAATTGACCCAATATCAGGCTCCTAAGCACACCGACTTCCTGCACATGCTTAGACCATTTTGATTCAACCAGTAAAGAAAGAACAACCTAGAGGGTCTTGTGTTAGGCTAGTGGCACCTCTATTTCATAAATCTCTCTCTCTCATGTTCAATCGAAAGCTATTTTGGTGCAAGCGAAAGAGCCAGACTTTTGTATTCACAGTTTCAGTCTCACCTCTGCCACCCACTAGCTGTATGATTTAGCACAGCTTCTTATCTTGTAAGATGAGGTTAGAAATACTCATCTCACATGGTTACTCTGATGATTAAAGTAGATCGTGATAGAAAGAGCAGCTACAGCAGTCACACGATGAGCATCCTCTAAATGGCAGCTATTATCAATAATGATTGTTTTGCTTCTGTGGTGCTGGTGATAATAATGAAGGGGCCAGACCACTCAGTGCTCAGTATATCTAGGAAGGGAAGTGACAGGGCCTCCAAAAGAACATCAGGCACTCTAGATGTCACTTTCCAAAAGCCTAAAAGGATTTGGAGCAAGGCATAATCTGGCATAAACATCGTTCTAAGGAGCATGGGTCTCTGTGTTCACCACTTGGACCCACCTCCAAATTAGAGATGCCTCCCTGGGTCAAACAATGGGTAGGCATGAGAAGTGGAGAATATGGTGGAAAAGAGATCAAGGAGGTCAGTGAGGTCCAGAGGAGGTGAGGCCAGAAAGGGCCAAATGGGTAGGAAAGAAGATTGTGGGAACCATGTGAGATGTGGGGCAGTGTCCACTTGTGTGAAAGCCATCTGCAGATGAAAGCCATCTCACTCAAGATAAGCAGACTCATGTGAGCTGCTTGGTGCAATCGAGACATCCCGGGCACTTGAGAAAGTCACCAGCAGTGGCAGGAGAGGCCCTAAATATCTCCCAGTTGAAGTTTCCAAAGATTTCTTGGCCCATTAAAATGGTTTCATGGGGGCAAAGAGAAGGGTGTGATAGCAACTCCTGCAGACACACAGAGCTCTGCAGCTGGTGAGCTGGGCTATGAATGTCCTAGGCAGACTCCACTTGTAAGAGAAAATCATTTCTTCATGGTGATGGCTTTTTCTCTCCACGGTTGCACCAGAAGAACTAGAATTAGCTGTATTTATAACTAAAAATTTGAAAAATAGGCAAAAATAGACTTTATTTTCTCAAGCCCCAGTCTTTCTGAGTCTTACCTGTGACCTTAGAAATGGAACATAATATCCATGGGCCTTAATTTTTGCATGTGAAAATGGAGAGTTTGGGCTAGGTGACCCCCTCCATCTCTGAGATAACATTAACAATAGTCATAACCATTACATTCCTTGGGTTTCTGTGTGCTACCTTAAAGTCTTTCTATAGCCACATTTTCCATGTTAAAAAAATGAAAGGTCAAAGAGGGTAAGGAAACTGCCCAAGGTCATTCAGCTGGAAAATGGCCGAGCTAGGACTTGGAAAGAGACCTGTCTGATTGCAAAGCTCCTGGTCTTTTCCACCACCATGACCCCTGTGCTCCTGTGGTTCTTTCACACCCAGGAAATGACTGACACAGAGGCTCTCATGCAGCCAAGTCCCAGAAGACAGACCCCAAGCCATAGAGAAAGACAGCAGCTTCTGAGCCTCCCACGGGCAAGAGACGATCATGGACTGGACCATAGGTCTCCAGAAAGCCCAGACTGATGCATCTCCAGCCAGACACAGGGTCCAATGGAACACAGCTTACCTGGTGTATTTATCACCAGTGAAGGGAGGGGATCTCAGAAAAGCTGACAACTTCAAGTTACACCCACATACATACAAGCTTCTGAACCCAAATTACCTTTAATTTGGGACCACTTAATGTCTTTCATCAATTCCCATTGTCTTAGTTTAACAAATGGAATCATAAATTATACAATCGACAATAATTGCACTTATTTGCAATTAGAATTCATTTGTCAGTCTCTGCCCATGAATAATGAATACTAGGATAACCTTGATGGAGCAAATGTACTTTGGTGGGGTATACTGCACATTTAGGAAGTCTCCATTTGTCATCTCCATTTTGGGTTGAAATGATCAGCCAGTAAATCACTCCAAATAGCATTCAACCCAACAAGTCTACAGTGTTATGAACTAGAAACACAAACCAAAGTACAAATAATTCCAAGGGTTGTCTGTGGCTGGAATCAGAATAAATAGAAGTATATATTCTTGTAAATATCCACGAACAAAACTCTTTGTGTGATTAGGGACCAGTTTTGGGGATCTGTCTTTAAGATCACATTTTCCCCATCAGTAAAGTGAGAGTATAGGGGGTCTCTGACTCTTAAGTCCCCATTTTGGATTTAAAATTTTTGAGACACTCTCAGAATTTTTAAGCTGCAGTGCATGAGTTCCAAAGGGATCTAGGGATAGGATTATATTTCAATATAATTTTTCTTGGTCAGCCTAATATTTTATGTGCTTAAAAACATTATTCTCTGAAAAGATTCATCTCCTTCATCAATGCCTAAGAGACTCATGGCACAAAAAAAGATCAAATTCCAGATATAATAACATATGCATATGCACCCAACACATAAAAATTCATCTAAACAAAGAGAAAATATGGGATAAAAACAATAGCTCCTCAAACAGCAGTGCTGGGAAGGCCCTTTTCAATCCTACCCCAGCCTCCTAACCTCCTCATCTACAGAGCAGGAACTCCTCCACAGCCTCCCTGTCAGGCTGAAAAGCCCATTCATAGACACCACCTTGTAAGATCTGTCCAACAGCCCTGTAAAGTAAGTATATCACTATCCTGATTCTTTAAGTGATTCTGAACCTTGAAGAGAATAAATAAATGGATTGCCCAAACTCACATGCCCAGAACCAAAGTCTCCTGACTCCAAATCCTTGCTGTATCACTTTGCCATGTTAGTCATCAGCCTTGGATACAACATGAAATGAAACTTTATCAACAAAATACAAAAACATGACTTATAATAGCGGAAAAGTTAAACTCAATCTCGACGTCCTGCAGTGGAGGAGGTAGTGAATGTTCCCCATCATGGGGAACAAAATGATTCATTTGCTAGGAAGAGGACAGAAATTCTCAGAGCTACCCTCGGGACTTCCTGTGAGATAGGGACATACACCCTGGGAGCCTGGGGCCACCAGAACAGAAGGTAGTGCAATCGCTGTCATTACCTTCTGTCGATGCAAAAGAAATACCTTGATTCTCCATGTTTCTGTGATGTGTTTCCAAATAAATCCCAGAACATTTAACTTATGGGATCATGAATGTTAAGCTTTCATTTCTTACTGAACTCCTAGCCTGTGATATGACTCCTGAGAACTGAGAAGATCTTATTATTCATAGACCATTCCAACTCAAAGCACAGAAAGAGAGTTCAGTTCAGCAACCTAGTGGCTGCCTGGTCCTGAACAGCAAGTATGTGCCCAGCACTGAACACAACACCTGAAAGGTGGAGATAAGATATAAACTCAGGGGCTTCCCTGGTGGTGCAGTAGTTGAGAGTCCGCCTGCCGATGCAGGGGACACGGGTTCGTGGCCCGGTCCAGGAAGATCCCACATGCCGTGAGCCATGGCCACTGAGCCTGCGCGTCCGGAGCCTGTGCTCCGCAACAGGAGAGGCCACAGTGGTGAGAGGCCCGCGTACGGCAAAAAAAAAAAAAAAAAGATATAAACTCAGGCCAGGAGGGAGATAAACACATGCTAAAAAAAAAAATAATAATTGCAATACAAGACAGAATTTTCCAGGCCATAATGCAGGAATACACCAAGGAGATGGAGAGAATCGCTTTGAATGACCAAATATATCAAAGCTTCATGGAGGAGATGAATTTAGAACCTGAGAAATATCCTCCAAATACATTCCCTCCTCTCCTTCTCCATCACAAGGTGAAGTAGAGGAAGGGCATATGGAGAGGGCGGAGCATTCCAGAAAAAGGAAGAGCATCCATGTAAAAAAAATTAACCAAAAGGTGCATTGGGAAAGACATGGCATGTTCCAGGACTATGGAAGGTGAGGGAGGGTGGGAGGGAGGAGGGAGTGTTTCATCAGATTTTAAGAGATCAACCAGGCTAAGTCATGAAGAACCTTGTACAGCATCAAAAGGAGTGTGAACAGTACCTCATTGTTGACAAAGAAACAACTGACATTTTAAGTAGGAGATTCACAAAATCTGATTTTTTAGGAAAATCACTCCTGGGGCTGGGGTTTGCAGGGGTGGCGGGGGGAGAGGGGAAAGGGGATGCTGAAGAATTAGAAGCTTAGAGGCCAGTTAAGAGTCTGTGAAACACACTGGGCCTGACACTCAGCAGAAGCAGGGAGACTGTTGCAGAATCTTATACTGAGTACAGAGCCGCCTCTGTACCTTTAATTAAGGTATTTCTCAGAAATCTCATTCAATTTCAGCAAAAGAGAAACACTGATGTATCGTTGCGTTATCTGATACTCCTTAGAAGTCTCCTTAGTACAGAAGAAAAATGCAATAAAGAAAGTAATTCTCAATGATACATACAGTACAGAATTAAGCCAGTCATCTAGAAAACTCAGCTACCAAATATTTTAACAATAATATGACTATTTCACATGGAAGGTGGATCGTTGCCTAAAGTACATATGGCAGGTCTTAATCCTCAAGTGAGTCAATCCTGGGTCATCATTTTGTGGAAATACCTAGCCTTAGTTATACCACTCAACTTTTGAATAAGTTCCCACTGGAGGAAAAAAAAAAAAGAAACACAAAAAGAGAAAGGGAGGGGAATAGAAGAGTAGGAAGAGCAAAAGACGAAGAGGAAAGGAAAGAAAGAAACCTAGAGGGAGACACACATACACAGAGAAAGAGACACAGAGAAAAGATAGCCCAGGAGGTTAACAGAAGAACAGAAGTCATTAGAAAAGGGAGGCAGATGTGAGGATCTGGGGGCAGGGAGAAAGGAATGGCCATCTGCTCACTTACAAGTCATCAATTCCTCACACAGTCATCTGGCACTCTCCCTGGGTGCCCGAAGGAGGAAGAACTGATATGGTGAGTTTGTTTCCCTTGTTACTTGACCTACTGGAGAGAGGGCAGGTATGGCACAGCAGTGGGGTCAGTGACAATGTGGAAACAGGGGAGATATTTTTACTCCACCACATGTCGTAAATTCTTCCATCCATACTCCTTTCCACACACAGTGAGCGCTCTACTTAGATATGTATTATGTTCTGGGCATAGTAGCCGTCTCTGGGAATAAAAAGGAGTGGATGAAAAAACAAATGAAATCACCCACCTGGCATGCGCAGCAGTATTTGTTTTGCTTTGGTTCCTCTACCACAGCAACAGAAATAGAGTCAATCTCTGAAGAATCAGAAAAATATGAATGAGCTGACTGACCTCTAGCTGCGTTAGATAGATAAGTAACCTAATGCATTGTAGATGCCATTTCATCATCTGTGAAATAAAGATAAGAAAACTGTCCCGTTGACCTCATAGGGTTGCTGGGAAGACAAAATGAGATTATTATAAAGTATTTTGCAACCTCTAAAGAACAAGCATATGCTACTGTTATAAAGAACCATGCATCTGGAATTGGACTACATGACCACTGAATGTAATTTAACTTAGAGGTTTAATGTTCACCTTATATTCTTTGAAGAAAGTGTCAGTTGATTAAATTAATGATGTAACCAAGCTGGGGGAGGGGAAGGAGGCATTTGAGCCACTTAACTTTTCCTATAACCACAACTGGTATGCTAATTATGCATTTTATTTGGCTATTCACCAAAGCAAGGTCCTTAAGGACAATGCTATTCCATTTGTCCTAGGTAGTTTGCATATTTGAAAGAAATGAAACTGAACTCTTCAAAAAATAGACAATACTTCAGATTTCTGTTATTTTAGGCCGGCTTGTTCACCCAAGATTCCGCATCCCCCACCTCCACAAAGATGGATCAGTGAGGTCTGACAGGTGGGACTCTGGAAATGAAGACAAGCAATGCATTGACTCTACAAAGAAAGCCACTGTGAGCATAGGAGCTCAATCAGGGATTCTGGGGCATAAACTCTGGCTGAACAAGAATTGCACTTGGGAGTAGGACAAGATGGCAGGGGCAAGATGATAGCATCCCCTCTAGGGATACAGAAAAGGGAAAAAATTCTCAGTCTCTGGGAGCCCATCACTGGAGTGTTCCTGTATGGAGAATGGGGACTTGCGGCCTCCCAACAAGGCCGTCTTCTACCAGCTCTGACCATGACACCAAGCTGAGGTGCCTGGCAGAAATCATGGACAGCACAGGGGAAAGGGGACAACCAGAGGAGCTGCTGACCTTTCCACTGTGTCCCTTCCCGGACACACTAGCAAACTACATGTGGGTGGTACTTTAGAATCATGAATCACTTTCTCTACATTATCTCTTTGATTCTTACCACAAACCTATGAGATAGGTATTATTAGCCCCATTTTCAGAGGTGTAAACATAAAGCTCAAAAAAATTAATTTTCTTGCCATAATTCACATAGTTGTTAGTAGGACCACATATTTTTTTCCCAGAGCCTGCCTTCATCAACTATCCTCTCTCTTATGAACCATTAGCCTCCCTTCTCTACTATCTCCTCCATCCCCTTATCCTATAAATAAATATAATTTTCTTCTATCTTTCTAAACTTTTTCAAATATTACTAGATTATTATTTGACATACAGTGCATATAACATTTTATATTTATTTACATCCCAATCCTTCTCTATAAAGGTTGAAGATGTCTTGTAACACAGATGCCCAAAAACATTAATATAGAATGAGGAAATTAGGATTGGAGCAAATATGTAATCATCGGTTGCTATTGATTAAATGAAGTGTGTTCTGTCTCTTTATATGTATACACAATTGCATATGCACATTTATATTTTAATATATGTTTATAATACAATATATATACATATGTCAGTGTATAGTGTGTGTGAGAGAGAGAGAGAGAGAGACAGAGACAGAGAAAGACAGAGAGAGACAGTACTTGGCAGGCTGGTAAGCTCTCTGTATGATTTGATACTGAGCTTCCTGGGAGTCAAGGCAAAGATAAGCAGGGTGAATTATATAGCTTTCATAGTGGGGATGGAGAAAGCAGATTAGCAACTTAGTGGAAATAAAATATTTTCCAATAATAAGTTCTACAAGATATTTCTCACATTGTGTTTTTTATATACAGATACATATAGATATAGATATAGATATAGATATAGATATAGATATAGATTCTCCCCAGGGTCTCCTGTCAGGTAATAAGAACTTCTTGACATTTTGGCAATGGAACTTCTTTGTATGGGTTCCAAGATAAATGTGCCTTTGAAGAAGCATTTCCCTGCATCTAAGTGTGGGTTCCAAGTTCTTTAATGTTTACTAGACAGTATAATTTTGCTTGAAGGTTAACTTGATAACGTAAAGATTTATGTTGTAATATCTAAAGCAACCAGGGAAAAAGAACAAAAAGATGTGCACCTAAAAAATCAATACAAACTTGTGCTTCTGGCCAAAAGAATAATGAGATAGGATTTCCCTTCCCATTTGAAGAAATTTGTTTAAATGGACAAAGTATAGGAAGCAACAATTTTCAGACAAGTTTCAGGCAATGCAGGAGAGTGATCCTTGAGATAGAGGAAAGAAACAAATAAAACCCTACAACAGCTCAGTTTAAGAACTGGAGAAAATTTCTAGGCTGCTGTGAAGGAGGGTGATCTCTGGAGGAGCTAAACTATTTCTTTGAGAAAAAAAATACAAAGCTGGACGTCTGGAGAGTGCTTTGTAGCTGGAGATCACAAGGCAGACCTCCAAAGAGGTCTTATAATTATCAGAACAATGTGGTATTGGTTTAAAAATAAACAGATCAGTAAAACAGCATAGAGAGTATAGAAATTAACCCATACATATATAGACAACTGATTTCGACAAAGGCAACTGAGTGAGGAAAGGGTAGACTTTTCAACAAATGGTGCTACAAACATTGGTTTTGCATATACTGAAAGAAAATTACCTTTCATCTATATCTCATGCTATATACAATGAGAAGGGGCACCTGTGGAGGTCAGGACAGCCAACTGGATGTTTAGAAACATCACTTTAACTAGACCTTGCACACAGCCTGCCCTCTTATAGTGTATTTGCTCATTTTACTGGGGTTATTTGCTCTGTGTTCGGCTAACAAAAGGGAAATATAAGCTGCAAAATGCCAGAATTAGAGATAAGACAGAAACCATAACTGAGACCTGAACGCTCAGCTGAAAGGAGACTGAGCATAACGGCTCTTATCCTTTTCTTTTCTTTCATAATTTTTGTTAAAGTATAATATACATTGAAGCACAGCTCTTAAGTGTACCGCTCAAGGAATTTTCACAAACTGGACCTCACTATGTAAATCAGCATCGAAATCAAGGAGAAGAACTTTGCCGGTGCACCTAAAGCCCCTTGGTGCTTCCTTCCCATCTCATTCTCCCAAGGGTGTTCACTGTCCTGACTTCTCAGAGCATTAATTTATTTTGCCTGCTTCTGAGCTTTATATATTAAATGGTAGCATTGGAATTCCCTAGCAGTCCTGTCATTAGGACTCTGCACTCTCACTGCCAAGGGCCTGGGTTCGAGCCCTGGTCAGGTAACTAAGATCCCACATGACACGTGGCGTGGCCATAAAATGCAATACAATACAATACAATACAATACAATGAAGCATTCAGGATGTATTCTTCTGTCTCAGGCTTCTTCTATTCAACAATATGTTTGTATGAGACATCCATAGTGTTCCACGTAGCTTGTTTATTCTACAGTTTATTCATTGTTATTGTTTTATAGTATTTCATCATTTGATTAAACCAAATTTACATATTCATTCTATAGTCAGTGGACCACTTGGATGGTTTCCAGTTTGGAGATATTGCAAAGACTGCTGCTATAAACATACTTGTATATATCTCTTGGTGAACATATGTAAGCATTTCTGTTAGCAATCTACCTAGGAGTGGAAATTTTGGATCATACACTATGCATTTGTTCAGTTTTTATAGAAATGATTGAACAGTCTCCAAAGTGGTTAAACCAATCTTGTGCTCTTTGCAGTCAATGCCCTGCAAATGGCCAGGTACCAGGAAAATGACAAATTAATTTAGAGGCATATTGAATCTGAGATCACTGGGGAACAGTCAAGGGGAGTTAAGAGTAACTGTTGGCTCCAAGGGTGAGAGACTCAAGAGAAAGATCGAGGTTGGATGAAGTCATCACCTAAAGGTGACAGAAGGAGTCACAGAGTCAGCTGGCATCCCCCAAAGATAGAGTGAGGCAGGCAAACCAGGAGAACCAGGAACAGGACCTGGTACTCAGGGGAAGGCAGGGGAAGAGGAGGATCAGGGGGAGGCTAAGGACCTTCCTCACTAACCCCTAGCAGGGAGTCATATGAGAGACCTGGGTTCACGCTGTGCTCTTTCAAAACTGACAGGGTATTTAAGGAGACTGATTTTTTTACATTTCCTGAAATTTACTTTGAGCAAAACTTTTTCCAGACTGTGTACTCACTTATTCCCCTCCTTTTTTTTTTTTCTTTTTTTCATGTTCAGTATGGGAAAGTGCTATCCACAGAGAAGAAATTGCTTCTGGGACCAGAGTTGACTTTAGTGTTCACCACAACAGCTTGACTTACTATAATGGGGTTTAGCATCTTTATGACACAGCTAGCTCTGAAACCTATCCTAGACCAATATTTTAGGCTGGTTCCCTTCTAACCTTGGTGAATCTCTCTCTAACATTGCTGATGGAATCCATTAGTTCAGACACTTAAATGCTGCAAATTCTTCAACCTCAAAAGGAGGAGTGGCTGCTACCCTTGCGATTGCTATCTTCCTTGAAGGCTGCAACAAGAAGAGGAAGGGGAAAAGAGCATGTATAATTTACTGGGGTTTCCTCCTAAGCACTATGATAAAACTTAAGCCTTTTGAGAATTCAAAGATTAATGAAATCTGGTCCCTTGCCTCAAGGCACTGACAATTGAATGAAAGAGAGGGCAAACACACAAGTAGCTCTAGTACAATGTAGAATGAAATAAATACTGAAATAGAAGTATAAGCAGCTTGTTGAGGAAGTACCCATGAGAGAGTGTCTCCCTCCCTAATTCTGAGTAACAAGACAAGCTTCCTTAAAAAAGTAAAATTAACTTGAAAAATTAGTGGAACTCTACCAATAGCAGGAGCCTGAGGAAAGAACGCCAAGATGTAAAAGTGTTACCAAAAGTGGTGGCCAGCTGCTCGCCACTCTAAAGCCGATACTCGAGATGCAAGGTAGGTGAAAAGGAAAGTTTGCTTTATTCCGGAGGCCGGCAGCCAAGGGGAGAGGGCGGACTTATGTCCAAAGGCCGATTCCCCCCACTGACAATCAGGGGGCAAGAGCTTTTATAGGCAGAGGGAGGGGGCTACATGCAGAAGCAGCACAGTCCACTCTGACAGGCATCCTGAAATTGGTCATGCCATGGTCTGATCACCATCATCTTGATTGTTTTAAGTACAGCTAGTCTTCTGTTCCAGGGTCGATTTGTTCCCATTTCTTTGAGGCCAGTTCTCAGAACTGTGGCAGCTTATGTCATGGCTTCGGTCTGGTTATCATGTAATTAATGTCTTCCACCTGGTCGGGGTTTCAGTATCTACAAAATAGCTCCAGGGATATGGCTCAGAATATTGTCTATAGCCCTTGAAGAGAAGCTAAATGTCCTTGACTTTGCTTAATGACTAAACTATTATTATTTTGTCCTATTTGACTTCCTTCCTTTGCTTCTGCATTTTCTCACTTCTCTGATTAAACTTATTCTTTGGCTACAGTTTTTCTACAGACAAAAGGCAGGCTGAGGACATGGATTGGGGGGAAGGACCATAGGGTCCTGCTCTGTTTCAAAAGTACTTACCTGATATATACCAAAAAGACCGGCATTTTGTGTGGTCAGAACAATTGTTCTTAAAGTGTGGTCCCCAGACAAGCAGCCTCAGAGTCACCTGGGAAATTGTTAGAAAGGCATAATTTCAAGACTCCATCCCAGACTCACCGAATTGGAAACAGTCGGCATGAGGCCCAGAAACATGCATTTTAATAAGCCCTCCAGGTGATTCTGAAACACACTTAGGTTTGAGAACCACTGGGATTGAGGGTACTGTGCATGGAGTGATATGACGAGAGACGAGGATGAAAAGGAGTGCTGGGTCTGGATCATGGTGAGCTTAGAACACAGGCTCAGGGGTTGGGATTTTCTTCTATAGGCAATGGGGAGCCGTTGTAGAGTTCTGATCAGGGGAATGATATGATCAAAACTGCTTTAGAAAGAAAAATTTTACAGCAGGTGGATGATACAGTGACAAAAGGAGTAATTGGGTGTAGGGAGAAAATACTTACAAGCCTATAATTGGAAATAATTGTGAAAGAGAACACATACTTCAGTCCAACGAGGTGAACATAAAAGTCATCGTTATCTTTACGAAAGAATAACTCTAAAGGAATATATGTTCACAGTTTGGCTCTACAATAGAAGATCCCAGATCCTTGTGCTTTTATACTAGAAAGAAAACAAACTGACATTCTAGAACTAACTCAGTATTAAGCATTACTTTCAGCATCTTGTATGTTTTATCTTGTATAATGCGCGCATCAACCTCAATCTGAATCTGTTAGAAACTGCCCAACGTCACAAAGATAGGAAATGACAGAGTGAGACTTCAAAGAGCTAAGAAGTGAATGAGGTATAAAAGCAACAAACCCAGGACTGTCACAAAACTTCTTTTTCTTACACCGTAAGGACAACATTAATCCTTGCTTTATAGTCTATGTGGTCATTTGGCTGCAGCCCATCCCTATGGTAGTATAAAGACATGGAGAAATAAGTCCAGTCCTTGTCTGCAATTTTCTCATACTCCTTCCACTCACCTTCCACCCAATTTCCCACACCCTCATCAAAAAGAATTATGGGGCTTCCCTGGTGGTGCAGTGGTTGAGAGTCCGCCTGCCAATACAGGGGACACGGGTTCGTGCCCCTGGTCCGGGAGGATCCCACATGCCGAGGAGCGGCTGGGCCTGTGAGCCATGGCCGCTGAGCCTGCGCGTCCAGAGCCTGTGCTCCGCAACGGGAGAGGCCACAACAGTGAGAGGCCCGCGTACCACAAAAAAAAAAAAAAAAAAAGAATTATGAATGCTCTCTATCCACTATGCCAGCCACGTAAGCAGCTTCCTCAGCCTATTCTCATATTGAACTCCCACATGGAAATTGCCGACACATTTTTCATTTTTCAGCCTCCTGGCGGTATCTTAAATGACAGAGATGGATGGAACCTTGGGGATCATGTGGTCCCATCTCATCCCCCCCCCCATTTTATATACATAGGAACGAGAGCCCAGAGGGAGCAAGAAATTCCCCTGGGCATTCACAGAACTAAAACCAGATTTTCTTGTTCAGAGCCCTTTCTATCTCACCATAATCTGTTTTGTGAAATCTTCCTGCATCATCATTCAGCTTCTAAAGCAGTGGCTGACACACAGAAGAGACTTCATAAATATTTCCCGACTGAACGAACGAAGTCCTCAGCGACTAGGTCCGCTTAGTACTCTCCAGCCACAACCACCTCAACCATCCTCAACTTTCCCCTTTCCAATGCCTTCAGAGCCTAACTGGTTCCCCCTCCTTGCAGCTCACAAAGAGAAAAATCATAACACTTACTCTTTTTTTTTTTTTTTTTTTTGATGCGCAGGCTCAGCAGCCATGGCTCACGGGCCCAGCCTCTCCGTGGCATGTGGGATCTTCCCGGACCGGAGCACGAACCCGTGTCCCCTGCATCGGCAGGCAGACTCTTAACCACTGTGCCACCAGGGAAGCCCCCCATAATATCTACTCTTTAACTGATGCCACACTGAAAAGAACATCATTTCATTCTTCAAGTTAAAAAATAACTCATGCACTTATTTCTATATTAGAAAAACGATCTCTACTCTGAATAACCACGGGGAATGGGCAAGGATTTCCATTATTTTTCAAAGGAAAGCAATTTTATTACTTACAAGTGCCTATAGCAAAATACTACATGCTGTGATAAATAAGTGCCCTGGGTTGGGATTGTACACTGAGAAATAATACGTTTATCAACTTGATTACTTGTAAATAGATGTTCCTAAAGGGCCTAAAAACTAAGTTTCCTTCAGGGAGATTAAACATCTTTGCTGGCAGCAGTTTAAACACTTGTTTACGCAACTACATTATTTGACCTATCAACACTCATTACATTAACCCGTTAACTGGAATATTTAGAAGAATATTCTCATTTATCCTATTTTCTGGGGAAACCAAAGTAAGTCCTTCTCTAACTATAGGTCTCTTCTACTTGGAAAGCCTGGAAGTGGGCTTGGATTTTTCAGTGATTAGAATCTAATAAACAATAAGTTACAAGAGGTTTTTCTTTCATGATTCAGGACTTTGTAGGACCTCTGCATACTCATTATGACTATCCTTTGGCTTTCTCCTTCTTTGTTCCCTTATTTCATTCAATCAAACAATATTTCTCAGCAGTTATTATTTGCCAGACCCTGGGCTAGAGACTTGCAGAGCCAGCTGAGCTTCCTCCATCCCCCCCACCCACACATACACTGATTCAGTTCCAGATGCAGGGATTATCCATCTAGAACACGTTGGAAGCCACTGCTCTGACCGCATCCCAGACTGAAACCAATAGGAGGGCAGAATGGTAGGATGCCCTCTAGTTGAAGCATGTTCAGTTTAGATCAGCTCAGCACATATTCCTGAGGATCTATTATGGGCCACCCCCCAGGTTAAACCCTGGAAACTAGACTTTTCCTCAAGAATTTAGTGGGGGATACAGATGAGAAGTAGATGGTTAACCTTTGAGACTAATATGCAGAAAGGCTATGAGGACCCTGAGGAGAGGCACCTGAGCTAGACTGGAGAAGTCTGGAGTCTAGAGCCTTCTAGTGTGGGAGGTCAGAGAAGTCTTCCTAGATCAAGTGGCAGGGATGAGTAGGAACCAGCTAGTTGAAAAGGGAGGCATTTAGACAGAGCAACTGTATGAGCAGAGACCTGAAATCCATGAAGATAATTCTATTTGGCCTTGGAAAGTGATGATAAGGGCAACTGTTTCAGTAATGAAGCCATACCAGGTTTTCCCAGCAAGGGTGACTCTGTTGCCATCATAGACTCGTTCTGTGACAGCAGGGCATAGGAGGAGGGCAACCTCTCCAAGGGTGCCAACAGTATTCAAGTTATGTTTTTACCTCTTGAAAATGCATACGGCTGCTACCACAGCAGGGACTCATTTCTTATTTTATGGATTCTTTAATGCAGACTTTCTCAAGGTGTAGTCTGAGCCTCACATGCATCAGCATCCACACCGACTACTTTTTTAAAAATTTGGTTTCCATTGACCATTGTGTATACTGGCTGAACCAAAACCTCTAGGAGTGAGTACAAGAATATGCATTTTTCAACGAGCATCCAGGTGAGCAGTTACACACAAGAGTTAGGGAATCACTTTCAATAAGGTTAGAGCAGGGATTGTCAATCTTAGGTAAACATTAAAATCACCGGGGGAGCTATTAAAACAAAGGAATGCCCAGGCCCCACCCCTAGATTTTCTGACCCACATGGTCTTGGGTCAAGATAGACATTGACATTTTTCAAAATGCAGCAGGTGATTCTGATGTTTGACTAGAGGCACTCAGATGAATATTTTGAGAGTAAAAATGGAGACAGAATGTATCAAAATTTGGGGAATGTATTAAAAGCAGTGCTTTCAGGGAAATTTATGGCATTAAAAGTGTGTGTTAGGGCTTCCCTGGTGGCGCAGTGGTTGAGAGTCCGCCTGCCAATTCAGGGGACACGGGTTCGTGCCCCAATCCGGGAAGATCCCACATGCCGCGGAGCGGCTGGGCCCGTGAGCCATGGCCGCTGAGCCTGAGCGTCCGGAGCCTGTGCTCCGCAGCAGGAGAGGCCACAACAGTGAGAAGCCCACGTACTGCAAAAAAAATAAAAAAAAAAAAAAAAAAAAAAAAAAACCACTAACAACAAACCAAATAAACAAGTCAGGTGACATTTATTAAAAAAAAAAAAAGTGTGTGTTAGAAAAGGAAAAATGTCTCACATCTGTTATCTAAGATTTTACCTAAAGGATCTAGAAAAGAAAGCAAAAAAATCCAAGCAAGCAGAAGAAAGGAAATAAGAGCAGAAATTAGTGACATTGAGAACAGATAAATAGACAAAAACTATGAAACACATAGCCAGTGGTTTGATGAAACTAAAACAATTGATGGACCTCTAACCAGACTGAGTGAGAAAAAGAAGACAAAAATTTCATTTAGAAATGAAAGAGGAAACATCATTACAGACTTAACAAACATTAGCAATTACAACATAATAAGAGAACACTACAAATAAATCTATGCCCATAATCTCAACAATTTTGATGTTGTGGACAAATTCTTTGAAAGATGCAAATTGCCAAAGCTCTCTCAAAAAGAAAAAGGAGAGCAAGAAAACCTAATTAGTACTATGCTTCTTAAAGAAATTGAATTCATGATTTTTTATTTTTTATTTTTGCAGTATGGGGGCCTTTCACTGTTGTGGCCTCTCCCGTTGCGGAGCACAGGCTCCGGATGTGCAGGCTCAGCGGCCATGTCTCACGGGCCCAGCCGCTCCGTGGCACGTGGGATCCTCCCGGACCAGGGCATGAACCCGTGTCCCCTGCATCGGCAGGCGGACTCTCAACCACTGCGCCACCAGGGAAGCCCCGAGGGACCTTTTTAAATGGCTGTCCATGTGTCCTGTAGCTCCTTGTGTCTGTTTCATCTGTGTGTCCATGGCTTCTGCATGGCATACAGCATAAAGCAGGTGTGTATAAAAGCAGTGAAAGCCTTTTGAACATGGAAAGTCTCACTCAGGGATGCCTGTTAGTTGAAAATTTCTTCAATGGGCATAAAGTGATGCTTTTCCCTTTCATTCTATTCCTGACCTTCAGTGATCTTTCCTCTGATGACTGGGCACATGCAAGTCTTCACTGATGAAGTCTGGCTGTTTCATAGTAGTGACAACAAGGCCGGGGCAGCAGGTGGAAGAATGTGATGTCCTCTTTTAGAGCTCATTAACTCATAGAAAGATGGCCCAAGTTTCATATCCTACCCGCAGACATTAGTTGAGCACGAATTTGCATTTCTTCCTCTGGGATTAGTATTTAATAGTATATTTTAATATCTAACCTTGAGTTGATCCACATATATCTGTTAAATGGAAGTGAAAGAGCATTCATTTATTCTTATCACCGCCAGCCAGGTTGTAAGCTTCTGGATAGGTCTATGTATTTCTCTGATGCAACACCCACATGGAGCATCCTCTGCTCTGTTCCATTTCTTTCTTCTTCATCACCAGCAAATATTAATTGGGCATCTACTGTTGGAAGAAGTGGTATTTGGTCCTAAAGAGGCTATAGGATGAGCCAAAGAGGTACTGGCCATAGGGAACTCACAGTCTAATAGGGATATAGACACAGTCACACACACACACAATCAGCAACAAAATCTGATGTACAGATGAGAATAACAAATGCATAAGTACAAGAGAAAGACTAAAGGGTATCAATCCCAAACTTGGGCACTCAGAGTAAGAAACCCAGTAACTAAGGTAAGTTAAGGCAGGGAAGAGTGGATTTTAAAGAGTCTTTTTGTTTCTTTGGTTGTTTGGGGGTTTGGGAAGGGAGTTTGGGAGGTGTTGTTTAGATTTCAAAGAGTCTTGATGCCAAGCTAGTAAGTTCTGCTTTATCTTTTGGTTTTAGAAAAGCACTGAACTTTTTCTTCAGGCTTATGAGCAAAGCTGTAATTTTGGGAACATTATTCCAGCCACCTGGGCTGAATGGATTGGGTGAACAGTAGAAATGAAAATTTCAAGAAAATGATTGGGAAGTGAAATAGCAGAAATCTCTCAGAAAGTAAAATAATACATAAACTAGGAGAGTGAGGTCCTACTGTACAGTGAAACTACAGTAGCAAAAGTAAGAAACAATTTTGCCATTTGTAGAGAATTGCATATACTCCATTATGACTAGAGTCAGGAAAAATGCATGGCATACATAGGATATAAGGCCTTCTAGGTATTTGGAGGCTGATTATAAAGCGATTTAAATGTCATAAAAAGAAATTTGAACTATTCAGTGGGTAAGAGGGAGTCATGAGAGGCTTTAGAGATGGAATGGGCATCAGGCATAACTGAACTTTAGCAAGGTTCAATTCTGAGCAGATGCAAGATGAACAGGAACATGACTGTGAACTTCCCACAGTCTGGTAGGTATTGGCATAGCCCTGAGGAGGCTGCTTCCCCATCTGCACTTTCAGTCTAGCCTTAAGACTGTCTGCTTTCTGTGGTTGCCCATAAATTATGCCTGACTTGTGGAGCCAGTCCTCATCCCACATGCACACAGTCTGGCTCTGTGTGGGAGGGATGCATCTTTTCTAAGAACCATCAGGCTGATGGGAACTCACAGGCCCAGGAAAACCCAGGCCCTTATCACTGTGACCAAATATATCCTTGCTCTCTCAGATGCTGAGTCTGCCTGACACAGACTCCTGGGTGTAAGGAATGCAAGTTTTTTACCTGCAAGTAACCCAAGCAAGCACCATGGAGGAGTAAGGTAAATGGAATACTGGCATTCTCTACTCCCTGTAGACTTTGGGTTTGCTTATGAATGTAAATTCTCTAAATCCAACAGACATTCAGTTATCAGCAGTGTTTTTGAGTACCTACTCTGTGATGTATTTTTTCCAGTGCAGGGTTTGCGGGTATTTAAGAAGACTTCTGTTGACTCCATCTGGAAAGCAAAGAATCCCCTCCCAATTTACATTTCCTAAATTTGAGTTTTTGCCTGTCAGCTTTTTTTTTAAGTAACAAAAGATGTGTAAGACCTGTGCACTGTTAACTACAAAATATTACTGAAAGAATGAAAAATAGCCTAAATAAATGGAGAGATATAACACATTTCTGGGTCAGAAGATTCAATACTGTCATTAAGATGTCAGTACTCCCCATATTGACCTGTAGATTAAATACAATCCCAATCAAAATATCAAGAAAGTCTTGTTTGTTGAAATTGAAAAGCTGATTCTAAATTTATAGAGTAATATAAAGGGTATACATGGCCATATCAACTTTGAAAAGAAGAATAAAGTTGTAGCTCTTAACACTACCTGATTTCAAGACTTATTATAAGCTACAGTTATTAAGAGAGTGTGATATGGCATAAATATAGACATAAAGATCCATAGAACATAATGGAGAGTACGAAAACATATAGAGACAAAGTTAAACAAGGTATGGTTTCTGCCTTCAAGGGGTTGAGAATCTATGTGGAGATTCTGAGCACATTAAATACTACAATTCAGTGTGATAAATGCTGCCAGAACCCAGATATAGGGTGTCTAACCCAACTGAGGGGATCTAGAAATTTTCCCTAAGGGAGATGCTGTCTGGCCTGAATCCTGAAAGATTCAAGAGTTTGCTAGATGAAGAAGAGAGCAGCATTCTGGGTAGCAACATATAGGAAAGAACAAAGACACAAACGGGTATAAGACAACCTGGTACCTACCAGTTATTCCCCACAGGTTGGCAGTGTGGAGAGGTGAGAGACAAGAGTAAAACCAGCAGCCACATCATGACAAGCCTTATGCACTGAAAGAGGCGGAATGGAAATTTATTCCATAGGTAATCAAAAACCATTGAAATATTTTACACGTCTTGTGATATGGTTATATTTGAGTTTTGACATACTACTCTTTCTTACTTTTACTAGCAAGACCAGTTAGGATGCTATTCTAGAAGGGACATAATGGAGCCTTAACGTAAGGCAAAGGCAATCAGCTATCAAGTATGAAGCAGATTGTAGAATCATCAGAAAGCATAATCATGAGGATTTGATAACTTATGAGATGTGGGGCTGAGAAGCGTTAGAGGAGAGAGAATGACTTACATTTAGTTTTCTCCGCCCTCTTTTCTCAGGTGTAACTTAAAGTCTCCAGCTTTACTTAAAAGTAAAAGTCAGGGCTTCGCTGGTGGCTCAGTGGCTGGGAATCCGCCTGCCGATGCAGGGAACACGGGTTCGAGCCCTGGTCCGGGAGGATCCCACGTGCCACAGGGCAGCTGGGCCCGTGCGCCACAACTACTGAAGCCTGCGTGCCTAGAGCCTGTGCTCCACAGGGGGAGAGGCCACCTCAGTGAGAAGCCCGTGCACTGCAACGGGGACCCAACGCAGCCAAAAATAAATAAATAAAATAAATTTAAAAAAATTTTTAAAAAGTAAAAACCAAAGCGCTCTTTCAATAGATGATCCTAACAAGAGAAGAAACTGGTAGGAAACATTAAGGCAGGACATCATGCCATGCAAATCCCGTCACGATGTCCCATATCGCTTCCAGCTGATATGTGTTTTGTCTGCTGGGAATCCTTAGGTTCTTCCCACCAAATGACTAGGAGAGCATTTACTCACTGAAGGTAAAGAATGTATGATTCTAAAAAATAAACTCAAAATGGATTAAGGACCTAAATGTAAGGCCAGACACTATAAAACTTTTAGAAGAAAACATAGGCAGAACACTCTATGACATAAATCACAGCAAGATCCTTTTTGACCCACCTCCTAGAGAAATGGAAATAAAAACAAAAATAAACAAATGAGACGTAGTGAAACTTAAAAGGTTTTGCACAGCAAAGGAAACCATAAACAAGATGAAAAGACAAACCTCAGAATCGGAGAAAAATATTTGCAAACGAAGCAACTGACAAAGGATTAATCTCCAAATTTTACAAGCAGCTCATGCAGCTCAATATCAAAAAAACCAAACAACCCAATCCAAAAATGGGCAGAAAACCTAAATTTCTCCAAAGAAGATATACAGATTGCCAACAAACACATGAAAGGATGCTCAACATCACTATTCATTAGAGAAATGCAAATCAAAGCTGCAATGAGGTATCACCTCACAGCGGTCAGAATGGCCATCATCAAAAAATCTACAAACAATAAATGCTGGAAAGGGTGTGGAGAAAAGGGAACCCTCTTTCACTGTTGGCGGGAATGTAAATTGATACAACCACTATGGAGAACAGTATGGAGGTGCCTTAAAAAACTAAAAACAGAATTACCATATGACTCAGCAATCCCACTACTAGGCATATACCCTGAGAAAACCATAATTCAAAAAGAGTCATGTACCAAAATGTTCATTGCAGCTCTATTTACAATAGCCCAGAGATGGAAACAACCTAAGTGTCCATCATCAGATGAATGGATAAAGAAGATGTGACACATATATACAATGGAATATTACTCTGCCATAAAAATAAACAAAATTGAGTTATTTGTAGTGAGGTGGATGGACCTAGAGTCTGTCATACAGAGTGAAGTAAGTCAGAAAGAGAAAGACAAATACAACATGCTAACACATATATATGGAATCTAAAAAAAAAAATGGTTCTGAAGAACTTGGGGGCAGGACAGGAATAAAGACACAGATGTAGAGAATGGACTTGAGGACTTGGGGAGGGGGATGGGTAAGCTGGGACGAAGTGAGAGAGTGGCATTGACATATGTACACTACCAAATGTAAAATTGGTAGCTAGTGGGAAGCAGCCACATAGAACAGGGAGATCAGCTCGGTGCTTTGTGACCACCTAGAGGGGTGGGATATGGAGGGAGGGAGGGAGACGCAAGAGGGAAGGGATAAGGGGATATATGTATATGTATTGTTGATTCACTTTTTTATAAAGCAGAAAGTAAGACACCATTGTAAAGCACTTATACACCAATAAAGATGTTTAAAAAAAAGAATGTGTGATTCTACAATTGTGCTTGGCCTCAGTGCGGGTTAAAATGAAAGCACTCTCGGCCACTAAAAGGACCCATAGATACACCCCAATCCAAGCTTCCAATTTTCCCTTTCCTAGTAAAGCTGGTCTGCAAATGATTTATCTGCCTCGAATCCTGCCAAACTTTGGCCCAGCTCTATCCAGACCTTAGACTCTAAATGGCTGAAGAAATAACAGGAAAGAAGCAGAACTGAAAGGCCACTGGGCAACTGTTTTGCTTTAGTTCTGTCTGAACTGAATAATCAACCGACTGTGGGTCAGCCCAGCCAAGTCCACCCCACATTTTATTACTCAGTGAGACAACTCATGTGACCTAAACTCAGAGCAGTCGCTGGGGCTGGCAAAGTTCTCAAGAGCCTAAGGCCCCACCGTGTATGTTTCCTAGACCTACCAATAGTGCTGTTTATGTCTTGCTAAGCCACAAAGAACATTCCATTGTGCAAAGTCAGCTTATTGCAAGTTTGGGTTTTTTGGGGGTTTTTTTAAGGAAGGAAAAAAAGAGAAAGATGAAAACCTCGGTCATCTCTCATTTGCCTGATTCTGACAGGGATCTTTGTTACTTACCAAAGCCTATGTGCTTTCCTAAATTTCCAAAGCCCCTGCAGTTGGAGAAGGCCAAGTAACTAATTCTGACCAATCAGCATTGAGCAGAAGTGATGTGTGTCATTTCCAAGCTAAAGCAATTAAGAGATAGTACACAGCCCTCCAGCTCACTCTTCCTCCACCAGCTGACCTGGATGCCATGTTTTCCACATGGTACAGCTGCCATATACAAGAAACTGAGGTCCTTAACTCATGGTTTAAAAAGGAATTATCCCAGAGAGCTACCAGACTCATGAGTGAGAAATGAACCTTTATGTATTGAACCACTGAGATCTGGGGGCTTGTTTGTTACTACACTAAAGCCTAGATTAGTCTAAGAGATAATGAGCAAGAAATCAAGGCATAGACTGAGACCTCGGGTTGTTACAAATAACTTCAATTACTGAATCAAGGTAGAGTAAGAACCCAACAATAACCCAAGCCAGGTCAGAGCTGGACTCAAGCCAGCTTGCCTGAGTACAGAGCCTCCAGTCTCTTCACCTTACTACCACCTTGGGGCTTGGTTACTCCCAGATCCTCAGACAAGTATGAGCTGGGGATGGGGCTAAGTAGTCTATAGGACAGGTAGCCTGGTGGAATTAGAACACAACAGATGGCGAAACCCACAATAGAATCTTTTCTGTGTTGCTGGGAAGTTAAAACATAAGCACTTTCTCCTTTACCATAGTTACATAGCCAACACTCTGTGCCAGGTACCTTTCGAGGTCCTATGGTGGATATAACAACAACTAAGCTAGAGCCCTGTTTTGCACTGAGCTTACATCCCAGTCTCAGTGCGGCAGAAATTGCACTGCACCAAAGGCTAGGATGCCTGGTGCTTTAGTCACAGCTTTACTCTAACTGCGACCTTGGGCAAGACCCCTCCCCTATCTGTGTTCCATTTCTTTGACTTTAAAATGGAATATTCAGACTTAATAATATCTAAAACTTTATTACATAGACTCTCTCTGAAGGACTACTTGAGGGCATAAGAAGAAATTGCAAGCCTTCTGGACAGAGAGTGTTTGCACCAGAAAGAGTCTATAGAAAAGTCTGAAGAGTTAAATCAGAAAGCTTCTGAAAACCTTGGCCATGCCTTTTCCCCAGTTTTTTAAAGCCCAACGACACCATTGGTTCTTTAAATGTGTCATATTCAAAATATTCTCCTCCTTTTTCTCTTTGGGTAGATATAGAAATTCCCCTTGGTATGCTAGCTAACTTTAAAAGCAATCGTTCCTAAAACGTACTCAAAGAAAGACACCTTGAGAAGACATGAGCTATTCTCTTATATCAGATAATTGGCTTCAGATAATACCTACCTGCACTGAATGAGAATCATGCCCTCAAGGGTTTCTATACCGATCGACTACTAAGCTTGTCTTCAGAGATTTTTAACTGAAAAATGCATTGCGTCTGTAAACTATTATGCTAGTATTGGTTTTTTTCTGTCTATATAAAAGTCCCCCAATTTCCCTGTCACTTGCTGATCAACCTGGTCTTTTTTATATACCTAACATCAGCTTAATGCAAAGCCCTTGCAGTGAATTTTGTTTATGTTCCTCAAAAGGAACATTCTGCCCTTTATTAAAGAATATTGTCTGTGAAAATATAGCAAGGATGGCTCTTATACATGATCCACTACCAAAATTCAATTCACATTCGGCCTGGTGCCTTATCTCTCCTTACAATCATCGTACAGTGCAGGATAGTGAAAAGAACACAGGTTTTGTTGTCAGACAAACCTAATGTTTAATTCTCAGTTCAGAAATTCATTGAGTGTATGAACCTCAGCATGATCCTTAAGCTCTCTGAGCCTCGGGAGAAGTGGCATGCCAGCATCTTGCACAATTTTATCAAAATTATGTGACTACCATATATTTGGTGTTTAAAATGGTATCTATTATTAAGAATGTTAGAACTGAAAGCATCTCACTTAGTCTGACTTCTCATCTTACAGAGGTGGAAACAGGACTTGAGAGGAAAAGGAGCTTGCCTAGATCTCTTGATGGTTTTAGAATCCCTTATAATTCTGCTACTGTGTCTGCTACTGGTGGGTACTGCTGTAGCCCAGATTTCACCAAAGACGTCTTGATTCAGTTCCAGTGGAGACATTTGCATTGATATGTTACTAGTCCACCCTGCTACTTTTGTTGGTTCAGAACATCGAAAAACACTCTGCCCTCTGGGCTCCCAGCACCTCTCACTACTCTGCAAGGTCAGGTCTGTCTAAGGAGATCTTTGTCTCCTTAATTTTGGTGTTCCCCAGGGTTTCATCCTGGGCCACTGTCTTTCTCACTCTGTAGAGTTACACTCCCATTTTCCATACCTCCTATGATAGTGACTTCCAAATTTGAACCTCCAACCCAGAGCTCTTCCCCCAAGCTCTAGACAATCGTCTCCAACTGGCCTTTCAACATATCTACCCAGGTGTTCCCTATCCACTACACTTTCTACAGCACTGGATGTTAATGGACCCCACTAAGTCCATGTATGGACTCCTCTTCAGCTGATGACTCTACCATCCACCCAGACACTTGATCAAAAAACTTAGGACTTTTTATGGCTGAGTAATATTCCATTGTATATATGTGTCACATCTTCTTTATCCATTCATCTGTCGATGGACACTTAGGTTGCTTCCATGTCCTGGCTATTGTAAATAGAGCTGCAGTGAACATTGTGGTACATGACTCTTTTTGAATTATGGTTTTCTCAGGGTATATGCCCAGTAGTGGGATTTCTGGGTCATATGGTAGTTCTATTTTTAGTTTTTTATTTGTAGTAAGATGGATGGACCTAGAGTTGGTCCTACAGAGTGAAATAAGTGAGAAAGAGAAAAACAAATACCGTATGCTAACACATATATATGGAATCTAAAAAAAAGAAAGAAAATGGTTCTGATGAACCTAGGGGCAGGACAGGAATAGACACAGATGTAGAGAATGGACTTGAGGACACGGGGAGGGGGAAGGGTAAGCTGGGACGAAGTGAGAGAGAGGCATGGACATATATACACTACCAAATGTAAAATAGATAGCTAGTGGGAAGCAGCCACATAGCACAGGGAGATCAGCTCGGTGCTTTGTGAACACCTAGAGGGGTGGGATAGGGAGGGTGGGAGGGAGGCTCAAGAGGGAGGAGATATGGGGATATATGTATACAGATAGCTGACTCACTATGTTATACAGCAGAAACTAACACAACATTGTAAAACAATTATACTCCAATAAAGATGTAAAAAAAAAAACTTGACTCATTTTTTAAAAATTCTTTCACAGTCCATACCACACCCTGATCTTGCACTAAATATTTCTGAAATCCATTCTCTTTTGTCCATCAATACCTCCGCTGCTCTAATTTAGGTCTTTGTCAATTTCCTCTGGAATTATTTCCCCATTCCCCCTAAGTGGTCTCCCTGCCATGAATATACACCCTTCACACCAATTGTCCACAGCAAACAGAATAACTTGCCTAATACGGGGCCACTCCAAGTGTGGTCCTCAGACACGGGAACAGTTTTCTGGACATGACAACATAAGAAGCTTGTGCCAGAATGCACATCAATCACATCACTAATCTTGCTATTTAGTTCAGCTGACTTTTTTTTTTTCATAGCAAGACATTTTCCATGAAAGAAGCAGAGTGCTGATACACAGGCTGCCACAGGCTTCTTACATCATCGCAGATCAGCACGTTGAATAGTACTGATCTCAGAAAGTCCAGGTGACCAGTGTGACATGTAAGACCCTCTAAGTTCTGACATCTGCTCCTCTTTCCAGCTCCGTGTGTCACTACGCTCAAGCTCATCTCTTCTGCTCCTGCAACACTGACCTGCCTCTCATTCTCCCCTTCTCTCAGCCTACAGCCACCCTCCCCAGCCTTGCCTACACTTGCAAGAAATACACAATGATGGGTTTCCTTCAGAAAGTCTTTGTATCACCATCATCATCCCCATCTTTCTCCTCGTGCTACTTCCATTGTATGTTATGCATCTCATTTGCTATACTGATCACATTGTTTTGGAATCATTTATATGCTTCTCCCAACCAAAATGTTAACTCCTTGAAGACAAGATCCGTATCTTACTCATCTCTATTAGTCAGAGAGTATAATATATTCTTGTATTATACTACTATATAATTATTATATTGTATTACTCCATTAACTGAACTCTGAAATCTCAGTAGCTTAACAACATTAATGTTCATTTCTTGATCACGCAAAGTCCAATGCAGGATATTTCTAGGCAGACAGTTATCCCAGGTTGCTCTCCTCCACGTGGTGATTCAGGTACACAGACTTTGTGGTCTAGCAATGGAGCTGACTCCGTGGGCCTTGGGGTCCTTTCCTGGATCTTCTGCATTCAGCTAGAGATGATATAAGAGGGAGAGAGAATAATATCACGCAAGATATTTTAGGAGCCAGGCCTGGAAGTTGCTTCCATTACTTTTGCTGAAATCCATTAACCAGAATCTAGTCACGTGGTGTCACATGACTGCAAGTGAACTAAAAAATACCTGTGGGCCCAGGAAGAAAAGGAAACTGGTCTATGAGCACCCAAGCCACACCATCCCTGAACTCCCAGCATTTATCACAGCACTAGGCATAACATTGTGGGTTCAAAAAAAAAAAAAAAGTTTCTTAGTAAGTAAATGACTGTGTTCTCACTTTTAGGCAAGTCTTTTTTTTTTTTTTTTTTTTTTTTGAGCAGAGAATGGTTTATTGCAGGGCCAAGCAAGGAGAATGTGTGACTCATGCTCAAAACCCCCAAACTCCCAGAAGGTTTTTGAGGAAGAGTTTTTAAAGGCAAAATTTGGGGTGACGGCTGCAGGGTGTGTGACTTTCTTCTATATCTAGGCAAGTCTTTATTCCATAATACACCAGCAATAGGATGGAAGATGGAGATTGATAGATTGAACTAGTAGAGGCATGCTGCCTACAGCTTGGAAGAATGGAAGCTACTAGAGGCAGTGGCAGGCACAAAAGCAGAGATGGCAAATGAACTGTCTTAGGGATGGGTTCTGGAAGTCATGCTCGGGGTTCTTGGGCAGATGGGCCTGGCTGAGGCTTCTTCAAGAGGCATCCTCTCTACTTCCCTTGCCATTTCAGGCAACAACTCGACTGCTTGATGAAAAACTTTCAAAATCCTTCCCTCATTTATCTTTCTATTTACATTTTTCATTTCCAGAGGCTTAAAGAAGAAAAGTAAAGAGTCTTACATTCCATTTATAATGGCTCCACATATTTTCCTATGTGTTTCAGTTCCCTGGGAAAATCTTAAAAGGTTACGTTTAGACTCAAGTCACTTTCCCATTTTTTAACTTAAACCATTTTAAACACTTCCATGGAAATACTGATGTCCTGTTCTTAGAATTTGGATGCAAGTGTTCCACTCAGTCTGGTCTCTAGTTGAAGAAAATTATGACTTTATTTGTAACCTGACAATGTAACATAATGGAACATCCAATCAAAACACCTCCACTAAATAGTTTGAAGAAACACAGAAAGTTTGATTATAAGATCCAATTCTGTGGAAATGCAGACTTTTAAAACTATGGGGTAGAGAAGCTTTCTGTCAGATTTACAAAGGATATTTGATTTAAGTTAGTCCATCTACCAATCTCTAATCTACCTCATACCACTTCCATACACTGGTTTCAGGTTCAGAAGGCAGACCCTCATCTTTAACTACATCTTGACTGCCTTTTAAATTCAACAGAAGTTTATGAAACAAAAAACCAAGTGGACCAAACTGTTTGCTTTTAGTTCTCTAGCTGATCCCACATGACAAGCTGGGAGTCAGTGTCCCATGACACCAGTGATCTGCCTGCTAGCTAGAAGCCAATATCTAAAGAGTCATTTGTACACACTCTTCATTAATTCACTGGTTTCTTCAGTAGATTTCGAGTGCTGATTATGTGTAGGGTACTGGACTAGCGTCCCTGAAGACTGCGATAAAGCAGAAAAGACACTTTAAGGAGCTTATAATCTGATAAGGAGAAGAAGCCATAGATGCCAATAAGTACTGTAAAATTCAAACCTATTTCCTGGACACCTGTTAATGCCAAGTATTGTGTTAAACCCTGAGGAGTAAAGATAGATGAGATTGAGGCAGACTGACACCAACAATAATAATCATGTGAATAAAATTGGTGTGAATAAAAGCACAAAGGAGCTATATACATGATGATAATGGTAGTGGTAGTCATAAATTACAATAAAGATAATCAAGACGTTAAGTTATTATGTGATTCTAGGAAACTTTCTAAGAGCTTTATCCTCATTTTAATTTTATAAGGCATAGTATTATTATTGTTATTATCCCCATGATACAGTTGAGGAACTTGAAGCACAGAGAGGTTAAGTAACTTGTCCAAGGTCACGCAGCATTAAGTGGTGGAGGCATGAGCCAAACTTGGCATTCCCATGCCAGAACAACATCACAGATGAGGAAACAATTACTTCTGCTTGGGATGTGACTGGGAATGGAATCAGAGAGCTGTCCAGGGGAGATAATTTGCTAATTCTTGAAGATGAATATAGGAAGATGGAGAAAGAAGAAAACAGGGCTCTCCAGGGAGGAGAAACAGTACCTATAAGGGCACAGAGGCATGAAAGAGTATGTCACAGTCAGGGACTGGCTGCTTTGGGTGCCTGGAGCACAGAGTTAGAATATATGCAATGGACAATGTAGAAAGATGGCTTGGAAGAGGTAGGCAGGGTTCCAAGCCTGTATCTGCCACATTTAGGAGCACAGGCTTATCTTGCAGGTGATGGGAAGCTATGCCTGTTATGCGGCTCAGGAAGGATCTCTATCAAAAGTTCCGGCCTCCCCTCCAAGCCAGGCCCTCCCTTTCTCATTTCTGTCCGACTGCTGATAACATTAGTTTTAGTATTTGACCCGTTCCCTCCTCTCTGTACCATATGATTCAGCACTTATTCTTTAAGGCTTTGCTGGCAACAAGTCACAATAGCAAATATCTGCCCCTTTTAAGCGAGCTGAGAGTTTTTAATTTAAATCAAAATTCGTCAGGGTTTAAAGTAACTAAAACAGCGACACTTGAAAAAAACCCAATTTATAAAGCACCTTTAAAGTATAACAAATTCAGAAGCAAAACAATTCAACACAGCCCCCTTCAAAGAAATAGTACTTAATGGCTGTACGTACTCAGAAAACAATCGCCAGCTCAGAAAGTGAATGTAGATATGCCAGCCAAAGTTAATGTCCAAACTGCTCCTGTACAAACAGCCTCAGTGCTTCTTTTTCTGTCGTGATGTCTCGTCTTTCTGGGGCCACCACCCCATCTCCAAAGTCCAAGAGATGGAATTGCTCCACTGGTCTTACTCTGCATGAACCTATAGTGCCTGACCTTCAAATTGTGATTTCTGCAGTCCTGAGAGGCTGCCATTCCAATGGACACCAGGCACTTCCGCATCAGTCAGCTCAAGCCTGTGATGCACTTGCTCTTCAATCTCTAGCAAAAGAAAAGGGAGGGGGTGGTGCTGTCCTGTGGCAGAAAGGAAGTGGGGAGAGGGGGCGGTTTGCCTTGGGGGAGCAGTCTGCAAAGGCAGTCAGTGGGTGCTTTGTTGTAGAGAATTTCAAAACAATAATAAAACCAAGTACTCTCCTACGCTGGAAGTTTCAAACAATGGCAGTGATGAAACAGGGCTCTGGATCAGGGCAGACACTCCCACCGCACCCCTGCTCCACGCTAGGTCACTGGTGCTTCTAGCTGATGGCTGGATTTCACAAGGGATGTGGCTGCTCCCTTTGCTGTTTTGGCTGGCATTACTTGTGGGCTTGGGCGGAGATTATCAGGTCATCCAAGAGGTCATCCCTGCTCTCATCTCTTGCTGAGAAATCTCCCTCTCAACCCCTTGAGGAAGAATCTGTGTTGTTTACTGGGTTACAGAAGACCACCTACATGAGGAAGTTGGAAACACCATCCAGAGCAGTCACGTGGGCAAAAACCTCATGGATGGATGGATGTGCCTACGAGTCACACTTGACTAACAGGGGACGGCTTGTCCATATCATTAGGGAGGGTTTGAAACAAAGGATTGATATAATCACATTTGTGTTTCACAGAAATTATTCTGGTGGCTGGTAGTGGAGGATAAACTAGGCGAGAGTCGATTGGGAGGTGATAAAAAAGATGAGACTATTTGGTTGGATGGAGAAAAATCTTCACATGAAATATCTCATGGTGCTTTTCATCTGTAACCCTATTAAAGCTGTGAACCACAGGGACCAGTCTGTAAGAAGTGCCACGTGGAGGTCAACGTGCAAAAAGGATTCTTAAAGTAATTCCGCTCTTTACTTGTCTTATAACTAGCATACTTCTTTCTCTTCTCCACCACATTTTTATAGTCACCTGTCTCAAGAACTTCTCATGTGCAAATACCCCTAGAAAAATCTTCCTCTCCATCCCCTTTTGCTCTCTTTCTCCTCTTCCTGCCTTCCCTCTCTGTTTCTACAATAAATGTTTAGTGTGAAGAATAACTTTTCGGGAATGGACTAGGAGATAAATGGTGTGTGTGGCTGCCAATTACAAATTCTCTTTGGCAGGGGAAAAGTGTGAACTCTCTCAAGTAAATAATTTGCCTTCAATCACAGTCCTGACTTGACTAAGTGCTCATTGAATAGCAGAAAAAGCAAGTACTGTAGGAATTCTGAAGAGAAGATATCGAAGATGTCGGTGTAACTTAAACTGCTTAAGACTTGTAGCCATGCTACTGTATGTAAAATAGATAACTAATAAGGACCTACTGGGAACTCTACTCAATACCCTGTAATGACCTATATGGAAAAAGAATCTCAAATAGAGTGGAGATATGTATATGTATAACTGATTCACTTCGCTGTACAGCAGAAACTAACGCAACATTGTAAATCAACTATACTCCAATAAAAATTTTTTTAAATAATAAATAATAAAAAAATGTTTTAAAGACTTGTACTTATTTATCTTTTAATCAAAGCTCTTCCCCTCATCCCCACCCCCACGGGCTAGAAACACTGTGTGTTCATATTACATACCCAGAATAGATTCACTTTATTTCTGCTAGTGTTGCTCAAATATCAAATAATTCCTTATCTCTTAAACATAAAAATATAAACATAAACATAAAAATATCAAATTGTCTTAATAACAGAGCAAAAAATTCTCTTCATTTACCACTTATATTATTAAGACTAAATAAAAATATATTTATATCAATTTTTGTCATGCATCCTTTTACTTACTACTCACAAATGGTAACTAGAATCATTGCCCTTTGCAGATAAAGGAATTGAGGTCCTGAGTTAAGGTCATTGGACTAGAAAAGTGACAGCATTGGGATAGCAACCTAGGTCTCCTTATGGCAGACTGTAAGCTCTGTGGACTCAGAGAACTTTATAATGAATGTAGTTTCCTAAGTGCCATTCACCTAGCCTTGATCACACACTAGAAAAGCATTCATTAAGTTCCAACCATATGACATCAACAACAGCAGAGGACTTTCAGTGGACGCTCTTCCCGTAAAGAGAGTAGGACCACCGATCAGGAAACTGGGCTTCTGACATTTATCCACTGTCATCCTTTTAAGCATCCTTTTGGCATCTGTCACAATGGCACCAAGCACCTCTGCAAATGTAAGTTTTCCTGTGAATAATAGGAAGAGGAGACTTTGCAGCCTTGCTCAAACTTTATAAAAGAATTCCTGGGAGAAATGGAAAAATGAGCAATGTTCCTACTGGCTACTCCTCAGAGGATTTACAGGTAAATAAGCCTACTGGTTCCAACAGCCAGATACAGCCCAGACCTACTACTGTCTATTCTTTTATTCAACACTTTAAAAAGCTTGGGTAGTTTTAACAGGGAACAAAATATGCTGCATTCAGAAGCTCACTTCAGGGCATGCTGAATAGAGAACAGACTGCCTTAAATATTTAGAGCTGAGCTGAGAAACAAAACTCTCAAGAAGTTTGTCAAATGCATCGTCATTTGTCTGTGGTTAGCAGCAGCCAGCTGAGAACAGGAAGTCATTTTTCAATTACCTGGTCACTCAATACATACCTGAAACTTCCCAGCATTAATCACTCAAATATAAATCTTCTTTGCCTAAAGGATCAGATATACTTAGAGCCTACTTGGAACCAAAGTCACTGTATCTCAATGCAACCACATCTCCATGGGCAAAAGTGTCCCTGCAATCAATGGCCTCACCCACCTGGCCACTTACCTGGTGATACCTGGGACCCATAAAATCTGGGCTCGGAAGAGCAAGGACTCCAGTAGCTCACTGGCAGAAAAAGATGCTGGGGTGGAGAAAGGAGAAGTTAAGGGGCAGGGAGAGTTGGGGAAAAGAATAAATACTTTGATTCTAAGGAAGCCTCATTCTTCAGGCATCAGTCAATAATGGATTAACAGAGGCAAAGGAGTGACATAGAGGTAGAGAGTTTATTTGTAGCCAGAGGCTGAATAAGAAGCAGATGTCTCTGCTGTTCAGAAAGACCCTGTAATGGATTTCCACTTCTTATGCACAGAAGGTTTCCTGTACATGAATCTGAAAGCAAGAGGATGGGAAGAAAAAGGGAGAGAGTTGCCTGCATTGTGGGTAAGGGAAAGGATTACAAATTATATTGTCTTCGGGAAAACTGTTCTTATCCTAAGGCTGGAAGTAGTTTGAACTGCCTGCAAGCATTTACATGTGTCCTTGGAGGAGGTGTGAGTGTGCACCCAAATATGGATTTGTGTCCATGAGCTGTCCTCAGCTGGTTGGAAGACCACGGGAAGAGCAAACACACGTCTTCATTTCCCACTAAGAGTGACCTCAAAGCAGACCTGGTTTGCCAAGACCTTTCCTTTCTCACACAGCCAAATCCGGGAAATGAACAGCTACAAATCATTTTGCCCCACGGGTGGCCTGTGTAAGAGAAAGTTATGGAGTGCATGTTTGCAGCCTTCAAAAAATTATATGTTGAAGCCCTAAACCCCAATGGTATTGGGAGGTGAGGGTTTGGGAGTTAATTAAGTTTAGATGAGGTCAAGAGGGTGGAACCCCCATGTTGGGATTAGTGTCCTTGCAAAAAGATCAGAGTTTGCATTCTTTGCCTTGGGAAAACACAACAAAAAGATGGCTGCCAGCCAACCAGGAAGAGGGCTCTAACCAGACACTGGATCTGCCAGCACCTTGATCTTGGACTTCTCAGCCTCCAGATCGATGAGAAATAAATGTTTGACATTTAAGCCACCTAGTATAGTATTTTGTTGTAGCAGCCTGAACTAAGCCAGAAGAGATCTATAGGATAGAGTCTTGGAGGAAGCCAACTTCTGTGAGCAGGGGATGGTGATTTACTTCAAACAGGAAGAGAATTTTACTGTAAAGGGTTGAAGAAGTGCTTTCTCTCTGACAAGGAAAAAAACAACAGAAAAAGTGAGGAAAAACCTGGGGTATGTCATAAGGGGATCTCTACAAAGGAATCAACCTTTTTATCTTCCTCTTAGGTGATGGAAACAGTGATATTTAACATCCAGCCTGATTTAATGTTTCTTGTCATGTTCTCATTATCTCAAATGTTTAGTAAAATCTACTACATTGAAGCTTTATATTGATGGTGTTGGGAGAAATAAAAGGACGGGGTAATAAAGAGAAGAATATCTTACACATTGGGACCAACACGCTGGTGACGGCAAGGTATGGAGGGAGAAAAGAGATCCAAGAGGTCTAAAGGGTGAAGCAGAAAGTGGCTGTAGAAGACAATGACCACAAAGAAGCAGCTGAATGTGAATAAACTTGGAAATAGACATTATTCCCAAATGTGCTGGAGAGAAGTGATTCAAGACTTTAGGTCACATGAGGAATCCTTACTCATTGGATAGACAGATCAGGGCCATAACAGAGGTCTCATGGAGTGAAATGGGGACACAGTGGAGGGATACCTAATACATTCTGCGGAGTCAAAGGATGATTAGGAAAAATTCCCTGCAGTTGTTGACACCGAGCTGGGTTTTGAAGGATGAATAAGAGTTAGCCAGAAGAAGGTGGAGCAGATCATTCTGTCATTATAGGCAACAAAAACAGGTATTTTTAGGTTGATAATTTCACCTCCATCCTCAATCATACTTTATCTGGGTAACTCTAGAACATATATGCCCTGAAGGTCATAGGATGCAATTACCACCTGGTACCATATAATAATTAAATTCTTCCACCATTTTTCTCTGTTTGAATAAGTGCCAAAACATTTACTAGATCTTTGTTTGCATGTGCTCATAAACTCTATCTCTCATGAACTTATCCCACTGTAGCCTCTGGATCGTCTTTTCTTCTTATGCCCCAATTTATACCCCATGCGATAGCCTTCCTCAGTACTGCTGGCAGGCTGGCCAGGACTGGGCTGATGTTGCTGACTGCACGATCTAGCTCAGCTGCACGACTCCGTGGACTGAGATGACTCAGGGAGCAGCTGAAGCATTTTCAAATGCATATGTGGATGCATCCATCTCCAAGTCCAATCTGAACTGGCCACCTAATTCTTTTGTTATCTTTCAGTTTGGAACATGCTGGAATGGCAATTATGAAATTTTTGAAAGATTCATTGGCACCATTAGAATGAAATTCATCTTCAGAACAAAGAATTTGACTTGCTTGCTTGTGCGTACAAATAAAACCTGCCCAAAAGCCTGGAATAACTCCCATTTTCCTCCTTGGCAGAGTTTCCGTCCTCTAGAAATAAAGTAATTCTGAGAGGCAGCATGCTTTGCAACTTTATTCTTCTTCATTGGAAATAGACCAAGCCCTGGGGAGGGAATATATGGGAGAAATGTTATATTGAGAATTTGTAGTGCTTGTCAAAATAATGAACATTTACTCAACGCCTGCAACATAGTAGCTGCTTTCTCTCTTGTGTCCTTAAATTCGGACAGTAATTCTGTGAAAAGTATTGTTGTCCCTGCTTTATAGAAAAGAAGACAAATCTGGAGAGGTGAACTCATTTATCCAAGGAAACACAGTGGTGAGACAATAGTCACACTCTGGTGTGACTCTAAGCCTATGCTCTTTTCGAAACACAGATGGAACCTTCCCTTGAAAAGAAAGGAAAGGGTCCTTGGCATCACCCACGCTGGTATGCCAGGGTCTTCAGGCTCTAGTGTCAGAAGGTGGTAAGGCTGGGTGTGCTCTGAGACCTCCTATGTAGGCCAATCTTAACTAGCAAATGAGGCTTCTTTCAAAATGACTTTGATGCTGGGAAAATATTATGAACCTTGAATGGGAACAGTGGACCTATGCTCCAACGTCTAGATGAGGTGCCTGTGCTGACAGAGGGCACCCCATTATTTTTTCCCATAAACATGGGCAGAGCCAGGCCTCGGGTAGGTGGCTGAATCAGCCACGTTGGTCTCCCTCTGCTGGGTAGTGTGCTTATTAAAAAGAGCTCTTGGGGTCAGACAGATTCAAACCCCAGTTCCACTATGTGTTAACCTTGTGACCTTTGGGAAAGCACTTAACCTCTCTGAGCCTTAACAGGGTTACTGGGGTGATTAAATGCTGTATAAGCCTCAGCATGGTACCTGGTTTAGGCAGGTGCTTAAGGTAGGATGTCCCGTGGACATGTACCCCACCCTGAAAATAAAGACTCACGACTGGACTGGGCTTGCCCTGCCTTGGTATTGACCCCAGGAAGCTGGCAGCAGAGTAAACATGGATTTAGGGAAGCTGCATGGTTAAAACATTCCCCATACACCTATTAATTCACCTTATCTCCACAGGATAAAGGATTTAATATTTTGGTGAAGTATCGCTGAAGTCCAAAGCCCAACTCTGGCAAAATAATTTAGAAGAGCAAATAAAAAGCAGCTAATCTCTATTTTACTGTGAAGCATAAATTAGAAATAATAAAAAAATGTTAGGAGACAGCCAAGTCATCTTAAGGACACTGATGTATTTGTCAACTTTACCATCTTTTAAAAATAAGAGCGTTGCATTTTTTTTTAACTTTTTAAAAATTTATTTATTTATTTTTGGCTGCCTTGGCTCTTCGTTGTTGCTTGCGGGCTTTCTCTAGTTGCGGCGAGCGGGGTTACTCTTTGTTGTGGTGCGCGGGCTTCTCAATGCAGTGGCTTCTCTTGTTGCGGAGTATGTGCTCTAGGCACGCAGGCTTCAGTAGTTATGGCATGCGGGCTCAGTAGTTATGGCTTGTGGGCTCTAGAGCGCAGGCTCAGTAGTTGTGGCGCACGGGCTTAGTTGCTCCGCGGCATGTGGCTTGAACCTGTCTCCCCTGCATTGGCAGGTGGATTCTTAACCAATGTGCCACCAGGGAAGCCCAAGCACTGCATTTCTGATCAAGTCATTCCGGAGAGAGAACTGATTCCCCATCTTAAGCAATTCATAGCTTTTCTCTTTGTAGGACTGAAAATGCCACATAAAGAGAGGGCTGTGTATCGTCTTAATAGTTCAAGGTATTTGAATATAGGGTACGAATAACCAGTGACTGGGAAAGGACAGTAAATCTCTCACACAGGTGAGATGAGACTTTAAAATAATGGAACTGTTTCCAAGGACATCCTTCAGAGACTTAATCTGAACATTAGATAGCAGCGGTCCGGGCAGGTATGCTGTCCTCTATTTTTCTCCCACCAGAGTGTGCTGACCCTCAGACTCTCAGCAAGGATATGGCTGATGGCCGTCTGCACCCCTCCACTCTCTTTCTCATGACCTCCTGCCTGCAAGGTCAGCCCGACCCACTTCTCCAGGATGTAATGGACCTGAGGATGAGGCACTTGGGCAGCTATGACCCTTCACCTCTGGTCCAGTCCTGACCTCATGCCCCACATAAAGTGATGAGAAATCTGCTTCCTTGTTGTAGTTCTAACTTTTTATTTTGCTGTAATTTTAGACTTGTAAAAGTAGTACAGAAAAGTACCCTTCACCCAACTTGCTCTAATGTTAACATCTTACATAACCAGAGAGCAAAATTATAGAATTATAAACCCAGGAAATTAACACTGGTGCAAAGTTATTAACTAAACTACAGACCGGTATTTAACAGTTGCAGACAATACTGCCATGAAGAAACTGGTGCATATGTATTTTCATATTGTTGAGATATGTCTTCAGGGCAGAATCGTAGAAGCTGGAATGCTGTGTCAAAAGATAAGTGCATTTATAGTTCTGTCAAGTGTTGCCAAATTCCCCTCCAGATGATTTGTACCAGTGTGCATTCCCTCTAACAATGTATAATAGTAACTGTTTCCCCACAGATTTGTCAACCGATTGATTAACCTTTTTAATCTCTGCAAACCTGGTAGGTAAGAAATGGTGTCTTGAGGTGTTTTCATTTTTATTTCTCTAATTGTGAGTATGTTGGAACATTTTTCATATGTTTGAGGTCCATCTGCTTTGCTTTTGTTGCTATATCAAGGAAAGGCATGGAATTATGCACCCATTCAAGCTGGGTGTGGGCAGAGAGGAATGGTCTCAGATTCTCTGGTCAAAAGTTGGACGTTAGCAGTCATTGTCCCTCTGCTGGCTCTGCTCTCAATGCCAGCAGAGGGACAATGACATCCCCAGCCCTGGGGATGTCCTACTCTGCTTAAAGATACCAGGAGTTGTTCTTTTCCCAAGAAACTGAACCTACAGAAAGAGCATGGGCTTGGGGTCAGTTGAACCTGGTACTACTTTCAAGCTATGAGTTTTGGGGCAAATTACTTCACCTGCCTGAGTCTCAGTTTCCTTATCTTTAAAATGGGGATAGAGAGAATCTCTCTATTTCACATGGCTGTCACAAAGATTAAATGAGTCAAGGGGCACAAAGCTTTTCCCCAAAGTTTAACAAGTAAGAGAACCTTGGCAAGTGTTAGTTCTCCTGAATTCTCTCCCCTCCCAACACGGACCATGGAAGAGTGTTTCATTAACAGTAACACCCCTTGTGGTTGCCAAGGGGAGGGGACATGGGAGAGGGATGGACTGGGAGGTTGGGATCAGCAGATGCAAACTATTATATGTAGAACTGATAAACAACAAGTTCCTACTGTATAGCACAGGGAACTATATTCAGTATCCTGTGATAAAACACAATGGAAAGAATATGAAAAAGAATGTGTATATATGTATAACTGAACCAATTTGCTGTACAGCAGAAATTAATACAACATTGTAAACCAACTATATTTCAATAAAATTAATTAAAAAAAAACAGTAACAACCCTTGCCTTCAGATACCTGAGAGAGATGGGTGCCCATTGAAGAGGTTTGAACCCAAACATTGCTTCTTTGACTGTGGAGTAGAAAAACAAGATGGCTCTTGGATACTAGATCAGGAAGATAACTGAAGTAGGGAACATATCCAGCAAATAAAAATACAGGATGCCCAGTTAAGTTTAAATTCTACATTGTACATATGAATGATATTCATGTAGGATGCTCTCCTAAATTTAGAAAACTCATAATATTATTTTAAGCATGCTCTTAAAGTATGGTTATTTGGTGAGACTAGTATTGCCAGGTAAAATACAGGATACTCACATCTGAATTTCAGATAAGCAATGAAATTCTTGGCATAAGTGTGTCCCACACATTGTATGCAACCTACTTATACTAAAATTATTTGGCTTTGGTCTGAAATTCAAATGCCACATGGGACATAATTACACTAAAAGAAGGATTAGTTATCTGAAATTCACACTTAACTGGGCATCCTCTATTTTATCTGGCAACCTTAGCAGGAGACCTTCCACCTCACTAAAAACCACCTGCCTATTGTCCTTCATGAGAAGTGGGTGTCCATCCATCGTCCACTCTGTGCAGATCACTGGACCAGCTGGTGCCCGAGGATGCCAGAGAAGTAAAAGAAATAAGCAACGAAACCTAATAAATAGGATGAAATGGCTGGCAGTTGTATCACTTAGGATACTTTGATTGCAAATGACAAAAACCCAACTTAAGCTGGTGTACACACAAGATGGGCTGTAGCCCCAGGTAGGTGGAAGGGATAGAGCTGACTGAGGTGTGTCAGAAGGAAGAGGATCGAGAATGTGGTCGAGAACATCTCTGTTTTTCCATCCCTCAGCTTTGCGTTTCTGTTCTGACTTCTCAGGCAATTTCCCCATGTGGCGGCAATGATGGGAACCAACAGTTTCAGCTCACATCATCCTAATAAATAACGATCCTATGAAAGAGAGGAGCCCCCCCACCTCTCATTTGTACCTGAAAGGCCTGGGGCTGCCAAGTGGAAGCATTAGCCTCTTCAGAGAGCACGGGAATGGGTTTCCCCAGAAGAAAGACAATCTTTGCCACCAAAGGAATTGGAGAAAGAAATGTGCAAAAACTGTACCACTCGATAAAAGTTTGTTAATCAGGAAAATCTCTAATACCAAGAGATTCTTGCATTGGCAGGAGGGAGGAATCAAAGCAGAGATATGACAGGTGACTGACGAGTTGCCTACAATAGTCTAGAGAAACCAGTAGTACTAGTATGAGGCCAGGGAGAATAATGAAGTGATGAAAGTTTACCACTCTTTATCACTCTACCTGATATAGGGATGAAATCCACATGTTCTGTTCTTCCTATGGATCAATGAGTCTCCCTCGAGTTTTCTAATGAATCTCCCCTTATGCTTAAGTTATCTAGAGACGTTTTTTGTTGTTTGCAACCAAAAGAGTCTTCATGGACACAGGGAGTTTCTAATTCAAGTCCATTTTGACTACTAAGCCTATGTATGTGAGAGAACTGGGGAAAAGAAGCAAGCAAGAAAGAAGCTCCTGTCCCAGGAATGTTCCAGTTCTTGAGAAGTTACCTAATATCATGCAATATCCTTTTGTGAGCCTCAGTGTCCCCATCTGTAAAATGCTAAACGATTTACAATCTTCCAGTTGTAAATTCTGACAACCTATGAATTTTTGAGAGCCCAGGATGAGCCAATGTACATATTTGTTTAAAGCCCCTGTACTGATGGTTCCAATAGCCTGTGACACTGGTAAAGCTTAGTGCCAACACCAAGATCCTGCCGGAAACACAGCGGAGTGAAGTAGTCCAGACATGCTCCTTTGTTTATTTGTAAACCAGAATGTCTGGGCTCCCTGGAGGTGTGCCTCTGCCTATTGACCCATGAAATAAGACACAAATCTAACGGCAAAGACCTTGAAGAATAACATAGAACTTTAGTGAAGGCTTTTGAAGGAACTCAGAAGACTGCTGCTCCCATAAAACACACAGCAGAATTTCTTTAAAATCTTTTTTGAACATATTCCTCTTCCCTCAGATTTGATAATACAGGGCGGCTACTGCACCTCTTTCTGTCCACAGAGCGCCCTCATTACCAAGAGCACCCCCAGTGTCCCCCCTCCTGTGGGATGCCCCCCATCACCCATACACTCCAGTGGCCCCTCCAAATCCTGACTTGTTGTCCTGATGTTCTTGCAAAATGAGGCTTCCTAAAACTTTGGCAGATAGATTGCAACTTCATTCAATAAACACCCATATGACTGGGAGGAAGGGGTCCCTAAGGGAAAATTCAAGCTGCATTTCATACTCCGATGCCAGTTCCATCCCCTATTTCAGTTCTAAAGTTTAATGATAGGGCTTCCCTGGTGGCGTAGTGGTTAAGAATCCACCTGCCGATGCAGGGGACGCGGGTTCGAGCCCTGGTCCGGGAAGATCCCACATGCCGTGGAGCAGCTAAGCCCGTGCGCCACAACCACTGAACCTGCGCTCTAGAGCCCGCGAGCCACACGTACTGAAGTCCGTGCGCCTAGAGCCCGTGCTCCACAACGAAAGAAGCCACCACAATGAGAAGCCCGTGCACCATAATGAAGAGCAGCCCCCGCTCGCGGCAACTAGAGAAAGCCCGCGCACAGCAACGAAGACCCAACGCAGCCAAACATAAATAAAATCAATTGTTTTAAGAAATAAAGTTTAATGATAAAAAATTAATTCATTTAAAAACCCTAGTCCAGGGCTTCCCTGGTGGCGCAGTGGTTGAGAGTCCGCCTGCCGATGCAGGGGACACGGGTTCGTGCCCCGGTCCCGGAAGATCCCACGTGCCGCGGAGCGGCTGGGCCCGCGAGCCATGGCCGCGGAGCCTGTGTGTCCGGAGCCTGTGCTCCGCAACGGGAGAGGCCACAGCAGTGAGAGGCCCGCGTACGGCAAAAAAAAGAAAAAAAAAAAAGAAAAAAAAAAAAAAAAAAAAACCCTAGTCCAGCTGGCAGTTAAAAGCGGCCTCACTGGGGCCTCCCTGGTGGCGCAGTGGTTGAGAGTCCGCCTGCCGATGCAGGGGACACGGGTTCGTGCCCCGATCTGGGAGGATCCCATATGCCGCGGAGCGGCTGGGCCCGTGAGCCATGGCCGCTGGGCCTGCGCGTCCGGAGCCTGTGCTCCGCAACGGGAGAGGCCACAACAGTGAGAGGCCTGCGTACCGCAAAAAAAAAAAAAAAAAAAGCGGCCTCACTTAACCCAGAGGCTGCATGTGACGCCCCGCTGGGCCGCCGGTGTCGCAAGGGGGCGGCTGCCTCACGCAGAGGCCACCCAAGGCCCAGGAGTGGGGAGGCCGCCGCCACTCCCCAAGGCACTGGTGCTGGCCAGGGGGGGGGCCTTCTGTGTCCGCTGGGAGGTAGGCACTGCTGATCGCCCGGGACAGACATCTGAGGACACTGCTGACAGGGTGACCTCAGCCTCCTGGCTCACGTCCGACTGACGGGGCTTCAGCGCCCATGGAGGAATCGCTGGAAACTGGGCTCGTGTTGGCAGCAAAGCAGCTTCTTCAGGAGGATTCAAGGTATTCATAGAGGTGAACTGAGTTATTTCAAACCAAAATGGACAGACTTTGTGTAAAGTGACCTACAGCTCTCTGTTTGGGAGGTGATACTAACAAGCCACCATCATCTCACGCCTTTGAACTAGCATCTCCCTCCCATGCTCTCTTCTCTCTTCTCCATCCTCCACATTTTAAGACAAAATTTTAAAAGGATCATATCACTGCTCTGCTTTAACCCTTAAGTAACTTCTCACGTACTTGCAGGACGAAGACCAGAACCCCTCAGGGGACCCCACAGGCCCTGCAGGTCAGCCCTGCCCCCGCCCAGCCTCACTCATGCTCCCCTGTTCCCTGTGGCAGCCACTCCAGACTTGTTTCTTTCCTTCAGGGCCCTGGCTTCCTCTCACCAGGGCCTTTGCACATTCTAGTCCCTCTGCTGAGAACCTGTCCTCCGCCCTTTAACTAGTTAGTGTATATTCTCCCATCAACATCAACTTAAATCTCACTTCCTATGGGGAAGCTTCTTACTTATGTTTCCAAACCAATATTTATCACAAACGCAGTGTTCCTTTTGTTTTTATAGTTCTTTGATTAAAATATAAGTTTCGGGGCTTCCCTGGTGGCACAGTGGTGGAGAGTCCGCCTGCCGATGCCGGGGACACGGGTTTGTGCCCCGGTCCGGGAAGATCCCACATGCCGCGGAGCAGCTGGACCCGTGAGCCATGGCCACTGAGCCTGCGCGTCCGGAGCCTGTGCTCCGCAATGGGAGAGGCCACAGCAGTGAGAGGCCTGCGTACCGCAAAAAATAATAATAATAAATAAATAAATAAAATAAAATATAAGTTTTATTTTGATTAAAATATAAGTTCATGAAACTGGAGGCTGGGACTTTGTTTTATGCTTACTTTTGTTTTTCCGCTAACTAGCATTAAGACTTGAAATATGGGTCTTGAAGGAAGGAAAGAAGGAAGGTGGGGGGAGGGAGGACCTCACATGGGCAGCTCCAGGAGGTGACCTCCAGGCCTCTGGCTGGGGTCACTGGGTGGATGGTGCTGCCATTCTCTGAAACAGACAGGACAGAAGATCATCATCTTAGGAAGATGATGAGTTCAGCTGGGGACTTGGTCGGAGAACCCAGTGGTCATTTCTCTGTCAGTCTGAAGCTCAGGGGAAGGAGTAAGTGCTAACACATAAATGTCTGCCTCTGCCTTGTGAGTGGATGGGGTCTCAGGAGGAAGAATGCACATGAAAAGGGGAGCACTGGGCCACAGGAAGCTTGCACAGAACCCATCTTCAAGTACTAGGCAGAGAGTGAGCAAGCCCTAAAGAAGACAGAGAAAGAACATTCAGAAGACTACAAAAATCCAGAGAGTAGGGTCAAAGACACAAGGACCGTTTCCAGGAGGGAGGCACCGAAGCTGTCCAGTGTGGCTGAGTGGCCCAGCACGGTGTGGACTCAGAGTGTGCACTGGAACGACTTTGGCAGGGGCAGTGCCAGGAGAGTGATGGTGGAAGGACCCGGATTGCAGGAACTGTGGAGAAAGGAAGAGAAGGCTGGAACTGTAGTCAATGCTTTAGAAGCTTGGCTCAGAAGAGGGAAACCAAAGTAACAAAAAGAAAGCGGCAGAAGAGCATTAAAAAGATTTGGGCATTTTTATAGGCTGAGTTGGAACAAACCAGTGAGACAAAGAGGGAGCATCCGTGACAGAAAGGGGGTGACAGGTAGGTGGAAGCCCTGAAAGACTGGCATTGAAGGACGAACGACTGTTATTCCCACTGCCGGGCACGGTGTCTGGCACCCAGCAGGTGATCAGTAAGTATTGAATGAGTGAATGAATGAATGATGAAGAAATAAACAAATGGACAGACGGAGGTGAAGAGAATGGCTTTGAGAAAGACCTTCCTAGACTGGAAAGAAGCCAGAGTGGGTGCAGATATAAATAAACTGCTATGGGTTATAACTAGTATTGCAGCAAAATTTTCATTTTGAATGAACACTTATCTCGGGAGCTATTTAGAGAGAGAGAGTGTTGAGAGGTCGAGACACTTGTCACACAGGGACCCCAAATGAGACCCCGCTGCCATTTTTCCAGGCAGCTGTCCCTTGGCTGCCATGGATGAGGCTGAGGGAACCAGAAGATGCAGTGGTGTGGGGAAAGCTGGCCTGGAGTCAGGAAGATATAGTTTTTAATCCTGTTTAAAACTTCGTACTCGTTTGACCTTGGGAAGCTCTAACCTCTCTCTACCTGAGTTTGTTCCTTGTAGAATGGTGCTAAAAATTATCCTTTAGTCATGGGCTTTTGTGAGAGTGAGTGTAACATGACTAGCTCCGTGCCTGCCACAGAAGTGCTCAAAAATTGAAGATGATGCTGTTATGATTGCTTGGGTTGTTGATGCTGTTGTTTTGCAGCCAAGAAGCAAACCCTCCTGCGTCTAAATATTGTATTTAGCAGACACCTGAGAATCCTTTATAAAGTGACTGCCCTGAGTATGCTTGCATGGTGTCCCATCAACAAGTTGACAAGCCAGCCGGTGACTTACGGAAACCACCAATGGAACATAAAGTAGTCCAATGTCTGATACACAGTCAAAAGAAGTGAAGGGCCCCAAGCCCAGGCTCCACAGCAAAGGCAGATGAGCAGGTGAAACAGACACTTATGCAAATGAAACAACCAGACAAGGGAGTCCGTCAGCGTGGATGTAGGGCCACCAGTTGACGCAGTGCATCCCGTCCTCCCAGACAGCACTGTCCATATGGGGTTTTGGATTCCATGAACCCAGGATGGTGCAGCCAGGAATAGAGTGCTAGAGGGGTCCTGAGCCCAAGTCCCAAGAGATGCTTTGCTGAAGTCAAGTGAGGAGAACAGGGTTTGGTGCCTAAGCAGAACTGAAGAGGGTTTGGGTTGGAGCAGAACTGCAAGAGGAATCAAAGTCGAGAGTCAAGGCAGAGGCAGAAGAGGAGATGGCTGGAAGCAAAGCAAGGGAAGCCAGCTGATTGCAGAAAACCATGATCGCTCAAGGTTTCCAATCTGCCCCGGTTAGTGTTCATCACTTGACATAAAGACTCAGGATGTGTACCAGGTGGCACTCCCTGTGCACAGAAACCACACACTTCGCATTTTGACTCTATTCAATTTTTCTTCTGTTAACTCGTCTTTGTTCTTTTTTATTATTAGTAATTTCCTGGCATTTGTTTGTGTTGAATGTATAAGTTAAAGTCCTTTGGGGGCAGCAGTCAGGGTATGAATGCATATATTGCAGTTCTTTTAATTCTGTCATGTTAGATGGATATATCTTTGTAAACTACATTAAAACCCTTCTCTAATGAGTCAGGGTACAAATAATTAAATAATACATACTTTTTAAGTGTATAGCTATGCATAATTTCCAATCTATTTTACTTGGCCACCTCTTCCTCAAGTAATCTATTCTTATCTTCTTGTTTCTCTCATCTCTATTCCAGAGTCCTGATTGAAGTTGGTAGCTGGGGTTGGAACATGTTTGGGGAACTAATCCCTTTTCATTCTTTGTAAGCGACCCCAGTTTTGGTGGGGAATGAGGTGGAGTGTTAGTAAGTAAACAAACAAATAAATGCAGCCTGTTTCTAGAATGACAATAGATACCATTTACTGAGCACCTGCTATTCGGTGAGCACTGTGCCAAGGGCTCTTCATATTTTATTTCATGTAACCTTCACAATAACTAAATTGGGTGGTTTCCCCACTTTATTGATGGGGAAACTGAAGATGGAAGTAGTTGCACAGGTCACTCAGCTAGTAAGAATTCTGAATCCAAGGGTACCAGACACACGAATCCTGGCTCTTTCCGCTAACACGCACACACATACAAAAATGTGTGCATGGGTGTACACAGACACCCCACAGAACACCAAATAGTGGAAAGGGCTAGAATGTGCCATCGGATTCAACCAGTTACCTTGACTTCTCCAGCAATGTCCCCAAAGTGAAAGTCTCCCTCCTGGAACTCAAGCATAGGAACAATGGCTTTCCGTGGCTTTGTGGTCCATCTCAAGGTCATCGCCAACTCAGACCCACTAATTCACTGAATTGCACGTCTTGAGAATTTGCAGACACAAGTGATGAATGCCCATAGAACCCTCACACACACTTCATGCCTCAGAAAGGGGCAGTGATCACATCTCAAAACCTCCCTGGCTTCAGCTTCATAGAAGCAGGGTCCCAGACTGCCACTGAGATGCCATGAGAAAATGAGCTTGTCTACCACCTTCCCTGGTAATGCTTGTTTTCTCAAAGTTGGCTATCGGCTTACGTAGATGGATTTTATTTTCCTCACTATGGCCCTGAAAGCCGTATGGGAATAGCAAAGAGCAAAATCCACTTTCATTCCTGCGGACAGACCAGAGGGGGCTGGAGCAGCACCATGAGGAGACCGCGTTCCTCTCTGGCCTGGAATTCACTGCCTAGGATTCTTTCAGGGGAAGAAGGCTAAAGCCTCTTCGATCTTCACGGGGCCTCTCTGAAAACCAAAGTGCTCTTGGAAGGAGAGGAGATTATACTACACGAGGATTCATCCCCCCAAACTCCTCTAATCCTGGCTTTTAGCTTTGACTAATCCCCTATGAGAAGGGGATAAGTGATAGGGATGGCGAGTGAAAGAGGTGGGAAAATAAGAAAGAGCTGGAAAGGAAAACAGGCTGTGCCCAGAGCCAGCCCCCCGGCCAACCTTCCTATGCACACCCACCTGCAGTAAAGGCTATGAGGTCGTGATACATCGTGTACTCGCCATGAGGGTCTCGACTCAGACATATGCTTGTTGGCCCCAAAGCAGTCATTTGTTCACAAGATCATTTAATAGTTTTTGTTCACTCATTAGACAAATATCCACTAAGGACCTATTATCCACCTTTAAAGACCCACAGTCTAATGGAGAGACACTTATATACACATTTTATATTACAATAGGAGTAAATACAGCAAGATATAGATAGATAATGGGTGGATGGATGGATGGATGGATGGATGGATGGATGGATGGATGGATGGACAGATGAATGGATAGATGGATGGATGGATGGATGGATGGACAGATGGGTAGGAGGGAGAGGGGAAGGAATTAATTTAGGAACATTAAGTTTAGTTGTTTTATTTTTAAGGGGGGTGGAGGAGGTAATTCTTGAGCTGATTCATAAGGCATGACAAGAGTGGGCTAGTGAGAGGGTATGAAAGAAAGCTTTCCAGAGAGACAGAGCAGTGTAAGCAAAAACATGAAAAACTGAAAAACCAGTAGTGTGTGTGTGTGTCTGTGTGTCTGTGTGTCTGTGTACGAACAACACCACTTTCAATCTAGCTGTTTAGTAAAGTATAAGGGGCAAAGTATGAAGCAGAAGTGGCAGACTTGGGTCAGTTCATAGAGCTCATGTGAGCCGAGCTATGGAGTCAGAACTTCACCCTTGGACAATGAGTACGACTGAGGGATTGAGAGCAGTAGTGACATGATCAGGGGGTGACATGATCACAAGTCAGGGGGTGGATTCGCGTAATTAAAGAAAACTTCCTGGAGAAGGGAGATCTTGTGCCTGTGTCTTGCTGGTAAATACAATAGGGATTAACAATTATTCAAAGAATCTGAGTAACCTGTGGCCATATCACCAACTTTCCTCAATACAAAGAAAATCCAACTTATTTTTCTTTACTCTCCATTGTGGGTGTAGAAAAGCAAAGGTCTTGCCATTTTTCACTATGATATTGACCAAAATTCTGACCTCTACATCCGCAGGTAATAGGTATTCATACCCAATGGTAAAGGAAAGAAAGAGTCAATCAACAACAACCAGAAGGTTCAGAGAGGTTGTGTAGGACACATAACTAGTAAACCACTGAGCCATGATTGGAAGCCAGGTCTGACCTCAAGTCCAAAGCCCTATATGATTGAGCACCTAGCCTCAGCTATGACACAACATAAAATGTTCACCCTCTTTTCACTCTCCAATTTCTTCTACTTAGTGAAATCTCTCCTCTTTCATGAAGACTTCTATACTCCTCCCCCAGCTCACAATGACTTTCCCCTCCAAGAGACCCTTTATATTTGCAGTCAAAATTATGCAATCCCCCTATATTACTCAGATATTGTTTCATGTCTGTTATTCATACCCACACACTGAAATTCTAAAGTCTTAGGAGCCCAGGGACCTATTAGGAGACAATTCATGCTCATAAGATGAGAAGAAACACAGGAGAGCCATGAATTGCCTTCATTCTGATCTATTTTTTCAAGGCTGTTTACAGAGCAGATGGAGAGAGTGTCTCCAGGTAGTGTCTTCCAGAACAAATGGCAGGTTTGCTTACTGTGCAGGATAATAAAGGTAATGTCACCTTCTGGGGCAAAGAATAGACATGCTTACTTCCCATTATGAAACATCTGAGTTGCCTCAGTTCAGGCGTCCTCCTCAGGGCCACTTTGCATCACCCTATGGAAATGGGCTCAGGAACAGGTGGAGATGCTGATACTCTGGTGACTGCCATTGCTGTGACTAATGAACTGCCCTTTGTCTCTGACCCTGGAATTGTGTGTCCTCTGCCAGCATCTGTGAATCTATGGCACACTAACTCATTACTATGCAAGCAGGATAAAATTCCAGATTCTACACAGTTCTCAGTAGGATTGTATCTAACAATCCTCCAGTCTTCTCTCCCAAAGCCAAGAAAGTCCTCATCACATAGCAGGGCCTTAACAAAAACAGCCATAACAAGAGAAGGAACAACACATTTTCAGCATTCACTCGGTCTTTTGAGATAGTCAAAATCTCATCAATCAAATTTCTAAATAACATGTAGTCATGTGACTTAAATGAGTATTGATCCAGTATATTGTCGTGATTGAGAGCATGAATCTGAGGTCAAACCAGCTGCCTTGGTTCAAATTCTAACTTCCGAATTACCAGCTGGGTGACTTTGGGCAGGTTTTATAACCCCATTGTTCTTTAGTTTTCTTAGTGGTAAAATGAGGGTAACAGCAGTACCTTACTTCATGGGGTCCTTGTAAGGATTAAGTGAGTGAATTTACATCAAGCACTTAAACAAATGCCAAGTATACATGTAATATTATTACTGTACAGCTGCCATTTCAAATGCAGCAACACATTCCAATGGCACCAAAATTACTTTCAAAACACCAGCTTTATTAGATCTGCTGATTGCAGACGATCTCCTGACATGGACTGAAACATTTAACCATCAGAAATGAAGGATGCCTGTCCCAGGACTAACCTATGCAGCTCCATTGTAGAAGTCTGGTACTCAGTGAAGGATGGAAACCTTTGCCAAATTTTTTGTGGACCGTGGTGATGATTGTCATCACTCAAATACCACGTTCATGAGGCAGTTATTTTGGGCCCATGTTGTTTTTAGAATCCCTCATTGACAAGGCAATACTGGATTCACAAATGTCAGCAAGTCCATAACCGCTCAAGGAAGCTCCCACAGTTCAGGGGTCTCCTGACTCAGGATGCACACGATCATCAGGGGAAGATGAAAAGGTCGGTACCAGCAATCAGCCAGCGGTGGAAGAGGCTGCTCTTGACCTCAGAGCAACAAGGGCGTATAATATCATTCTAATGAACCAACACAAGTTTATCAGGCAAAGGATGAGGTGAAGAGCAAGGACACACGGTAAGTCTGAATCATCTGGCTCACAGTCCTCACTATTCAGATTCACTGAATACATGTCAAGGCTTCAATTCCTCTTATGTAATGAAAGCTTAGCCAAGAGTGCAATATTGGTTAATGGAAAGAAGAGGAAAGTAAACTTTATTGAGCACCTACTATGTGTCTTTAATGTGCATTATCTCAACTTTGTGAGATAGGCTGAATTAGCCCCCTTTGACTAGTTGAGAAAACAGAGGCTTCAGAGAGGTTAAATAACCTGACCACGATCACAGAGAAGTAAGTGACGAAGCCAGTCCCTCAACAAGGTCTGTATTCCAAGTCTTGTGCTCTCTTCCTGCTCTGCCTCGGACACCTCGGCCCCAGATGCCCATTGCACCACACCATGAGCTTCCTGTAAGCAGGAGCTGTGTCCTTTGCACCAGTATATCAGAATATATATATACATATATATGTATATATATTAAATATAATATTAAATATAAATATATATATTTATTAGTAGAGCCCTTAATAAACTTTTATTGAAAATATGAAATTGGACATCTGGCAAAATCATAATAAATAATCTGGGTTCTTGAAGGCAATCACCCAGAATAAGAGCTCTAGGGTCCTCTTCTATCAACTTGGGAAGCTGCCGCAATAACGACTCAACTCTGCAATGCCTCCTGGCCACCAGGAGCAGCTGGGGCAGGCTGGTTAGAAGAGGGGACAGTTATACTGGAGGTCCCAGGAATATGCAAGGGAAGGATGACCCATTTAAAATCCTATTATACATCATGCATTATCTTAGATTTGACTCTGATGTTAGTGGATAACTCTTGCTATGAAGCCTGGAGTGAAGTCTGATCAGGCCTACATCGGTCAGCTGAGTTCATGGATTCCAACAGCTGGAAATGTCCAGGTTTCTCCCTGCAGGGCTTTCAGGAGGTTGGGCTGATCCCTGGCTGGCTGGGGCTTGGGGTTTTCCTGAGAGGCCGGCTGGGATAGGTTCACATTGAAAATGGTCTGAAATGAGGAGACAAATAGACTGAGGGGATGAGGGCAAACTGAAGTGAGGAACAGAGAAATCATTTGCCAAGATCCAAGGGCAGATGATGAACAAAAGTCAAAGCTGAGAGTCAGGAGCCAGATCACACCCAGATCCATCGGAAGCTGGAAGGGACCAATGAAGAGGCCTTGAGTCTATTGCTGTGAACAAGAGGGCCTGGGTTGATGGCCGTGAACTGGCAGCTCACTTCCATGAGCTAGGGAGTCAGGTTAGCCTGGTGGCAAAAGGTATAGCAAATGTGAACCACTCTTGCCCCCATCCTAACATAGCCAACCCCCTTGAGAACCTGGAAAGGATTCAAATGTCCTGGCCTTTTCAGGTCCCACCCCCCAGCATGGCAGTGAATTATATCTGAGATGGCTCTGAAAGCTTCCTCTTGCTGGGCAATGGGAAGGATGAAGATGAGGATTGTGAGTGTGCTGACCTCCCCCGATCCATCAGGGACTGTGACCTCAAGGGCTGTACACCATGACTCTTCCCTCACTTCTGGAATCTGTTGGGATTGACCCAGGGAAGAATGGGCCGAGTGTCTGACCCGGGGCCTTGCACTCCATTCAGTCCACAATCAGAACTGCGCATGCTGGAGTCATCACCATCCATGGAGAGAATCCCTTGCAGGAATAGCTTTGCTGACAGAATTTATGAATCCATCAATAGCTCTTCAGAAACAAGGAGGCTATTTCTTGCCAGCACTCAGGCTTGAATGTATGTGCTGTGCGCGCTGACAAACATCTTTTACAATTTATAAATACCATAGCACGTGCTCCCTATTCCCATGGGAATAGATCCGGTTCGCCTGCTGCAGACAAGGCGCAATTTCATCAGATAATTGCTACTGGAAAAAGAGCTCTTCGTGTGCTTCATACATCTGGCCTTGCAGCACCATGGAACTTCTCTATAAAATGTATACTCGTGTTGGTAGCTGGCAGGATTCATTTGGAAAGAAAGCTGTGTTCAAATAAAGCTGCACAAACCTTCAGGAACCAGGTTCATTGATTTTTTTTTTTAATGATGCAGTAAAGTCCATCACTGATACACATGTAGTTGCTTCTCTATCTTTCTTATAAGAGAAAAGGGCCTCATGATAGCTTCTTACTATGCAGTGTTTGTAGAACATGCATGAAGCATTTATGCATCCTCACAACCATGGTCTTGTTGTTCCCTTTTCATACGTTAAGACACTGAGGCTTAGAGAGGTGAAGTGGCTTCTCCAAGTCCATTCAGAAAGAAATAAGCAGATCTGGATGCAAACAAAAGGTATTCCGACTCCAGGTCCGATGCTGTCTTCCATCTTCAAAGCCATTGCATCTTGGTGACATTTTCTGTTTTCCAAAAACCCTGATGATCCGCTTAAAAGTTGACCCAACATTAAATGCGATTCTTCTGTCTTAGATTTATATTTCTTAATTTTAAATTAGCTTTGGTGTCTTTTCACACAATAATACTTTATAATTTTTCTACTGACACCTGTAAATGCCTTACAGTCAAATTGTGTTTGATTTCATTAATGTACTGCAATCAGACAGAAAATACCAGGTCCTGCCTGGGTACCACTTGAGATAAATCAAAAGAAGTCTTGCACTAAAATAACATGGAAGACCATTTATGGAGTGTATATTATATGCCAGGCACTGCACCAGATAGTTTATATTGATTAGCCAGTTTAATCCTTACACTATCTCTATGAGAAGGTTGGTGTCAACCCCATGCACAGATGAGAAAACCAAGACTCAGAGAGGTTAAAGAGCTTGTCTATGATTACAGACCAAGCTAGGATTAGAACTCAAGCTTGTCTGACACCAAAACTCATGTTCTTATCCAACGTTCCTTTCTCCCAACTAATACGATGCAATATATTCACATACCATTAAAATTAAGGCTTCTTAGTAACCGTGTAACTTTGGTGTAGTTGGCTGAATATTGGCCCCCAAAGATATCCAAGATATCCAGGTCCTCATCCTTAGAACCTGGAACTGTTACCTTACAGGGCAAAGGTACTTTACAGCTTTGATTAAATTGAAGATCTTGACATGGGGAGATTACCCTGAATCACTTGAGTGCATCCTAAATGCAATCACAAGCGTCCTTATAAGAGGGAGGCAGGGAGAAGTGCGACACAGAAGAGAAGGCAATGTGACCGCACTGGCAGAGACTGGAGTCATGCATCCACAAGCTAAGGAGTGCAGGCAGCCATCAGAAGCTGGAAGATGCACAGAACGGAACCATGCAGGGAACCTCCAGAAGGAGGCAGCCCTGCCGCAATTTTAGACCCTCAGACTCAGTTCGGACTTGTGGCCTCCAGAACTGTGAGAATGAACTTCTGTTGTTTTAAGCCACCAAGTTTGTGGCAAGTTATCACAATGGCCACAGGAAGCGATTACTCTTGGGAAAGTTGTTTAAGCTCGCTACTAAAATACCTACCTTTATTTGGATGTTGGTTAAATTGAGTAACACTAATAAATATTTTATCTTCTCTCATCTTCCTGGAAAAAAACTGAGTAAAGTTTTCAAAACGGGGATTCTTTATAACAGGAGAAGAGAGCTCAGAACAGTGACTGAACAGCTCGAAGGACACAAATATTCCTTATTCAAGGACAGTCGTAGTTGGTTCCACCCCCAGGGAGTGTGAAACAAGGACAAATGAATTTTAAACTGCGGTTGACATTTAGGTTAAACGTAAGCTGTAAGGTGTGTTCTCTGAGCCTGTAGAGATTTTTAAATCTGGAGAAAACAGGTATGTGTCTCAGGTCATTTGAAGGTCTAAGCAGAAATCATTTCAATTACTTCTTGAGGGTCCCTGCTTTCCTGTGACTCTTTAATCCATGATTCGTAGAAATTCTTACCTGAACCAGGTGTTTAGAGATGCCAGGTAACTGGAAAGTCATGGCTCTGCCATACCTTCTAAGACTGGATTGTTGATAGTATTGAGGAATTACTGTTAATTTTTAGTTTTACTAATGGCTTTGCAATTGTGTTTAGAAAAAATTATTCTTTTAAAGATACTGAAATACTTATGGATTCAACGATATGACTGACAGTTGCTTCAAAATAACCTGGGGAGGAGAGGAAGTGAGTCGAGGAAGAGATAAAATAAGTTTCTTATGAAATGATAACTGTGGATCCTGAAGAGTAGGCACACATAGGTCACAGGGTAGGGACAAGGAGTTTGAAAGAATTAAAAGACAAAACTCTGCGAAGTGGCCTGGTCCCACTGGAACGAATGCACCCTGGCGCCTGGGACCAATCAACTCATGTAGAGGCAGTGCCGATTAGGTCAGGTTGCCTGGCTTCCCCTGCCCTCTGCGCCCACTCCACCGCCAGCATCCCTGTGCAGCGGGTGCTCAGCCACTGACTCAGCCCCCCTCACAAGAAGGACCCCACCATCTCACCATGTGGGAATGACCAAGAGGTGACCTGTGTGCATCGCGGGAAAGCTGAGAGGCATACACACAGAAGGCACTGCAGCGCTATTGCTACAGAGGCCTAATGGTGTGGCATGAGTTTTGACTGAAGAGCATGGCAGGGACTGAGGTGAGGTCCTGGGGGAAGGAGTTCCAGCTGGCCAAGCCCAGGGGGAAGCCACCAGCACCATTCACTCCGCACGCTCTCAGGCAGTCGGGCAAGCTACCTCCACGAATTGACACGCAGTACCGGCGGAAACACAAGTCCCATACGGTTGCGACCTTGCAAGAGCTCAGAGTACAAGCATCCAAGTTTGGAAGCGCTTCTTAAGGACCCACAAGCGGAGAGACATTCCTGGATTCTTGTAGAACCACAGGATTCCCGCTGTTTCTGCCACTCGGGGGCAGGGAAGGACCCTCAGAGCCTGTTCCAGCTTCTAGAAAACTCTGCCCTGTCAACAAATGTGTCTGCTTTGTGAGTCAGGAGAGGGACAGTACATAAGCCAGCATTTCCCCTTTCCACTCACTTCCTGGAAAAATCAACGTCGGACAGAGTTTATTGCTTTTTAGCTCTTCAGATGAACATGGCCCTGATGCATCCTTAAATCCACTCCTGAACCCAGGAGAGCAGGAGGCAGTGCCGTGTTCAAGGCACAGGCTCTAGAATCCGGCTCCTGGGGTTCTAAGCCCAACTCTTACTCCCTGTGTGAACTTAAGCCATTTTTCCTGTGACCTTGTGTCCTCATTTTTTTCTTTTATTTCTTTTATTTATTTATTTTTGGCTGTGTTGGGTCTTCGTTGCTGCACGCGGGCTTTCTCTAGTTGCGGCAAGTGGGGGCTACTCTTCGTTGTGGTGTGCGGGCTTCTCACTGCGGTGGCCTCTCTTGTTGCAGAGCACGGGCTCTAGGTGCACGGGCTTCAGTAGTTATGGCGTGTGGGCTCAGTAGTTGTGGCTCATGGGATCTAGAGCACAGGCTCAGTAGTTGTGGCGCACGGGCTTAGTTGCTCCATGGCATGTGGGATCTTCCCGGACCAGGGCTCAAACCCATGTCCCCTGCATTGGCAGGCAGATTCTTAACTACTGTGCTACCAGGGAAGTCCTCTGTCCTCATTTTTAAATGGAGACAGTAATAAAGCCTTGCTGCTAGGGATGTTGTAAGGAATAAATGAGATTATATAGGTAAAGCCTTTACATAGTAGCTTATTATTATTATTGCTGTTGCTGTTATTACCACTACTATTGTTATTACTATTGCTATTACTGTTACTATATAAGCAGTCTTCAATCACTATATGACTATTTGGGAAATCTTAAATGAAACTGGGTTCCAAGTTCTACTACCATGCTTCAAAACTGTATTTATGCCAACATCAAAGGCACTTGGGGAAAAAGAAACATTTTTTTAAATGGGCAGGGGATGACACACATGCATGTAATAAACCTCCAGATTTAAAAATAACTATAGGGCCTCCCTGGTGGCGCAGTGGTTGAGAGTCCGCCTGCCGATGCAGGGGACACGGGTTCGTGCCCCGGTCCGGGAAGATCCCACATGCCACGGAGCGGCTGGGCCCGTGAGCCATGGCCGCTGAGCCTGCGTGTCCAGAGCCTGTACTCTGCAACAGGAGAGGCCACAACAGTGAGAGGCCCGCGTACCGCAAAAAAATAAATAAATAAATAAATAAAATAAAATAACTATAAACCCTGTTCAGTGGTATCCATCTCAGCAGTCAAGAAAACATTAGAAGGAGTGATGAGTCAGAAGGTTACCTTCATCAGGTAACCGACAGAGAATGTCTTTCTTTCAACAAAACCCATCTGCAAACATAAAAAGTTGGATCATAAATCCACGTGGCTCTTCCATTCAGAAGATCTCATGGAAAGAACCCAGTCTGACAGCATGAGTTAGAGTCGCCATACATCTCCAAAATTAAGATTTTAGCTAAATTCTCTCCGCCTGGGATAGAATTGCTGTCACTGCTCTGGATATGAGTATGCATGTCTTTCGTTATGAGGGGTAGAAACATAAGAGGCGGACAGGACTGCCTCTCAGGCTATTTTTAAATGTTGGCTCATTTCACAGCTGCTGGCATAGCTTTGTTCAGTGATTTAAGTCTCACTCCTCTGGCCATAGTGAATCACATCTGTGTTTGTACAGCATTTCTCCTTTCTTCCATTCACTGAATGTATCTCTGCCTGTGAGTGTGTAAGTTAACTCTGCTCTATGTAATTTTCAGGTGATGAGGTTTTATCTGAGCAGTAGAAATTAGAAAATATACACTGGAAACATATCTGTAAGGGCACATGTTTCATGCACATATGCCAATCTGAGTATGTCCTAAACATGCACATGTATAATCAGGTTACAGTGGACAGTGTGGTTTAATCATGAATGTGATCCTCCCACTTGCCAACCACTACCAAGTCTACTGAACAAAAGAACTAGCCCACTGTTGATGTATATCCAAAATTCAGAAACACACAGAAAGGGTTCTTCATGTGTGCCAAAAAGAGCTTTTCCCTCCCAAGCCAGTTGTGAATATACTGAAATATACTTACTTGACATGAAAACATACGACCAAGACATTCTCCATACTGAATTAGGCAGTTTATTAGGCTCCTAATGTCCATGTTTAGAACGTGAACATGGATTGACATGCATTGTCTCATTTTGTGGATCTTACATGCTTGTAGTCTTCAGTCAGCTGGGCCTTTGATTCTACTTGTCAGTAATTGACAGTTAGCTCAATGTGAGTAAATGATAAACACAGAATGATACGTAAGCCGTAGCAAGAAATACCACCCAGTACCATCTACCTTTTGTTTTTCAAAAATCATATCACAACTCTCTCTTGTAAAGAATACATTTCAGAGCAAGGCATTTAATTCGCCTCACTGAAAAAAATAAAGACGTTTCTATCATTTCAGAGCAATGAAATGTCCAACTATGGCTGAAAAGTACACCCTGAGAATTAAATGATTTTAACAAACCCACTGAGGTTTATAAAGCTGTGTTAACCTAACATTGGTAAGGGACACAAGGTACAGGCACAAACGTCCCTGCTCATTTTGCTGTGCAGTTCTCCAAGGATGCCACATTATAAACATCCTCGTTGTCTTCAATGCTTGAAGCGTCTGTGGTATCGGGGTCGCTCACCACGATGCCCACAGAAGAGAGACTGGTGATGAAGGCATGCATCCGCTGGGCATAAATGTCCCTAATGTTAAAGTAAGGGAGCTCATGACACTTCTCCGGTGGGTCCTCACTACACTGGTCCATGTCAATGTCCTTTTGCTTCTGGTAGTACTTGGAAAACTTGTTGAAGATAATGGTGATGGGAAGGGCCACCACCAAGATGCCACAGATGATGCACGTGCTGGCGATAAGCTTCCCAGCCAAGGTGACTGGGTGGGTGTCTCCGTAGCCCACGGTTGTCATGCTGATGGTGGCCCACCACCAGCAGACAGGGATGCTGGTGAGGCTGGACGTGTGGTCATCTTTCTCCACAGAGTAGATAAGCACAGAAAAGATGGAAATGCCCACCGACAGGAAGAGAAGCAGCAGCCCAACTTCGTGGTAGCTATGCCTCAGTGTGGCACCGAGAGACCGAAGTCCTACCGAGTGCCGGGCAAGCTTGAGGATGCGGAAAATCCTCATAAGCCTGAGGATCTGGACCACCTTGCCCATGTTTTCAATGTCCTCGCTCTCTTCCTTCTTGGTGTCTACAGCCAACGTGGCATAAAAGGGAATAATGGAGATGAAGTCGATTATGTTCAGAGGATTTTTCCAGAATTTCTTTTGACAGGGAGCAGCAACCAGCCGGATGGCCAGCTCGACGGTGAACCACGCGATGCACGCGATCTCGACGCCTTCCAGCACGGGGTCGTCCACCTCCCCGTCCTCGTTCTGGAACTCCGACATGCTGTGGACGCACATGGCCACGATGGAGGCCAGCACCACGCTCAGGGAGGAGATGGCGATGAGCTTGGCCGACAGGCAGTAGGCTGGGTTCTCCGTGCGAATCCAGATCTTCTTCCGGAGCTGACCGAATCGCAGCTTGTCAAACTTCTCCAGCTCCTTCTCGAACAGAGACGACTCTTCGAACGAGGAGTCGGTACTCACATCATTGCTCTTCTGGTCCCAGTCCTTCTCGTGGTTTTCCTCCTTGCGCTCGTGGTAGCGATTACTGCAGCAGGAATCTAGGAAGAGCTCGTTGATGCCCCAGTACTCGATCTCCTGGCAGAACGAGAACACGCACAGCTCCTCCATGACGTGCAGCTTCCCCGTGTAATAAAAGTTCAAAACGTATCTGAACAGGGAGGGGTTCCGATCAAAATAGTACTCTTTATCGGCCACGCTGTAGTCATCACACAGTTCCAGGATGGCCTCTTCCGAGTGGCAGCTGAGCAGCTTCCCGAGTCTGGTGTGAGGAAAGCGCAGGAGGGTGCTCTGGTCGATGGACTGTTTAAAGCCCCCCACGTTCAAGTTGACAAGTTCCTTGTCTTGTCCAGGGCGATGGAAAATCTCACCAAACACCATGGTGGATACAGGCGGCGGAGAGCTGGCTGGGAAGGGAGATGGAGTTCACGCTGGACCTGGAAGGAACATAAGACAGCATTTAGCCCTGTCCCATGAAGCCAGCCGTGCCAAGCTTATTTTTAAACTGCCCTTTCCAGGATGATGGGCTACATTAAAAGCAAAATAGAAAACAGGAAAAAAAAAAAAAGAATACGCTATCCCCTTTTTGATTAGAAGAGAATTGACACAAAACAGGTTTTTGGTTTTCATTTTTTTAAAAAATGGGTTTATATATCCATTTTTTGGAAAAAGATTGCCATATAATTTTTATGAACCCCAATTCCTATTTCTCTATTTTTTAGCCATCCAAAATTACCTCCCACTCCCCCAAAAGCAATGCATTTGGGATCACTTACACAATACAAGCATCTCCAGTCTCAACCACGAGGTTTCCTCATTTGGAAACGCTCAATTCAGACGTGACAGGCTATTTGCTGCCCGGCTTGTAGCTCATCTCTCCTGGCCCCTAGGGCTTGGTCGTGCACCCTCAGGAACAGCTCTCTCCTCTGCTCTGCACCTCGTCCGCAACCCACACATCCCTGGGGGCTCAGCTCAGCTCTTACAAAAGAAGTAGGTTTCCTCTTACGCTCCAAGGTTTCACTTCGTTTAGAAAAAGCCCTATTCCCCACGTTTCGATGTGGACAATCAAGAGGATATAATTATCTCCCTGTCCATAAGTATCTTAAAAGATACAGTTACACTTCATGGGATGGGGTTTCAGGTACATCCACAAGGGAAGAAACTGACTTAGGGAACCTTTTCAAGTTAACTGCACTATCAGTTTCCTGACACGAACAGGCTCCTCTGCCATCTCCTCCCTCCCTTCACAGTTTCCCACACGCTCCCAATCTATGAGACCCAAGTCTATACCAGCCCAGCACACACAGGCTATTTTATTCTTGACACTAACCAAGATGTACCAGAACCATTTCTCAGAGAGAAAAATAGTAAATTTTGACCATCATCCAATAGAATGACACTTCCTCAGAGTCAATGATGCAAATAAAAGAAAGGTAGGAAACTGTCATATACTAAGTTCCAACCGAGTACTAGCAGATGTTTTGTTTTTATTATGTCTTTTAATCCTTCCAGTACTGTAAGGTAGGTGTATAGGAAAACAGATACTCAGAGAAGTTGAGCGGAGCCACGATTTAAACCCAGGTTGGATTAACCCCCAAGCCCATGCTATTTCCACTACACACATCCCCCCCATCCCTTCCTATTTTTTTCCTTATTATAATTTAATAACCCAATGTGGGAAGTGTTATAACAGAAATGAGTCAAGCATCTTTGGGTTTATTGAGAGAAGAACAATGACTTCTGTCTGGAGAAGCTTCATGGAAGAGGTTCTATTCAGGTCAAATGTTAAAGGTTTAAGCAGAGCTCAGCAAAGAGGGAAAAGGACATTCCCAACCGAGGGTATCAAAAGGTGGGCACAAGCCAGACTGTAAAGAGAATTGTGTATCAATCTAAAGAGTCTGGACTTGATCCTGTAGGTAAGACCACGAAATCGTCTTAATCAATAAGTGGGCGTGGCTATATTTGTGACTGTAACTTGGAAAGACCCCACTGACAGCAGGAGGGAAGACTGCTGGTGGGAATGGCTGGAGCCAAGGAGGTAGGGCTTCAATAGAATAGGTGAGAGGACCCAAACTCATACAGCAGTGGTGTATATAAAGTGACAAATTCAAAAGTTTATAAAGTGGCATTGACAGGACTTGGTGATTGATTGGAAGGAAAAGATGAAGAAGTGGAAAATCAAAAGGAGGATGTGTTTTCTACTCTGCATTAGTGGGTGACATCATTAGAGGAAACAGAAAGGTCAAGTAGGAATTTCTTGCCCTTATGTTTATGGAAAGCCAAATCTGTCGTTGAGACAAGAGATTCCTCCTCTGAAAAGGACACCCCAGAGGACCCAGCCTGAAAACACAGCCCTCTGCCATCCACCCTAGGAGGAAGCCTAGTGTCATAAGGAATACGTGGCCATTTGCTCTGGACTCACCAGCACTGAATGTGGTCCCATGAAACCAGAGACCTCAGCCTGGCATGGCAAAACGCTTCATAGATTTGCTGACCTCTTTAAAAGACTTGATTTTTTTCTGCCTCTGCTTTCTATTTTTAGTTAGAGATCTTCTCTGAAGGGCCTAAATCAGAGCTTACGGCTTGGTCCAAATATTTATGGAACCTCAGAAAGCTTTCAGAGGCTTTCATAAGCAGGCTTATGCTCATGGCAAGTAGAGTAGTAAAATGTTCCAAGGAACTAGTTTTAACTAAGCTAGCATTAAGGCTTTAATGGACATTATCTCCTGGTGGATTATTTTTTATCTCCTTGGCTCTCCTGGAAACCCACAATGGTAGAAAGCCACTGTCTGCCTTAATGATACTACCTGCTCAAGTCAGTCTCAATCAGAGAGTGTGCCGTCCATGTCCCAACTGTTTCACAGTCACTTTTCCAAAGAACAATGTTATCAACCATAATATCCGTCTTCTTGATCTGCCCCCTTGCTTTGTATTGACTCCATGCCAGTAAAAGAGAGCCCGTTCTGAAGTTCACTCATTCCTCAAAGTCTAATCACAAAAGCAACACGCATCATAAAACCAGGGATCTCTTGTTGTGGGTCTTTCAGAAGAAAGAAAAAGGAAAGCGTCTCTGGATCAGATCAAATGCTTCATTCAGCTCAGAGGGCAAGATGAGATTCTCTACGTCACGGTGGCCAGAGTACAGTGTTGATTTCTTTGGCTGTGTCTGGCCCATAGCAGCCTACGGAGGGCGGGGAAAAAGAAGACGCCCACCTTTACAGACTGTAGCAAGGTTCCCTTACATACAGCTAGTCCCTGGCCAATTACCAACAGTCCTTATATCATTTACTCCTCACTATTACTTTGGGATTTTGCGATGAGGAAGCAGGATCAGAAGAGATGAATGGGCATCATGCAGCTATTAAGGGTTAGAGCAAAACCCAAGCCAAGGCTCCTTAGGCCAAACCCTCTGCTCTACAGCGTGCTGGCTCACACACCTAAAGTGGCATAAGAAACGCAGATACTGAACATCATTACTTACAAGATTCCTATACTCAGGCCAGCATTTACTTAACAGCCATCATTTACTTCCATTCAGAAAATACTTGCTGCATCAAAGGTATATCTATATATATTTAATATCTATTTATATATAGTATATATTTTATATATGAAGTTATATGTAAATGTACATATAAAGGGATGTATATTATATACACATATACCCACACTTAGTGTGAACCATATATATATATATAACTATGCACACACTAAATAAAAACATGGGTCAATTCCTCTATAAGTGAGAAAAACTTCTCTAATTGTGACTAAAAATATAGAAATAAATAACCAAAAAATTTTTGATTACATAAAAGTAAAATTTTTGGTATGGAAAAACATGCCATAAGCAATGTTAAAAAAGAGAATACAGGAAAAAGTATTTGCCACTTACATCACAGACAAGTGGTACCTAGCATGTAAAAAGCTTTAGACAGAGAAGAAAAAAGAGAACAATAATATAGAAAAACAGACCAGATACGAACAGACAGTTCACAGAAAAAAACGCAAATGGGTCTTAAAACAGGAAAGAAAAAAGTTCTACCTTGCTCATAGTAAGATAAATGCACATTAAACTCATGGTGCAGTATCATATCCAATACCAAAATGGAAAAAAAAAATCCAAAAATTGGACTACATACTCTATTATCAAGTATATGGGGAAGCAAACACTTTCACAGACTGGGAATACAAAATGAAAGGGAATCTTATGAAGGGGAATTTGGACATATCTAGCAAAACTGCCCACAAAATAGGAGAAAATACTTGCAAATCGTATATCTGATAGGGGTCTAGTATCCAGAATAGGATTTAAAAAAAAAAAAAACTCTTACAACTCAACAGTAAAAAGACAAATGGGCAAAGGATTTTCTAGATGTTTCTCCAAAGATATATAAATAACCAAAAAGTACATGAAAAGATGCTCAATATCATTAGTCATTAGGAAAATACAAATCAAAATCACAATGAATTACCACTTCACACTACTAGGACGGTTATAATCAAAAAGTAATAATAGGGCTTCCCTGGTGGCGCAGTGGTTGAGAGTCCGCCTGCCGATGCAGGGGACACGGGTTCGTGCCCCGGTCCGGGAAGATGCCACATGCCGCGGAGCGGCTGGGCCCATGAGCCATGGCCGCTGAGCCTGCGCATCCGGAGCCTGTGCTTCGCAACTGGAGAGGCCACAACAGTGAGAGGCCCGCATACCGCAAAAAAAAATCCCAAAAGTAATAATAATACAATATTGTATTGTGTTATAATACCATAACTGTTCGTGAGGATGTGGAGAAATTGGAACCCTCAAGCATTATGGGTAGCCATTTTGGAAAACAGTGAAAGAATGATAGAATTAAAATCTCACCATTTTGCAACTCATAATGAAATAACAGATCTGGGCAATGATCATAAATGGCTGCTAAAACCCAGATAAAAAGCTGATGGAGAAAAAACTGGTAGATCAGAGGAGCAATACCTGAACCCACTGATCAAGCCTGGTGTAACAAAAAGAGACAACAAGATAGAATGTGCCTCCTGATGGAAATATATACACAATCCTGAACTATACCAGCCCCCAAAACGTCAGACCTGAATTTGATCTAGCCTCTAGATCTACCAGTTGAAGTAAAATAGAGACTTCAGAGGAACATGTTCAAAGACACTATATGGATGCAATCAGCAAAAAACAGACTGTGGGAAATTATACAGGACAAATGACATGGATCAAATACATGACATATCAAATAATCCAGCATGTGGCTTTGTATGGATACTGACTTGAGCTAGCCAAATGCTTTTTAAAATACACATGAAAATCAGGGACATTTGAATGCTAAATGACACTTGATGACATAAAATAATAACTGTCAGTTTTTCAATGTGCTAATGGTATTGTAATTATGCTCTCAGAAAGAATCTTTATCTTTTGGAAATATACACTAAAATCTTATGGATAAAATTATACAACATTTAGGACTCATTTCAAAATAATCCATTGATGTGGGGTTGGGGGGGACAGGGTGGAGGCACTGACGTACAAGATGGCCATGAATTAATAATTATGACAATCAGCTGAGTGATGGGTACAGAGGAGGTTAATGCATTATTCTATTTTTGTACATGTTAAAATTCTCCATCAACAATGTTTTAAGAAAAGTTTACTAAGCACCTTTTTGAGCCATGCATTGTGGTAAATGCTTTCATAGACACTATTGTGCACCTTTTAACTCCTAGAATCTCAAGCAGTACCTCAGTGTAAGTATCCCTGAATGACTGCATCATTTCATTTAATTCTCCCACAGTCCTAAGGGGTAGATCTTATACCCCATGTTGCAAACAGGGAAATCTGAGGCTCATAGTTTAGCCAACATTATACAGCTTTTATAGGGCAAACTCTTTCCAGTATGCCTCAAATAGGAGTATTTAATTTTTTTTTAAGTGGGAGGAAGGAGGGACTGGTTGAGCTTCAATTTTACATATTTTATCAGTCATCCTCAGTAACGAATGCTATATTCTTTGATAGATTTGGTACTAGCACGCCAAGGACACCTGTGGTCTCAAATCAGGCACATCTGTGGGTACCAAAGGCATCTGGCCGCAAGGTAGAAAAATCAAATGCTATTTTCATTCTCTTCCTCAAGAAGAGCTTCGGTTCATTGTATCAATCCTCCTGCCTACTACCAACCCAAATCACTCATGGTGAGAACACCATATACTATATGTGGCCACCTTGTTCCTCTTGGTATTTGTAAGACTGAAAAGAAAGAACAGATGTCAAAAATCCAAGATATTCTCTGGCAGCTTAAAAGAAAAACCACATTGACCCACTTCTCTCCAAGTGGCACCCATAAAGCCTTTCCAAAGCCATTAATCTCTTACCGCTCTCTTTGCTTCACGCTTTCAAAATCACTTTAAAAATACTCTCAAAACTGTGTCTTTTCTGGGCTTCCCTGGTGGCGCAGTGGTTGAGAGTCCGCCTGCCGATGCAGGGGACACGGGTTCGTGCCCCGGTCTGGGAAGATCCCACATGCCGCGGAGCGGCTGGGCCCGTGAGCCATGGCTGCTGAGCCTGCGCGTCCGGAGCCTGTGCTCCGCAACAGGAGAGGCCACAGCAGTGAGAGGCCTGCGTACCGCAAAAAAAAAAAAAAAAAAAACTGTGTCTTTTCAAGGGTGAGACATATACATGCACACATGTGCATGGGTGGCATTTGATAATGCACTTGATTTGCTCAGAAAAGTAACAAAAGCAAAACAAATACAAGCCACCTGTACTTGCTTTATTGGGCAGAACCACTGTTTAAAATCAATTCTATAAAAGTAAACAGAAAACCTTGATTCTTTTTTCCTTCCCACTTGTCCAAAATCTACATTAGTCCTATCATGAAATCAAAAAAAAAGGGGGAGTGCATTTTTCTGCATTAATAATGCCATCTTTTTGGAACTTTCTTCTGAAAGAGCTGTATTTCATTCTATTAAATTAAAAAAAATAATTTATGTTTTTAAAAAGGGCAGGTCATACTAAATTGTATTTCTGGCCATGCCATATGAGAATATTCCAAGTAAAACTAAACAAATGTAAACAGACTTGAAAATCTAAATTCAATCCACACCCAAGTATTGAGCATCCTCTCACCAGGCACCTTCCCTGGTGATGATCTTCTCCTACAGCAAGCTCCCCGTGCATTGGGGTGGGTAACGTGTAAGGGAAAGAAAATCAGAAGTCAATGTGGGGCTATAGAGGAGCAGAGCGTATAATGAAATGGCAATGGCATTGCGCGGTCCACCCTGACTGTGAATTTGGAAATGGAAATGCTAGTGGTCCTTGATTCCGGCCTTTGTGAATCAGAGCGTTTTTACAGCAGCTAAAATAGCACAATCCTGAGAAAGAAACAGCTGTTTATGAGACATTTAGGAGGACATGTCCAGAGCCAGAGTAGAGGACACACAAAACTTCAAAGAGCTTGCTGGATTTAAGTCTTTGTTTCTGGGGATCAGCATTTCCTGGGCATCCTGAGCCTTCTACATGGAGCCAATCCCCCAGTAGCCTTCCAACATTTCTTCCCAGCCCAGTGAGGAAGCCTGGATATAAACTGTGATTCCCACTGGCCAAATAAACATCAAGGAAACTCCCTCTTGGTCTATCCCACATCTGACATGTTCCAACAGCATTAAGTGCAGCTGACAACACACCAATGGCATAGGTCCCAGGTCGCCCTAATTCAGAACATTCATCACCTAAATGCAACTTTTTTTTTTTTTTTTTTTTTTGCGGTACGCGGGCCTCTCACTGTTGTGGCCTCTCCCGTTGCAGGGCATAGGCTCCGGACGCATAGGCTCAGCGGCTATGGCTCACGGGCCCAGCTGCTCCGCGGCCCGTGGGATCTTCCTGGACCGGGGCACGAACCCGTGTCCCCTGCATCGGCAGGCGGACTCTCAACCACTGCGCCACCAGGGAAGCCCTAAACCCAACTTTTAAGTGTTGAACTGAAAGAAATGAGCCCACCAGGTCCCCTTATCTGTGCTGAACTACCAGAAGCAACTAAAGAATAGAGAAAAGTGTCAAGACTCAGAAAACTTGTGCTTGAGCTGCCACTCCCCAGCTACATGACCTTGGGTGGGAGATTCGTGATCTACAAAAGATGATGTACACACCTTGATGATACAATAACAAAGGCAAAAGTCTTTTGAAAACACAATGCATAAGATACATGTAAAACCTTATTCCGAAAATAAGACATTAAGGTAACAGTATCCCTACCTCCCCTTTCCCGCCCCTCCTTACTCCCTTCCCTCTCTTGCCCCCTCCACCTGGACCGGTCATATTAGACTGGTAGTTATTCCCTCTGGACTCTATTGAGTGTGGCCGATCCCCTCTGGAAACTCCAGGGATCCCTGTAATCCATGCAGCTCATCTCCAAGCAGGAGGGCTGCTCAGAGGGCTGATTCAGTGAGACAAAAAGCCAGAAATCTCTCCTATTTGTAAAAAGCAAATTGAAAGATTTTCAACGAGAAACAAGAAAAATGTGGACTTTGCCGCAAGAGGGGAGCCTTAACTCTGCAGTAGCTCCATCTGAGTCACAGCTCCACCTGAGTCGTGTTACATGGACGGACGCACATACAAACGGCTGTCAGAGTGACATTCTGGTGTCCAGAAGAGGGAGTTCTGGAGCATGTGAATGCACCTACGCCAAATGGATAGTTCACCCCTGCCCCTGCTTGCCGGCTCTGCTCACCTTTTCCCACAGCCCTGCAGGTGCATTTTTATTTGAGCCCCTACCACAAGGGATTATAGTGTTTTTACAGTTCTCTTTATCCTCCACAAGTCTGACCATGGCTGTCACTAGACTCCAAGCTCTTCTGCAGAGGGGCCCATGTCTCATCATCTCCACAGCCCCTTATGCTAATTGCTGTCCACCATCTAGAGAAAGACACTTTTATCTGGAAGAATTAACAAAAACGATCACTGTTTTTGCGAAAGAGCCAGCAGAAGGATCTAGATCAGCCATGGTGACATGAAATGCTTCCAGTGGCCAAACAAGTAAGTTACACAAATGAAGTGGTCAGGTTGGGGACTGTGGTGAACCACCCATGCTTGTCTAAGTGGCAAAGGCTACTCAGCACCAGAGTCCTTTGTGAGAACAGAGGGCCAGTCTAGGTGTATCTTACAGGGCTCCCGGAAAACCCAGAAATCCTACTTTTTACGTGGTCTATCTCAACCGTAATTAGAATTGATCCGGAAAGTTTTTAACATTATGTGGCTCAAACAAAAATGTACCCCCGGTCCAGGCACTGCCAATAAGCCCTCAATCTGTGACCTGAGTGAGATTCTTACCAACCCCAGGTCTACGCACCGATTTCAGGCCAGACTGACTCAAATGGACACAAATGTCACTCCCTCAAGTCTGAACCACAAACAACAAAAGGGGGTGAGCCACATAGACGACAGAATCTTCCATAGTTGACCTGCCATGCCTCCCAGGACAACTGCAGCCCCATCCTTCCAGGCTGGCACTCTCCCTTTCTCCCTTAGTCATTTGCCCCAACTGCCCCGTGGATTTTACAGTCGGAAGAGCCTCCCTGATGTCTGACTTTCATTTCTGTCACTGCACTATAAGGCTTGCTCTCCCCTTCCTTTGATAAGTCATGGTGTCAGAGAAAACGTCAGAGAGGCAGCGCTCACCCTTGTGGTGTTGATGTCACACACTCTGCCCTCATCCTGCCCAGCGGAATGTCCATCGTCATCCAAGAAGCTCCGCCCTTCTTCCTTCACTGGAGTGTGTGGTGCACACAGGCATTTAGTGGCCAAAAAGAAGAGAAGAATCCTGTTCTCTGGTTGTACTGGCCAAAGCAGTCGCTGGAAAATCACTCTCACCTGCAGAAGAAAGCATGCGTCAAGTTGGAACTCCAAGGGGAAAACACATACAAGAAGTCTTATCTCAGGCTCAATGTTCTGGGTGTTTTACTGATTAGACCCATATCTTAGAGCTCCATCTAACTCTCAGGGACCTGTGACTCCCACTGGACACGTAGCTACAGAGACATCAGGAAATGATTCACAACCACTTTCAGGCCCCAAGACCCTCAGATCGTGACTGGAGTGGACACGTGGGACATCTCCACTGACCCCAAGGCCAAGAAAATATCCAAGGATAAAACGAGGCACTAGAATTAGGACTTCAGTCACCTCCCACGCAGCGTCTTCTAGAAGCATTATTTTAGCTAATTCATAATATTAGCTAATTCATCAAGGATATACTTATAAACCTCTAAATGAGTACCTTTAATCCACATTAGAGACCAAGTTCTGAGTGTGACTGCGCTAATAGAATGAATACTGCCACTCTAATTTGAAATCAGTAGGTTTCGAAGGCTGGCCAAATTCCATTTTGCTTCATTTGGCCATTGTCATATTTCACAGATCAGGAATAACTACAGGTGTTAGATCAAAGTTCCCTAGTTAACGTGTGTGTGTGTGTGTGTGATGTATGGGGGAGAATTAAGTTTGTATCAAAACAAGTAAAAGGACAAATTTCAATTTTTCGCTCTGAAAAAAATTAAAGAAAGTAAAAAAAAAACCTTCAATTCCCAACAAGGTAAGCTTTGCCTCACGGTGGCGCATCCCCATAGATTTATACTAGTATCTAAGCATCTATCCATTGATTTTCACGTTTTCCAATCAATGCTAGGTTCAAAGGGGACGAGGAGAAGATAAAGAAGAAAAGATTGATTCTGAGCTTCAGAAAGAACTGAAAGCAGTGCCTCCAGCTATGTCAGTCATTACAAACTTTTATTATAGTTGAAGCTCTGCCCAGCGTTATCCAGGGCATTGGGATTACAACAAGACGCAGTGCCTGCCCTCAACCCCACCCCAGGAGCCCACAGACCCCAAACCAAACAACAAACAAGTGGAGGTGTCCTACCAACACCCAGGAGGCAGTGAGAGGGAGCAAAGCAGGAATGGTTTCCAAGCCGGTCCCAACAGTGGCCAGATCAATCCTTCAGTGAATTTCCAGCTCTAATAGAGATGATAATGAGGAAGAATCCAGAAAAACATGCAGCATTACCCAAACTGAACTTCTGAGATGGGACACGTGGCAAAAGAGGTAGAGAAATCTCAACAGGGATAAATAAAATCCATTCAGGAGCTAACATCCTCCTTCCCCTCCTCCCTCTCCTCTTCTTTCTCCTCCACAGACTCCCAGCAGCACCTCAAAGGGTTAGCCCCAGATATTTGTGTTTCACTTGAAATGCAGAAATGTTGTGCCTTTTTTAAAGGATACAGCACATATATATAGGCTTCCTTTCCCTAGCAGACGCCTTTCCAAATGTAGCACATTTTAAAGAAAGGTAAGATTAATCTGGCTAGGAGATAATTAATTAACTGCAAACAGCTTTGATATGACTATATTAATTACTGAAGAAAAAAATTAACAAAGTCCTTAGGCTATTCAGCACTTCTAAGAAACCCCAGCACTGCTGGGCACTGGCTCAGCACCCAGAAGGTTGGGGCTGGCCCAGGGACAGACTGTGAGGTTAGCCAAATATTATCTTTTTTACAAAAACTGATGCCCCGTGGGCATGAATGTCTGATGCACGAATAACATCCCAGGCTATCTTTTTCTCTCTCCTTCCCCCCAAACTCAGAATTCTTGTGCCTTCCCTCATTTCCCATCACCATGATTTCTGTCCAAAAAACTGGATTTTTGGAAAACACGTAAAATTAGTCAGTACCTCTCTACATGAATTTATGTCCGTTTACTCCCTGCTTAGGGCATTCACACACTAGGTGTGACCTCGCCACATAAGATGGTAACTATCATTTTCCGAGTCCCTACAACACACCAGGAACCTTCCCGAGTGTTTCACCCACATCACCTCCCTCCTCAACCACTGTAAGGGGTAAGTGCTGATATTCCCATTTTATAGGTGGGACACTGAGGCTCAGAGAAGCTGTCTGCCCAAAGTTCCACACCTAATGAGTGCCAGAGACAGAAGTCAAGTTCAGGTAGGTCTGCCTGATTTCAGTTAGTGTAGAAAATCAAGGTCCTCTTTTCGTTGTTGGGGTAAGTTAAGAAAGGATTGGTAGAGACGGCAGAACATGGCCCACACCAGCAGGTCTGGGGGGAAGAGAACTGTGGACATCCAACACGTTCTCTCCTTCCTGCTTAACAATCCCACCAAGCGGTTCTGTTTCTCTGTGTTCCGATCATCCGTATCAGTGTGCAACTGTTCAAAAAAAAAAAAAAAAGACTGGATCATTTGTGATTTAGCACTTAAGCAGGTTTCTGACTGTGCTCAGTGATTCAGCAGGATCCTGGCAAAACACATCGAGCTCACTCAAGTACTGCTAGCCTCTGCATAATTCCTCTCGTCACAGGACAAAGGGAGACCCTCTGCGGCATCCTTGGACTCCCCTCTAGCCTGGATGTATTTCTTGGTGGGTTGACTACAGCCTTCAAAAATGAACAAGATGACTGCCTCCAATACTGAGAGGGAAAAGGTGAAGATTAAGTGGCATATCGGACTCTTCCATCATCCTGAGGCCTGACATCCAATCTTGGAACAGAACGAGGAAAATCAAACGAACAAGCAGACAGTACACAGGAGTGATAATAATGCCCTCAGTCCCTGTCCCAGAACTCAGAATCACAGGGATAAGGTTGCTCTCCCAAAATTAAACTCTAAAATCAGTGCCTGAGAGCTCAAAGCAGACACTCCAAGTGACACTGCAGCCGAGGTCTGGGTCCTCTGTACTTGCGGAGAATCCTGGGAGCACCTGTCATGGCCCTGCTCACATTCTTCTGAAATGTTGTCACCCCAGTGCCAGCCAGTAGACTGAGAAGCCTCCATTTAGGGACAGAGTCCTAATATCAATCTTCAAACGATGTTACCCAATGATGCTTGACACGTTTTTATTGAACCAATTCCTCTCCCCCAAGCCAACAAGACCAAAAAGTAAATTAATTAAAAGAATCAATATGGATAATGAAAGGCAGTGGGTCAGCAACGGAAACAGAGGAGGAAAAGTGTAAAAGATCAAAACGGGTTGCCAAGACCCATTCCAGCACTTCCTAAAGGAGAAGAGTCTTATCCTGAAGACACAGCATCTCCAACACTGATGTGATACACCTTGAGTGGAGGTTTAAGACCTCAGAGTTTCAGGGATCGCTAGATACCCCCAAATCTCCCCTTGTTCTGATTCCAGGCTCCCTGAGGCACCTGCTAGCAATTTCATTTCCCAGGCTCCTTGCCAACAGACAACATAGAAGCTATGCAGCCAACACAAGCATCCACTCTGTCCACCAGTTCTATTTATTAATGGAATTTAATAAGGCAAAAAGAAGGTTATTTACTCACCTTCCTGGGGGTTTCTATTCAAGTCAGCCTCCTAGAGTTTAATCATCTCTGGGACATCTGAAAGTGAGTTTCTGAAGTTGCAAGTCTGAGAGAGAGCCGACCCCAATCCGTGATAAGGTTACCAGGTAAATGACACCTTGAAGCACCCTCCTGGCAACCAGCTAGCTCCCCTGGAGACATCCTGACTTTGCAAACTTCTACAGCAGGGATCCTCGGCCTCAGCGCTATAGACATTTTGAGGCCAGATAATTATTTTTCCTGGGGGCTGTCCTATGCACTGTTGAGCAGCATCCCTGGCCTCTACCCACTAGATGACAGTACACCTCCTCCCAACCCCCCATGGTGTGACAGCCAAAATGTCTCTAGATATTGCCAAATGTCCCCTCGAGAACAAAATCATCCCCAGTTGTGAACCACAGCTCAACGAGCAGAGTGGAAAAATCCTCAGACACCTATCTGGGATCTGGAAGTTGAGAAAGGTCAGAATGAGAGATAGTACTAACACTTCAGCTGCTGAGAAGGGCTGGGGAAATTTCCCCCAAACACTTATTCTTTTGGAATTCAGCCCCGGCATGTCTGGTGTCAGACAAGCAAAACTTTGCAAATGAGGAAAGATAAAAGCAAGGTTAACCTTTTGTTGAAACTCAAAGCATGCTTCACACAACGTGAGTCAGGAGTAAAGGTTAGTGATTTTCTCTGAGAGTCTGTCTTATGTTTGCTAATGTTTTTGGTGCCAGAATAACACACAGGGCCCGTGCACTAATATAGTTTCAAAGATGTGGCCTACTTCCTGTGGGACATGGTGCTCCGCCTGGCCACACCCACTCCTAACCAAATCTGTCAATCTTGCGGAAACTCATTGATATTCCAGGAAAAGATGCAAATATATATCAGTTTTGTAGTCTCTCCCCTATTCTTTCATCCACAGACCAATTTTCAATAAAATCAAAGAGTAATGAGATAATACAAATAATAAGAAAAGGTGAAATTTGACCTCACCTCTACCTTGCTTCGCTAGTGAGAAGTGTGGTCCAGGGTTTTGCTTAAATAAAATTAAAATATCGCAATCAGGCCACCATAATGGAATTTAATGTGCCAGTAAATTATGTTTATATTTAAATCCTATAATCCAAAGCAATCAGAATAATACAACACTGTCTAGTTGATTCAGAAAGTAGATTATTAAGAATATCTCCAAATGACTGTTTTTCCAAACTATCAAATTTCAAGAAGTACCTTAATATGAAAAATCCTTGAATTAACAATGATTGTTTTTCCCTTTATTTTGCTCTGTCCCAAGAAGAAAATGAAAACTTCCCAGGGTCTAACATATTCAGGAATTAAAAATAAATTGATAGGGGTTCTGGTCTTCGGAGAGGAAACCAGTCACTGCTTTCTAAAGCAAGGCCTCTAAATGACATTTGAAAGGTTAATATAAATTATATTTCTCTTGGCCATCCAGAATGAGTGAATGCAATACTATCCCCAGAAATCCCAAGAGCTGGAAGCACAGGTAACTAAACACCACTGTCCTCTTCTCAGGTTCTATTCCTAGACAACCTCCCCTGGGGAACAGAGGGAGGGAGCAGGCTGCTGCTGAGTCACCTCCAAAGACAATCCACATAAAGAAAGCCCTGTGGAAGGGTGAGCACCTCATAAGAAAAAGCAGAACCACACAGCCACCGACCTTTTCATGGTCCTCCAGGACTGCCACCATTCCACTGGTCCCAGGAAGGAATAGCCTGGTTCCCTCCACCTTGCAGGAGTCCCCCTGCTTTGTGGCTGACCAAAAACAGGGGCTCAGCCTGCAGCCAGGAAACAGGTAAATCAGCTCACCCGGGGACTTTAGACTCTGTGCTTGAGCTTGTCTGTCCCGTTTTCAATGGCTGATGCATCAAACATCTACACTAACACAGTGATAAAATAAACAACTGAAAGCAAACAGTTCTGGGGCGTGCAGGGGAAAAAAAACTATCATGCGATGACAGTAGCAGGATCAGCCGGTTAAAGGAAAACTTCTGGAGGACACTAGTAATGTGTGTCACAAATTTTGGAATGCATCCTGAGGAAATAAATCAGACACGTGTCCAAAGATGTAGATATAAGGATGTTCACCGCATCATTAATTATTCATAAGAGTAAAAAGTCACAGGGAACCTAAAAGGCCATCAGTAAGGGAATGGTTAAATAGATTAGGAGGTAGCTATGCAATAGAATACTCTGTGGCCATTAAAAACACTGACATGATAGTAACAGCTCCACATACTGAGTCAGACCCCGCTCTAAGTGTTTGCGTGCCTGAACACACTTAATCTCACAACACTGGTTCAAGTAATATTTTTATTGGATTCATTTTACAGACAGAGAAACTGGTAAATAGAGAAGTTAACTAACTCTCCAGAGTCAACAGCTCTTAAGTGATAGTTTCATGGTTTGAACTCAAACAATAAGGCTCTAAAGCTCTTCTCTTATCCACTGTGCTCCACTGCCCATAGATTCATGAATAGATAGTCACAATATGCTAAGGAAAGGAAGAAAATAATTATAATACAATAGTGTCATGATTCTGATCTTTATAAACTATGTCTGACTTTATAAAATGAAAAAAAAATCTATAAGAATATGCACCAAAATGTGAAATGCATTCTCTCTGGATGATGGAATTTGAGTGATTTTTTTCCTTCTACTCTATACCTCCAACATTGTGCAAATTTCTTTACAAGTATTACAAAACACTTAAGAAAAGAGTTGTTTCTACCTGAGAACATAAAAGGTCATAAGTAGCCTTGGTCAGTATTTGGGAAGGGAGGAGGGGGAGTGGGGTAGACATTAAGTGAACTTCCAGATCTGAGTGAAAGAGGACCCTCTGCCGACGTGCTGTGGCGTCATTTGTAGGAATCATAAGCTCCTGCTGTTCATTCCCGTCTGCTTTAGGGCAGGCCCTGCCCTGGGAACTACAGAGAACAAAACACAACATGGCTCTTGCCCTCAGAGCTTACAGCACCTTAGAAGAGCTTGGAGGGCGGTAAATAGGTAAACAAACAACTGCAACCCAAGGCAGAATATGAACACTAGGGGAGGTACCAAAAAGGTGCTGCAGTTCAGAGGAAGTAAAGGGTCCTCCTCAGATAGGGAAGGAAGGACAACTACGTAACCAGGTGCATCAGAGCTGAGCCCCGAGAGTCAGGTCAGAGGTGAACAAGTAAAGGAGACAGGTAAGCGTAAGGCTGTTCTCCAAGCAGAGCAAAGAATACGTGCAAAGATGTGGAGGCTAAAAAGCTTGTGGTAGGTACAGAGAGCGGAAAATGGGTGAGTTTGGCCAAGATATAGCCCTATGACCTGGGCTATTTGTTTATTTATTTATTTTATTTAACTTTTTGTTTTTCTTGGCCATGCCATGTGGCTTGTGGGATCTTAGTTCCCCAACCAGGGATCAAACCCAGGCCCCCTGCAGTGGAAGCTCAGAGTCCTAACCACTGGACTGCCAGGGAATTCCCTGGGCACATTCAAATAGATTCTTTCTTCTAAGAATATGAAGAATTCTGCCTGTACCGGCCACACCTTTGTGAGCCAGGAGTTGCCCAGGTGAGAGATGTCTCTGTGGAAGGGAAATGGATTGAATGTGGCCATACAGAGAATCTGCTGAAACAAAGGGACCACACCCCAGGTCTCCTGAACTATTCAGCCACAAGGAACCAGTCAGAAAAAATTTTTTAAAACCCTCTTGGAGTTATCACTGTTCTAGAACATCTGAAAAATTAGAGGCTGCCACCAGGTAGAGCAGTGCACCAGGAACTGCAGTGATCTGAAACGGCTAGATCATCTTTAATGAGTTAATAAAGAAGAACATATACCTGTATTGCTAAGTCATAAATTGGTTTTAGTATTTTGATAACTGTATTTGCATACAATTGGATTCTTTTTTATCTTGTGACTTTTTTTTTTTTTTTGCATTTAAAAATGCTATTCTGAAAAGTGGTCCATAGGCTTCCCAGACTACCAAAGGGGTCCATGGCACAAAAAGAGTTGAGAATGCCTTAGCTGGAGATCCTGTCAAAATGTAAGTCACTTCACTTTGCTCCTGTGTTCAACCCAGCAGTGGCTTCCATGTTACTCAGAGTAAAATCTCCCCTCCCCCACCTGACATCTGATTTCATCTCCTACTCCTCTCACTCTCTTTCATTCCCATATTGGTCTCTGTAACAGTCCTTAATCATGCCAAGTGAGGCACATTCCTGCCTCAGGGCCTTTGCACTGGCTGATCTCTGTGCCTAGAATGCTCTCTCTCCGGGTGATTGCATGGCTCCTCCCTCACTTCTCTCAGGTCTTTAGTCAAATGATAGCTTCTCAGTGATGCCTTCCTTGGTTACCCTATCTAAAATATCCCTCAATGAAACTCCAAGCCCCCTTCCTTACTTTATTTTTCCCCTTAGCATTTGTTAATCCCTAAAATACACGTAGAGACATATGCTTTGTTTCTTTATTTTATTTATAGTTTGTTTCCCCACTTGGATATGAGCTCCATGAAAGCAGAAACTTTTGCCTTATGCATCACTGTATCCCCCAGTGCCTTGAACCTCACATGACACATATGAGGTTCTTAAAAATTACATGTTGAATTGACTGATAATCAATTAGTTGGTTTATATTTATCACATAGCTTGGCTACTGGCTGCTTCCATCCCATGTCGAATTTTAAAGTCTTTCTTGCCCACTGCACTACTGGGAGAAAAGAAAAATCATAGCAGATGTGGGTTTGAAATTGTGGCCACCACAGAGGAAAAGTAGCTTATTTATCAGCCACTGAAGAAGGGAGATACATTTTTTTCCTTAATAAAAAGAGTTTTACATCAAAGACAAGATAGTTCCAACACACACACACACACACACACACACACACACACACACAATAAGTTAGATCAAGCTATAGCATAACAAATACAAAAAAAGTAAATGGAAAAATTGGCATATGGCATAAAACCAATAAAAGCACACGAACCCAGACTGAAATAGAAGGGATGCTGGTTGATAAGATCATCACACAGATTCCACCTGGCAAATGATAAAAAAAGAAATGGACAGCTTAGAAAGGCATGAGTAAATGCAGGTTATACATCACCACATGGCCACGGCTTGACTTAACTTGCTGTTGTTAAAATGTAGAATTACCCCTCTGAAGGCACTGCTGCTTACATATCAGAATAGCAAACCTGCATTTAATGCTGGTAAAATCAGAAGTTCACAGGGCCGTCTTCATAGGCATATAAAGCACCTCACGCCATTCTGTACCCTGGGAGCAGGTAGTTTTAATAAGAACAACCTTTTTCTTGTAGGATAATCTGCTAAACAACCAAAGCCAAGACTGGATTCCTTGTAGTTATAAAATGTAAGTCAAGGGTAAGTGAAGAAAGTACTATTTTATATCACCTACGTCCTTATATAGATATGCTGAAGGCATTCACATATCAAAAAATAACACAAAATAAAATCTCCCAAACCCAAATTCCTCTTTGCAACACAGCTGCTTGAAAACATTTTTTACACTCATCCTTCCTTCTTCTGCTACAATACCTACCCTAACGCCGCACTAAGTGTTTTTGCTAAAGGCACCTTCAGGGGACCAAACCCATCTGTGCGTGACTCACTTGTCCGAGGCATCTGTCACTGCTGACCTCGCGGCCCCTGCCGTTCACTGACGTCACTTGTCTGGCTACTTATTCTTGGTTTCCTATGAAGCTCTGCTTCCTCTTCCCAAATCTTAAATCTGAGGTCACAAAATAAAATACCTTCAGGGGCTCAGCAGGTGCCCAAAATGAGAAAGGTGGGCTTCCCTGGTGGCGCAATGGTTGAGAGTCCGCTTGCCGATGCAGGGGACATGGGTTCGTGCCCCGGTCTGGGAGGATCCCACATGGCACAGAGCGGCTGGGCCCGTGAGCCATGGCCGCTGAGCCTGCACGTCTGGAGCCTGTGCTCCGCAACGGGAGAGGCCACAGCAGTGAGAGGCCTGCGTACCGCAAAAAAAAAAAGAAAGAAAGAAAGAAAGGAGGTCACCTGGCCATTATGACAAGCTGGAGAGCACCAGCCCTGCCACAAAAGGACCGCTGTCCCTTATCTGTGAGCATCAGGTGGCCAGACTGCCCCACACTGTCAAGAATGCCCACAAATCTTATTTTTATGGGAACTTTCCCAACTTTTTCACTGTTATCAACTTTGTTGTTAATGTTTTGATACTGTAAGCCAAATCAAACAGATCTGTAGCCTGGATACAATCTGCAGGTCTCAAGTCTGTGTCACCTCCCCACCCCGTGGGTACTTCCTCATCCCGCTGTTCTTCTCCCTGAAAATTTCACCCAACTCCAGAGGTCAGGTGTGGATCTCCAGCACTAAGCTTCCTCCTACACTGTGGACTCATGGAACTGCCTACTGGATGTATCCACTCAACTGTCCTAATGGGACCTTGAAATAAACACATCCACACTTTCCCTTCATCCTCTGGCCCAAATATCTTTCAAATCCCTTTCCTTCCCCTCTCTCTCTCCTGCCTCTGCTTTAATTCAGACACTTGGTATTTTTCCATGGTTTACTCCGTAGACTTCTGACCATCCTCCCTGCCTTAGGCCTGTCCCCATTCCCTACTCTCAGATTCATTCTTCAATCCAAGCTAAAGTTACCTTCTAAAATGCACAACCTTAATGTGCTTGATGGCTCCCTTGGCCTTCAGGATAAACTCTGGATCCAGATCGCTTGAGTCTGAATCCCAGCTCCGCCACTCACTAGCCATGTGACTTGGGCAAGTCATTTAAGTCCTCTGAGCCTCAATTTCCTCATTTGTGAAACATGGCTACAGAATATCACATACCACATCGGGCAATGACAAGGACTAAAAATGAGATAATACAAATAAAGCTCTCTGTGCTTGGTACATAGTTAATGCTCAATTAAATGTTAGCTGTCAGTATTATTATCATTCCTCATCCATTATCCTCGCCTATCACAACCCACCTCAAACTCTAGAGCTGTAAATTACTTGAAATTCTCCACAAGTGCCCCTAACTTGTCACTTGTTTGCTCAGAATGCCCTTCGAGACTCATATTCTCTATCATATTCTTCAAAACCAAGCCCTGACCCCTGAACTCTCCCTACCCCAAAACCAGGTCCCCCCCATCCCCCATCCGCCAGTATCTGCCTCCATCTGAGTATATAACTTGCTGAGCTGCAGTAGAACAATTTCCTCAAAGCCTCCACCATGACCCTGTGAGCTCCTCAAAGGCAGGGCCTATTTTTTCTTAATTTTTGAATTCTTAATGCCCAGCAAGAAACAATGAATGAATGAATGATCTTTCATCCCCAGATCCACCCAGAGAGGCAGGCATTATTAAAATCCACCATTTACAGATGAGGAAATTGAGGTTCAGAATGGTTAAGTCCACATGGGAGAGGGCAAGCCCTGGGCCCAAGCCCGGCTCCCCGAGTGAGGCCCGTGTGGGTAAGCTGGTCACACTCTGCTCCTGTTGGCTGTCTGTCCTCACACACCAGGCTCATGTACTTACAGCAAACTTCACTTTTATCCTATATCCCTAACTAAGTGTGGGAAGAATACATGTAACCTTTATCATCTCATGTTCTTTCTACGAAAAGCTACAAATATCTTCAAAGTTCATTGTATAGAGCACAGGTGTTCAGTACAAGGGTCACAATTTTTGTGTGCACTTTTCTCAACAAAGTATGTACAGTCAGTCTTCCTGATAGTATCTAAAGCTAAGGTTCAAATTCATAGGCAAGAACATAGACTCTGTACTTAGCCTGACTTGATTTGAATTCCAATTCTGCCACTTTCTAGTTCTATGACTTGGGTAAATTATTAAAATCTCTCACTGATGTTTCTTCATCTGTTGGTAGATACATAGATTAGATAGATAGATGATAGATAGATAGATAGATAGACAGATGAACCAGTAATATAAGATAAAATGATAATACCTACCTCGAAGTATTATTATGAGAAATAAATGACTTATTATGTATATCACATTTCGAGCAGTACCCAATACTTTATATAAGTACTACATAAATATTGCCAGAGCCCTGAGTGTCATCTGAGTAAGAACTGAAATTCTAAATACACAGCGATTGCCCCATCTCTTTGATGCTATTTTCACATGCACGCGCACACACACACACCCAGGTAGACACACCTGCAGCCAGGATCACCTGCAGCCACACTGGGAGGCCTGCATCGTTCATTGTCAGGGCTTTAGTCTCCTGTGTCCCTTTCAGTACTTCCCTTGTTCCCTTTCAGCAAACGCTATCCTGTGTTTGCCCTGTTCCCCTTGCAAAACCAGTAGAAAAGGCTATGAGATTAGTCTTCAGGCTCTGGTATGAAGTAAGGCCTTCGGACACTTCCCACATCACCGGAGGCTCTTTGGATACAAACAGCAACCGGGTGGCTCACTAGCAAATCCAATGTGCGTCAGTCAGAAGGCTATCTGAAGCTCTCAGGACCAAAGAGAAGTCTGAAGAACCACACCTGGCAACAGACCGGAGCCAGGGCACTTCTGAAGGACATGGAAACAGAAACGACTGATAGAAGAAGACGTGTGGTTAGGCAGAGCAAGGAACACGCCATGGACTCTTCCGTCCTCCAGACCCTCCACTGACAGAGCGCCTGATAGGCTGGGCAACGCCACCGGCTGGACTGGGGCAGGAGGAACCTCGGGGAAATCCTTAACACTTACCATCCCACCAAGACAACGTTCAGACAGGGAGGAATAATTACCCAAAGGAAATTATGGGGCTGCAGGAAGTGGAAACAGATGTGTGGCCAAAAATTCCATTCAACCTTCCCAGAGAGTTCTCTATTCTTGACCTTAAAATATAAAGATAAAGAATGTAGAAGTCTGGACTTCCCTGGTGGCGCAGTGGTTGAGAGTCCATCTGCCGATGCAGGGGACACGGGTTCGTGCCCTGGTCCGGGAAGATCCCACATGCCGCGGAGCGGCTGGGCCCGTGAGCCATGGCTGCTGAGCCTGCGCGTCCGGAGCCTGTGCTCCGCAACCGTAGAGGCCACAACAGTGAGAGGCCCGCGTACCCCCCGCAAAAAAAGAATGTAGAAGTCTAAGGAACAGGTCAAATTAACTACCTGGGTGATAGAGGCCCCGCTCTAATGCACCCAAATCCCACTAGTAGACAAGTCAGTGACAGCATCTTGCCCCCCCTTCTCACTGACACCCCTTCTGCCTCCGCAGGCAGCCAGAGAGGCTTTTCTAAACTACAGGTCAGAAGGTGTCTTGTAGATAAAGCTTCAGTGGCTCCCCAGCGTGTTTGGGATAGAGTTCAAACTCCTCCACTGATGTCAAAGCAAGAACACCCCTGCCTGCCTCTCTGACGGCTGCGTCCCCCAATCTACTTCCGACCCCTCTGTCTCAGCCCCATCAGATTCTTTCCCATCCCCAACCTTACGGTTCACTCTCTTTCTCATTGAAGCTGTTCCCTCTGTTCCCTTCTTTTCCAGTTAGTTCCAGTTTTGTCTTCAAGAAATCAGCTCCAGTGTCACCTCTTCCAGGACACTCCCCCTTGATGTACGACATGTGTGCGCACGTGCACACGCGCCCGCATACACATCTCATGCTACATAGGCACCACCCTCCATGCTTGCAGAACCGAATCATGTTTGTAAGCAATATCACCAATACACAGTGGTATCAGCATCCGATATACAGCAGAGAAGTGGGAGAGATGTTTGGTGGGAGCATCACTAAATTAATGTTCTGCACGAAGGTAAAGGACAAGGATTTTCCTGCTCAAAAGAGTGGAGAAGGCTGTTTGGAAGGGGCCTTCACATCATACAGTCTTTCCTGGAGACTCCAGGACAACAGGATGAGAATGCCTGACCAAGCTATTGTTTCTACCTAGTCTGCACCCCTGACACATTATGGTCTTTCCAAAGGATTGTAAAAAAGTATTTACTGCTGCTAGGAGTCACAGATTTTGCCAAATCATAAATCCTCAGCATATTTACAACAAAACTCTGAAACAGCCAAATGTCTGTTGCTGTAGTAAGTTGCCACAGTGACCATTTATTTCATGGGGTGGAAAAAGAAGTTTCACTTAACATTTTAAATATGATGGTTTATATAGCATCTAATAAATATGATGGTTTATAGAACACCTAATCCATTATTCGGAAGGGAGAAAAAATGTTTGTATGTTTCACAAACATCCACATCCAGCTCCTGAAAACCATCCTGAGAGGATTTTTTTTAATGCTTTGCTCAGAACTATCCGCTATGACAAATTCCATACTTTATCAATATGAAAAACATTATAAAATAAGGAGATCCCCGGTGATGCAAGTCAGAAAGTTTTCAATTTGACGTATCTACGTCCTATGTGTGCTCACCTCTCTCTGAGTTTCCAAGTTCTCCATACAATGAAGAATGAGGTAGGATCGAACAGGAAGGAAGAGAAAGAGAGCCCCCAAGCCCTCCAGTGAGCACAGCAGTAACATGTGACAGTCGGACAGAGCCCCAGGGACAGCTCTCAGCACAGCCTCTGAAGGGGTGCAGATTTTCCTTCTGAGATGTTAAAAGGAAGTCCTCATTCCATAGTAAATAAAAATGCATGCTTGAGAAAAACAAATGATGCGATAGTTCTTTTTTTAAGGAGCCACCTAATTCTTTCATTTGAAATCATAGATAAGCAATATATGCAATTGCTAAAGTTCAAATTCAGATATTAGAGGAAAAGAAACTAAAACATATAACACAACCAAAAATTAACTTGGCTGGAGATTTATTCTATAGTACTAGTTCTCAAAGTGTGGTCAGGAAACGCTGAGGTTCCCAAGATCCTTTAAAGTATTCATCAGGTCAAAACTATTTTCATAATAAACTAAGATGTTATTTTCCTGTTTCCCTCTCATTCTCTCACAAGTGTCCTATGGAGTTTTCCAGAGGATGTATGATGCTTGAAAACATTAACAGGCTTAATAGAGAAGCACCTCTAAGAATTCCATTGTGTTCTATTAAACCAGACAGTAAATAAATTTGTAAAAGTGTAAAACAATGCCACTCATAATTTTGTTGTTTAAAAAAGCTAGTTACTTTTCATAAAAATATGCCATTTATGTTAACATGTTATGAGATGATTACTGTTATTTTTAATGAATTAATAATTAAATACTTTGAAATGCATCAATTTTCATTTCTAATATAAATATTGACAGATATAACCCACATTAACAAAAGCTCTTGGGGGGTTCTCAATAATTTTTAAGCATGTAAAGTCCTGAGAGAAAAACACTTGAAAACGTTATTTCATAGTACTGGAATCTCAATTTCTCCTTCTTCAAAATTTTTTTTTTTTTTTTTTTTTTAGGTACGCGGGCCTCTCGCTGTTGTGGCCTCGCCCGTTGTGGAGCACAGGCTCCGGACGCACAGGCTAAGCAGCCACGGCTCATGGGCCCAGCCGCTCCGCGGCATGTGGGATCTTCCCGGACCGGGGCAGGAACCCGTGTCCCCTGCATCGGCAGGTGGACTCTCAACCACTGCGCCACCAGGGAAGCCCCAAAATTTTTTATTGTGGTAAAATACCTAAAATTTACCATCTCAACCATTTTGAAGTGTACAGTTCAATGGTATTAAATGCATTCATGATGTTGTGCAACCATTCACCTTGCAAAACTGAAACTCTCTACCCGATACGGTACTTTTTTGTGGATTTGTCTATTTCGCCCAATCAGCTAAGCAGCCCACACTAACGGGTGCCCTTCCTCCTCAAGGCTGTGCATCTGAGAAGATGGGTGTGTGGGGCAGGACCCTGTCCCCAGGAGAGAGAGCTCCATCCCCTCCAGTCTACACCACACAGTCTTGCACGTCCACTACTCAAAGCCATCTACCGCCCCACTCCTTAGGACTTAATTCTGCATTCGTGGGGCATTCTGAAACCTAACCCTGAGGCCTAATAACACTTAAGTGGGAATTATTTCCGAGTTGCTGACACTAACTTACAAATGAAGGATTGTAATACAGGGCTTGTTGGCGTGCAACAGTTGATATAGGTGATAGGAGCAACTGGTAAAAAAGCAAAGCCAGGGGAGTTTAGGGCCACATTACATAACTGTACATCTTACTGGGTACTCTCTACTTCAAAGTGCCATATAAAAGACACAAGATGAGGAGGCAAAGTGTGCTGCACCGTCCACATTTTAAGTCTGGAGGAGCTGGGAGAAGAGAACTCAGGGCTCATCACCAAAAAGAGGCACCATGCTGACATTTGATTTCTATTTAGATCCAGAAGCCTGGGGAAACTGCTTAACGGTGAAGCTCTCAGGCCCCATATGAACTTTCATAAGATTCCTATTTTTGCATATTTGGAGAGCCTACACTGTAGGATTTGTGATTTAAGGAGATGATAATGCATGGGGATATTGAGATCGTTTTGCACCTCAGCATAGATGATAGATAGATCAATAAACACTCTCACATAATGACACTTTTTATTTACACATTTAGCACAGAGGAGACAAGCTTCACCAAGAAGGCTCAACCTTGAAACAGCCTAGGGGCTAAATCTTGGCCAGGCAACAGCTCATGACCAAGGGGTGGAGGGCAGGCAGAGGTCTTACATCAGTGGCCTCATGAGGGTACCACACTTAGAAAACTGGGATCTTAAAAACCCACCAGAAAACACTACCCAGAAGGTATGATTTACTGACCTCAATGACAAAAGTGCTGAAACACTTTTGCCAGAACCCCGGCGTATCCAAATCTGCAAACCACGATCTTTAACCACGGAGCCCTCCCATCTCTTTAGCCAAATAAATTCTTTACCTTAAGCAAATCAGAGGAGATGATTTTAGGTTCACTTTGGCAGGCCAATCAGGGCTTAGGAAAGCCAAACCAGTTCATAGAAGAATGTAAGTGAAAAAATGTAAACATGTTCAAGCCCAAAATGTTAGTCTGCTGATATTCTTTTATCTCAACGCACTAATTATTTGTCAGGATATAAGTCACCATACTGAAAGAAGTCTTCAGAAGGCCTCTTAACCAATGTTTGGAGTAATTTTCAATTACGTGGTCCTGTTTATGCTCTCCTTACAACTATAAACTGGTCACTGGGAACTCCACCACTTCTTCAAGACTCCATCAGGCTATCTGTGATGTTCCTTATTGATCTTTAGGCCAACATATTCCACTAAACATGGGTTCCCAGATGACAGACCATACGTTGCTCTCTTGCATCTTTTTACAAGATACCAGTGAGTAAAGAGGAAGAGTCTCATGTGACGAGGAAGACCTGGTAAAGGAGGATTCCACTGAAACACAGAAAACTGGCCTCTAGCCATGCCTCAGGCTCTCCATTGGGCCTCGCCCCCATACATCTTGGAGAGGCTTGGCAACTCCTCACCACCACTGATTTCTCTCCATTGAAGCCAATTCGAAAGCAGCTTACTGGTGATCATCAAGGACCAAATGCTTAGAATCTCGCCACAAATGTTCCCACATACCCACTCATAGTTCTCCTAATTCAATTTATAAAAACAATCCAAATTAACACATATAAAGGACATTATGGAAGAAGAATATTCATAGAAAGATTATCTAGTTTTTGTTTTTTTTTTTTTTTTGCTGTACGCGGGCCTCTCACTGCTGTGGCCTCTCCCGTTGCGGAGCACAGGCTCCGGACACACAGGCCCCGCGGCCATGGCTCGCGGGCCCAGCCGCTCCGCGGCATGTGGGATCCTCCGGGATCGGGGCACGAACCCGTGTCCCCTGCATCGGCAGGCGGACTCTCAACCACTGCGCCACCAGGGAGGCCCTATCTAGTTTTTTAATCATAAAATTTCCAGGCTGTGGGAAAAAAAAAACAGGGAAGGACAAGTGATACGCTTAAACTTACCCAGCAATTGGAGACAGAGTCAGACAAATGTCTAACCTTCTAGAAGTGCTAGTACGTACCACGTCACCTCACATACAGAGATGGGTATGTGTTGGTTTACTGAGAAGCTGGACTCAGCTCCCTAACCTCAGCCACGGTCGCCTTCCACACAGACGGACATAAATGCAAACCCTCCCCTGCACTCACCTCGTCTCTGTTTTGTTTCATAATCAACCTGTATCTGTCAGGTCTCCACTTCCTCACCGCCCATTCGTTCTCGCTCAGTCCAAGCTGGCTTGAGGTTCCACATCCCCAGCACGCCTCTAACTAGGCTCCCACCTGCCATGCTGGAACCTCTCTAATCTTTTCTTCTTTAATATTGTTTTCACAGCCTTCACAGGTGATCTTCTAGAAACATAAGCTGACACTCCCCTGCCACTATTCCATTATCTCCTTCCCAGAGCCCTGGGGATAAACTCTAAGATCCTGAACTTGGCCCAAAGTGCACAGCGTGATCTGGCCCTTGCCCTCCTCTCCAACCTCCTCCCAGTGCCCTGGCCAGTTCTCCTGGCATTCCTCCAACCATCAATGCTCATTCCTGCCTTAGAATCCTCACACTGTGCAGCCTGGAAATCTTTTTCTCTGCCTTTTCACGTGATAAACTCTTCTCCATCCCTCAGAAGGAGAGGTCTCTTCCTCAGAAAGGCCTTCTCAGCTCCCCCATCTAAACTAGCACCCTCCCACCCTTGCTACTCTCCCAGATGAAGTTCTTTAGAACATTTGCCACTGCTCAAATGTTTGCATTTATTTGTTTAATGTCTGTCTCCTACCCAGCCCCAGCCTTGTACATAATATGGGGTAAGTACTCAAATACTTGTTGAATAAATGCTTGTGCATAATTGTATATGTAAAGAGGATATATACAAGACCACAGAAATGAATCATTAAGTCAACATTGGTGAGCATGTGCAGGGTGCTCAGTTGAGCTCAGCTGATCTGCTCAGGACCCCAGCAGGATGCTTCATTCATTGGGAACTTCAGCAAGCACACTGTAGCCAGCTGCTATCAACATTAACTGCTGAGCTGTAACGTTACTGCCTAAAAGGGGGTCTTGGGCCTTTATCATCCAATGCTTGTGCAGTTAAAGACAATTTTATAAGGTATCTACTCCAAGCAAACCATGGTGCAACAGGGAACTCTGCTCAATATCATGTAGCAACCTAAATGGGAAAAGAATTTGAAAAAGAATAGATACATGTATATGTATAACTGAATCACTTTGCTGTACGCCTGAAACTAACACAACACTGTTAATCAGCTATACTCCAATATAAAATAAAAAGTTAAAAAAATAAATTTTTTTTAAAAAGCTGCTTGCTTTCTCTGCCTCTTACACAATCTTTTTATTTTATTATTTATTTATTTGTTTGTTTGTTTATTTTGCAGTACGCGGGCCTCTCACTGTTGTGGCCTCTCCCATTGCGGAGCACAGGCTCCGGACGCGCAGGCTCAGCGGCCATGGCTCACGGGCCCAGCCTCCCCGCGGCATGTGGGATCTTCACGGACCGGGGCACGAACCCGTGTCCCCTGCATCGGCAGGCGGACTCTCAACCACTGTGCCACCAGGGAGGCCCTCTTACACAATTCTGACCAATAGAAAGTAAGCAGAAATGTGCTGGAAAAGCTTCTGAAAAAAAAAAACCCAACATGATGCAAGGCTCCTCAGGATTCTAGAAACAGCAAGACCCCCTTGCCCACAAAGAAAAACACTATAACCTAATCTAGGAACTACTTATAGCTTAGCAAGAAGAGTTTACTTTTATAAGGGGTAGGTGTGTGCGTTGCAAAGTTGCAAAGGGTGATCTAAAGAAATGATAAAGGAAGACAAGGATGGGAATTCTTCCAAATCAGCTTCTACATTTGACTGCACATTCTAAACGTCACTATTGTGTTCATCACAATTGGGGTTTCTCTCCAAGTTTCACCTACCATGTCACTGAATGCAAAATAAAATAACAACAGTAAAAAGTACTTTCTCCTCCTCCCCTGCTCCAACTAAGCACCCTGACTAGCCAAGAGCAATAACCAAAAGCCAGCTTCAGGATGAAATTCAAACTCCACCACCTCCAAGGACCCTCCACATCCACTGCCCTCCTTGTGAGACACAAAGATGGTGGCCTTGGCCCACAATCTTTATGATCTGTCTCCTTTCTTCCCAACTAGCTGGGCAGAATTCCATTGGGAAGAGGATAACTTTGGCAAAAGAAAAAAAGATCATTTTTCTTGCATAGTTTTCAAGTTTCTTTCCAAGGGGAGACAGGGGGCCAAAAAGTCGCTTGGTAACAGCAAGCCACCTCTCCCTGTCACCATTCAACAAGCCCAGTCTGAGTCCTATTAAGTGCAGGGCACAGTGTCGGGGCTATAGGGGTAAACAAGAAGGATAGAATCTCACAGTGGCTCCACAGCCAGATTGCCAGGGATAGAATCCTGGCTTCACATCATCCTCATTATGTGACTCTGCACACGATACTCATTTGTCTCTGTTTTCTCATCTACAATAGGTTAATTCATGGAGGCAGAGGTCAGAGTTATGTAGCCATAAGCCAAGGAATGCCTGGAGCCACCAAAAGCTAGAATAGGCAAAGAACAGATTGCCCACAGAACCTCTGGAGGGAGTGTACCCCTGTGGGTAACCTTGATTTGGGACTTCCAGCCTCCAGAACTGTGAGAGAACATTTTTCCGTTGTTTTAAGCCAATAAAATTAAATTAAAATGGGATAATCAAAGAGCCTACCTCCTAGGGTTGTCATCAGGATGAAGTGAATTAATACATGGAGAGCTTTCAGCATAGTGCCTGGTACAGGGGAACAACAATATCAGATGTCTACATCCTTGCAGCTAAATAGACTGAGGCTCAGAGAAGCAAAGTGACTTATGTTGAGTCAAGGAGCCATAAGCAGGTAGAAATCAGGCTAGAGCCCAGGTCCCCAGTCCTAGTAGGTTTTTCACACAAGTGGCACCCAGGCAGATCTACCTTCCTGACACCTGATCAGTAGAGACAATAAGCACGCCCACCCGCCCCTCTGCCTCACCCCACCCTGGATAGCTGTCCTCGCCTGCCAGCGAGACCTCAGGCTCAGCCCCACCCTGCGGTCTCCCATCAGGCTCAGAATGCCCTGCAGGGGCTCCATCTATTGCTGGCTCCCACTGAAACACTGTGACCAAGAAGGGAAACCTCACTTCCCAATGGGGGTGTTCTGAGGATTAAATGATATAATGCCTGGAAAAGTGCCAAGCAGCATAGCTGGCATATGGTATCCAGACAATAAATGTCATCTATAAAAAGAGAAAAAAAAAAAAAAAAAAAAGAAAGAAGGCTTCCCTGGCCATCCAATGGTTAAGACTCCGTGCTTCCACTTCAGGGGACCTGGGTTCAATCCCTGGTCTGGGGAACTGGGGAACTAAGATCCTGCATGCCTCTCAGGGCGAGGCCAGGAAAAAAAAAAAAAAAAAAAGCAGTGGAGGAAAAGCCTTGTGATGCCTGCTCTCTCATGGAGCTGACGCACATTCCAGCCCCAAATGCCAGACACAGGGCAGATGGAGATCGCTGGTAGAACAGAGGGAGGCCGGGTCTGTGAAGGATTACAGCGAAGAGCAAAATCCACTGAAGACAGAGGAGGTGCTGAAGTGCCCACTCTTCCCCTGCTTTTTAAAATAATAATAATCATAAGGAAGAAGAAAAAACTAGTGCTTTGCTGGCAAACTCAAGTGTCAGAGCATTGGCTTTTTAATATTTTAATATTTCTGAACAGAACAAAGGTTGCTTCCAACCTCCCAATTTGCTCTCACACACTTAACCAGCAAAACCTTAGCTTTGCTGTATTCATGAATGGCTTTTTGGTTCAGGCTGATTTTCCAGGTAATGATGGCTCAGACACAAGCCCGAGTCCACACAGATCCTGCAAGTCTCCTTAAAATAGTCACAACATGCTCTGGCTTCGGAATTCTTGAGTACTTCAGTATCATCTCCTCCCTACCCTAATATTGGCAATTCCTAGTTCTGAAATGGCTAATTTAATATTAGAACAGGAGAAGGAACGAATCTGGTGAGGAAAAACGGAATAGGCTGGGAGGCAGAAACTTCACCACGCTCTGGGTATGACCAAGGTGCGTGGCCCAGCCACTGTGGGCTGGTTGTAGATACACTCTGAGTGAATCAGTGTCCTCAAGCAGTTTACAATGAGGTCTGCCCAGTACACCAAGTTCAACCACAGAATCAACGCCACCCTCTCTCAGCCTGAGACACGTAGGGAGAGAGGCACTAAGGCATCTGACTTTAGCAAGGGGGCAGGTGCTCAGGAAAATGCTTGCTGCCTGTTTACCTGGGCAGGTATCTGCAAGTAGTCTAGAAAGGGGAGCAACTAGGGGTAACTTACACAGTTCTAAGCCAGCGCTTATGCAAATCACTTAAGCAAATACACGAAAAGGGAGGGGACGGTTTCTCATCCGGTTTTTCTCACCTGCTCCTCTCTCGGAGGGTGACATGAAAGACAAAAATCAAGAGTCTACTCTCCAGGAGGGCGAGGAGAAACACCCCCCCCACCACGCCCCAGCATCCAACTAGGGCCCCAGGGCCATTCCCGCGGGTGGAGGTAGTTCTTTGCTGCCGTCCACCCCAGTCGTGGGCTGCGTCAGTTAGACTACCGGCTCAGTGTCCCCCGCCGAGACGCTGGAGACACCAAGGGCACAAACGACAAGAGGCAGAGCCGGGGAAGCGGCGCTGGTGGCGGTTCAGAGTGATCCCTGCAATGCGAAAGGCGCCCAGCCCGCCTCGCCGCGGCCCCTGCCGGCAGGTCTGCCTCGCTCGCCAGCCCATTCACCTGCAGAAGTCGGGCAGCCACCCAGAGAGGCGCGGGAAAGGAAAGTTCCCGACCCCGAGGCACCCACTCCCATTGCTACCACTGATCCAAACGCAGTCTGCGGACGACTCAACACGGGCCCTGCAAGCCCCAAGCCGCTCGCACCTGGAGCGCGCCGGCAGCCCCTGGGCGCAGCGCGGCACCAGAGCAAGGGCCCTGGGTGCGCTCTTCCCAGAAGCAACTGTCGCGGGGCGCCTCGCACCGCTGCAGGGCAAAGGGGAGGGGAGAATGACAGGGAAGAAGGCGGAGCAGGCGGCCTGGGAAGCACTTATGTTCGTCAGGAAAGCGCCTCCTCTCGAGGAAGAGAAGGAAAGGCTTCCCGGCTAAGGAAACGCCCCAGGGATGCCCCTCCGCGAAGTGCCGCCTTTCCCCGGCTCCTCGATTCTCCCGCCTCCATCCGTCCTCCACCCCGCGCTCAAGAGCGGATTCTAGACACCCTCCCTGCGGCTTTCCGAGGCACCCAGACACTGTCTCGGCTGCCGGCAGCCCGCGCAACAGGCGGATCCTTAGGACTCCAGCAACGACGGGTCTGGGGACCGGAGGATGGACAGCGCCGGAGACAGGCGCCCAGCAGGATGCGAAGTCCCCTGCGGGTGTAGATCTGCGGGGTTGTGCACCCGTGACCTGGGCCACGGCGGGGCTGGGCAGCCAAAGGCGGGGAAAGTTGCGGGGTCGCACGGAGAAGTCTCCCGAGCGCAGGGGGAGGAGGGACACAAGCAGGTACCTGCAGGAGTCCCGGCGCCTCTGGCTGGCTCCGCTCTGCCACGCCGCTTGCCGGCGCTGCAGGGATCAGGCGTCTCCGCGAGGCCCTGCGCCCGCCGCGGCGGCGGCGAGGAGAGCCGGGAGACCCGCGTCGGTCCGTCTGTCCGTCCCGCCCGGCAGGAGCGCGGCGCCCGGGAGCCGCCGGCGGGGCGGGGCGGGGCCGGCCGCTCGGCCGCCGCCCCATTGGTCCCAGCTCCGCACGCCGCCTCGCCTCGGGCTCCCAGTCGGCGCTCCCCTGGCCGAGGGCTCGGCGCTGTGCCGCGGTCGGTTGCTGGCTGCAGGGATCAGGCCGCGCGACAGGAGAACTGTTGGATGGACAGAGAGGCGGCCCCGCGGGGCGCGCGCCGCCGCCCAGACCCAAGTGCAGAGTCACCCGTGGAGCTGCGCGCCCAGGCCGGGGGGAAGCCGGAGCGCGCCCCGCGCCTCCCACCTGCGAGCCCTCCGGGGCTGGGAGCACCTTGAACCTGTGGGAGACAGATGACCTCCTCTGCGGCCCCGGCGGCTCCGGCAACCGCCTCTCCTCCCAAGCCAAGCCCTGCGAATTTGCCGGGATTTCCTTAGTAAGTATCGCGGCCCCCAACTTGTTTTAAAACAAAGTGCGAAGGAGGAAACAGACTCAGGTCTTGCCTGTTTACCACCAGCTCGGCTGCCTGAAGACTCAAGCACAGTGCAGAACAAGATTGTTTCACACGCTCCATTCCTCGACTTACCAGATCAGAAGAGGTGGCGGACGTCTGCACTGAGCAGGGAGGACGAGTCCGGTCCCCTTCCCGAAGGTCAGAGGAAGATGCCTTCTGCCGAGGTTGAGGAACGAACCAGGACTTCAGCAAGGCCGGCGTGTGGTCCAAAGGCATCGCCCGCCCCTCTGCAGTGAGCGAGAACGCTCGGTGAACCGCCCGGAGGAGAAATGGGACGCTCGCTCGGGGACCCACCCCCGCGCTCCCCCGCCCGCCCCCAAACTGCAGATTTTTAAGTTGTGCAGACTTGCAATAATGCCTCAGAGCCAGCTGCGCCGAGCTGTAGGTGCCCAGTGTTCCTTGGGTTCCCGCCCCACATCAGGCAATCTGCCAGCTGCCCCCAACCCAGCACCCTCTGATCACTGGCCTCAGACCAGCACCTAGCAAGACCACACGTAGTTAAGTTCCAGACCCTGAGCCAGGCCCACGGGGGGAGGGGATGGGGGCAAAGAGATGTATGGAAAAGGTGAAAGACACTTTCTCTGACCTCATCGAAGTACCCGATGGTGTCTTTGGGTTTTTCTCATCATTTTCGTTCAATCAAAGCCCACAGTAGGAGTCAGAGGTAAGGGAGCAATATCTGGTAGGCTTCTAGAAGGTCAGACCTGCACCTTACAGGGAGGTTTGGCTAGAGGAAAGGGTAGCAGCAGGCAGGAATGGCAGAGGAGGAGAGAAAACCCGCCTTCCCTCCGCCTCCAACATTTTCATTTGGCTCATGGAAGGCGAGGTGGGGGGCTCAGGCGACTGGAAAACAGGTGTTTGGGGGCCCTCTGACCCTGATCCCATGGTTCTTTAGCTGCCCCAAGCCTGCGCCCTCTTGTGTAGAAGAGGGGCCAAAGCATTTGTCTACACTGCTGTTAGCAAGCAGCTGGAAAGGTAAATTTTCATGCACCATTCATCACCTTTAGCATCAAATCTAAGATTATTCTAAAACTATGTTTACATTGTGTCAGCACCTGAGAAGAATGCTTCCAGGTCTCTTCCAGCAGTTAGCTGTTAAATCATTTTCAAGTCACCAAGCTTATCCCAAAAGTCCGGCATTGTTTACTTGAGAATGAACTGTGTTCCGAATCTCTAAGCACTGCAGAAGGCATCTGCAGTGCAGAAGAGTCTGGAGTGAGGTCCTTCTCACAGGGTCTGGATGGCACATGTGAACTGGAGGGAAGGCGCACAAGGGGGCTCGGAAAAGGCCCCCACTTGGCATCTGTGAAAGCTGAGCACAGAAAGGTCAGGCTTCCACTCTGGGCATATTTGGGGGATGGTGTAGAAGGGATACAGATTTGAGAGTCAGACAAACTAGGTTCTCATCCTACTGTACCCTGTGGGGAGCCCTGCGAGCAAGTCACTTAGCTTTTCAGCCCTGGTTTCTTCATCTACAAGAAAAGTTTCTCCCTCAAAGGGTGATCATGTGAAGCCAATGAAATAAGAAACAGGAAAGCATTGCGTGGACCATAAAAAGCGTGTCTGTTCCCTGAAAGTTTACCAAGGTTGAGCCAGGCCAAGTGGTGAATGCACTCCTATACACACACACACACACATACACACACACACAGCCACACTCTCACTCCCTGTGTCTAGAGCCCCTTCCTCTGGCCTCAGTCTCCATCACCACGGTGCATGCACGGATCTGTCTGACTGACATGCTCTGATCTCCCTCCTTCCACACACCCACCTCCCACCCCATCAAAATGTCTTTTTGCCGCATGATACCACACCCCGTCTTCTTCTCACTACGTCTGGGCAAGCCATGCACTAGGCTGTAAGGGGTTAATCACCAGCTAAGGGTAGTGCTCACCCCCCATGGTTTCAGAGAAGATTCCCAGAGTCAGCGGAGGCGTGTCTCAAGAAGATGTGGGCTTTGTGCAGCCTGTCTTCCAGGGCTCCATATTCTCCTTGCTCTGGACACATCTCATTTCCAGGGTCTCCCTCTCTCACCCACTTACCCACAGGTCCCTGTATTCCCTTCCCTCTCCCCACCCAAAGCAGTCCTTGAACTTTCATTCTCACTGAAGTCCAAATGACAGAAAACAGCTGGGCGTCACCCCTGGAGGCAAGGGAAGTACTAATTTGCTTTTTAAACGGGGCACAGGTCTACACGTGGATATGAACAGGCTCTCATCTCTGGTGGGAAGTTGGAGCGTGAAGGTGTATTAGTAATGATGGTCAACATTTATTCAGTTGGTGCCTTTTATTTGCTAGTCTTTACCCAGCCAATATGAGCACATTAAACATTTGCAATTCCCCCAACCCGCCAGGCTTTTTCATGTTTCCCTGCCTTCTGCTTAGAATACCCTCCGCCAAACCCTTCTTTATTCAACAAACTCCCTTTGTATTGGGATGCCAATCAATCGATAATTACTACCCTCTGGAAAGACCCCCTTCCTGTGTCTCCTCTCCCTTTGCAACTACCATAGCAACTGCCATATTGAATATAATTGTTTATGTGCAACCAGGCAATGAGCACCCTCATTGAAGATGGAATTTCCGGGCCCTTCTGCAGGGTCTGCACATTTATGCAGTGAATGGCTGAAGGCTCTGTCACGAGGCTGCTCAGCCCCTGCTCCTGCGGGGACCGTCCTCCTTTATTTCCCTGTTACCTTCTATCAGGTAAAAAGAAACATATAAACTATCACATTGATCTCTTTGCTTGGATGCCAGGCAGCTCAAGACCAAATCTAGAATTCTTTCCTTCCAGATTATGGCTACACTGATCACTCTTCTTTCACAAAATCATTTGTACGCTTACTTTAAATGCCCTGTTATATTATTTTTATTTTGAAAGTGCCTTAAATATTTATCATCTTCAAGTTCAAAGACTTGAATTCTAATCCACCTCTGCCTCTGAACATCTCAGTGATATCTCCTCTCCAGTTCTGTTTGGGTTTGGACTAGATGATCTCCAAAGTCCTTGCCACTTCTAAAATTTTTACAATTCTACAGATAAAAGGACACCATTTACACATTATTAAGAAAAAAAAAAAAACCCTGTGACAGAATATGGCTTAAGTCTCCAGACACAAAGAAACACTCTCCTAGGTACTTGGAGGTGTCCTCTGAGGACCCCCAAGGTGAGTTCCAAGGAACACCTGTGCCATGGTCAAAGGCTTTGGGCACACACACACTGCATTCCACTTGTCAATACATATAATACATTTTAGCACAGTAAAGGCTCTGTCTGAGAAGTCAGGTCATAAAAATACTCCAAGGGATGGACTTCCAAATTGCTCTTAATCTGGCCCAAACTTATCATTTTAGACAGTGTCAAGCTCTTCACAATTTTCTCTCCGTCTTACGCATTCCTACACATCTTCCGCCACCCCAACACACACTCTCCACTCACATTCCAACCTGACACGCCAGCTCCTTCTTTCCCCTGTGTTCATTGTGTGCTCTCTGAGCTTTGGCCCTACCTACACTCTATTGCTATAATGCCCCCTTCTCTACCTGGCAAATGCCAACTCAACCTCCAATATCATTATCACCCATTCTGTGACGCTTTCCCTTAACCCACAAATCATGTTTAGTTGTTCCTTCCACTGGGTTCATTATACTTTGTACAGTTATACTCCTGTAGTATTGTTTCCTTCTTAGAATGAGTCTCTTCTATTAAACTGTGAGCTCCTTGAAGGCTGATATTATGTGGTATTATTCAGCTCAGTATCTTCAAAGCCTGGCCCATTACAGATGTTCTGTGACTGCTTTAAGAATAAAAAGGTGGGTGATTGGATGGATGGATGGATGGATGGACGGATGGATGGATGATAGGGCTTCAGACTTCAGGGAGGGTGCAGGAAAGCAAACTCAGAGGCACCAAAGATCGGATATGTCAACCTGGTGGGTTTTCCTCTGGGGGAATTCTGCACCTGTTTTAATAATCCTTCATTTGTATGATGGAACTTAGGGTCTAGTCTTTATGTACAGCTAGAAGAGTAGAGAGTTTCTCCATGACAGAGATTGCTAGGATCACCCCATGATCTTTTCTCTTCTGCTTCCTCATTAATAGTATCTCCAATGGTTACCTAGGTAGTAGGGTGAACTACTCTTCCTGGTTTTCCTGGGGTTGTCTCAGTTTTAAAACTGAAAGTCCAGTGTCCTAAGAACCTCCTCTGTCCAGGCAAACCAGGACAGTTGGTCATCCTACAAGATACATTGCTGCCCAGGATAAAGTCTACATGTCCAAGCTTCCCATGACACTAGGGGAAAGCATACGACTGAGGTCTTTCCAATGGGATGTCAGTGGAAGTGACCCGTTCAGTTGCTGGAACAGGAGAAATTTTCTATTAAAATTTCTTTTGAAAAAAAAATTATAGCTTCTTATCACAATAATTTGGAGGCAGTCCTGCCCTATCAAGATATGGTGGAGAGAAGGAACCAAAAGATCTTTCTGGAGGAGCGAGATGGGAAAAAAGTGCCCTGCTCTGCTGGCAGTAAGTAGCAGGTCACTCTTGGATGCATCCACTCTTCCTCTTTAAATGCAGTTTCAGTGACTTATGAGTGTGGGTCAGCTGGACTGACTTAGTCATCTTTCTTTCCTTTTTCTTTCCTTCCCTTGGTTGCAGAAGGCTACTCATACTCTTCAGTAATAGCATATTATCATCATTAGCACACACAAGGCCTTCTCCTGTTCTGAATGTTTATTTTGCCTTTATTCCCCATTGCACACTTGCATTGTCACCCAGCTCTCCATAGGCTGCCATTCTAATGAGCTTGTTGATTGCCTTCATTTCCATGTGCCCTTGCAAAATGTGTATGGTTGTTTTGAACGCATACATTTTAAATTTATGCAAGTAGTCATTTGTCCTTTATCTCAATCTTCTCATGTGTTTCATTCCACACGGCGGGATGGTTTTTACCTCCATCCCTGTTGGTCTGTGTGTATCTCTACTTTATTACTGTGTATGTCATCCACTCTTCAGTGACGGGCACCCAGAATAGCCCAAATTCCCCACCACCATAAAAAACACTGGGATGAAGAACCTCACACGTATCACCTTATGGACCTGGAAAGAATTGAGGGTGGTAATATATTACCAGGATTGCTGGTCGTAGAGTCCAGAGGGGGCTGATACAGAAATACTGAAATATTTCTATACTTGTTGGTAAGTAGCCCTGCCCCCAAGCTTCCTGAGTATCCTTCCCATTGCCCCAGCCCCTTCTCCAGGAGCCCCCAGAAATTTCCACCATCCACCAACTAAGGGTTAATGCCTGACCCAGTGAGAACTGACAGTCTTTCTAGCAGTTGATGAGTATTTTGAATATCACCCCTGGATATGCATATGCTTAATTTAATGGTCCTAGTCATTATTTCTCCACAGAGCAACCAAAACAAACAGACAAAAACACCCTTACCTGAAGAGTTCTGTCCAGTCTCTTGTCCTGTCCTTAAGGAATTCTCAGAGACACAGAAACACTGCTGATGTTCCCATCTGCAGCCCCAACGTCATGTCTTACGCTATGCTAAGCAGAGATATGGGAGCCAGCAGGTTGTGACCACCCTCCTGATTCAGGGCCAACACCACAGGCAGCTATGCCAGCAGGTGAAGCACACTGGACTCAGCACCCTGAGTTTTAACTCTCTAACTGGGTGACTTGGAGCTTTTCACCTCTCTCTCTGATCCTCAGTCTCGTCCTTGGAAAGATGCTCCCCCAAAGCATGGGAATCGGGTTCAAATAAGATAATGATGTGATACACAGCAATATCAAGGAGGGAAAAAGCCTTTTGGTATTAAACTCAGCATTCTACTGGCTGTCTCACCTTGACCCTCCCCGGGTCTCAGTTCCTCCCATGTAGAATGGGGATAATTACACTGTACTGTACCCCCCAATTATGAGATTCCATGTGCTGCCTTAACATTGCTGAACTTAACAGGTCTGCAGAAGCTTAGCCATGAGTTCCCCTGCTCCGGCCAGATATGCCCCCACCCAATGGGGAAGGCTTCCCTCCTGGCTAGTTCTCCTATATCAGCTGGACCAGCTTTACTCCACTGGGTCCCCAGCCTAATGGGTTTCACCTCCCTGCCAGTTCACAAAACTACTCAAATTAGCCAATAACATCCTCCTGTGGAAAGCAAGAGTCACTTCATCTTCTTGTCACCTCAAAGCCTGCTGGTTTACACCGCTCCTGAATGCAGCCTTGTGTCGCCCTGCTTGGCATGTGGCGTCCTCCTCCCCAGGGCTGTGGGTATAAGTGAGCAATGACCTGCAGTCAGCCTCACCAGTCCAGTGTCAGGGGTTATGGGTTCAGCCATCTCATATTTAGTGGCGGGGGGGATCCCTCCTTCACCAGTGTAGTGAATAGGAGGTGATCAGAACAGACACCTATCTCAAAGAGTTAAAAAATTAAAGTGAATCATATATGTAAAGCACATATCATCATGCCTGCTCCAGTAGAAGTTCACGCCAACAGAGAAGAAAACAAAAGGGAATGTAGCCAGGGGCAGGAGGTATTCTCACCAGAGGCTGGGACACTGCAAGACGTCGTGTGGGAATGAACCCTATTGCAAAGACCTACCTCATGCTGACTGGTTTCATGTTTTCCTTGTCGAAGGGAAAAAACACATAGAAAAATGATCTCTCTTCTTCTTAGTATAACAAGAAATGTTGTCACTCATAATTGAAATGGCATTGTAAGGCACCCCATCTCCCCTTGGCTCAGTTTTCTCACCTGTAAAATGGGGATTTTGAGCTGAATAATACGCCAGATACCAAGCTAAAGAAGGGAGCTGAAGAGAAAGGATCAGAATGATTGATAACAGGGTCCCTGCCTGCAAGAGCTCACCATTCAGAGGGGTGATACCCCCTGCCTTATGCACCAGGCAGGGAGTGACGATAACTTAGCAAGATAATATAATTGAGAAATAAGAGCACTAGAGAATGTGATAGGGACTGCCACTTGTCACTCAATTTTTATTTACAGGGCAGTCACATCCCTAACCAAACACATTATATTTCCTAGCCTCTCTTGCAACTAGAGTGGCCATACCAACTTCTAGACAGTAACATGTAAGCCCAAGTGGTCTTTGAAGCTGTTTCCAGAGAGTCCTTTTTAAAAGAGTAGGTATGCCCTTTTTCCTACTTTCTTCCAACTCCTGTCTAGATTGTGGATGAGATGGCTGGAGCTCTAGCAGCCATTCTGATCCAAGAGAACAAGTTACATCCTAGGGATGGTGGAGCGTGAGCTACTGAAATATGGGGCCCTCACCAGTTCACAGAGCCCATATCAATGTCAAGGGCTACATTTCTTTTACCTGAGAGAAAAATGAACAATGTATTGGTAGGACTATGTGTGTATATGTGTACTAATGCAACCAATTCTAATCTCAACTGATACAAGAAATACTTAATATTAAAAAATATTATACCTACTTACTATTTTATTTAGTTCCTAAAGATCTTATGAGATTTTTTAAAACATAAGACCCTTCAAGAATTCAAGGATTTATTTTAGCTTCTGAAATGTAAAGTTTCATGGTGGTACAGCATTGCATCACAGGTATTTTCACAACCAGGAGACCCAAATCAGTGTTTGGGCTTAGGTCATTTTAGGACTGAAAAGTCTAGAAAATTCTACCTTCTGAACTAGTAGGTAGATTTCTAGGACTGTAAATCTGCCATACAGAACTTGGGTCCACATGCACCCTTATCCACATGCCTGTACAGTCACGTGCGCACACCTGCATGGGGCACACACATACTCTCGGGAAGCTGCACATATGTATCACACACATTCACAGCCACACACAGGTACCTTCTCGTATCCACACACGGTGAGAGCTCTGATGGTTCCCTGAGGTTGTGAAAGCCCCAGATTTCTCCTTCATCAGAGCACTAAACGATTATATGAGTTATTTTCAATAACCTTGTATCCTGAACTGGAAGTGGAATGCTGAGTCATAACAAGCAAGAGCAAGAGAGCTCGGTCAGTCAATCCTTGACCACAGAGGTGCCCTCATGGCCAAGCAGGAAGAGGAGGATCCCCTTTCCTCCCCCATACGGGTTCAGGGTCAGAAGGAAAATCCTGATGAGTGTGGGAGGGGGGCAATCTGGACTTCATGAGGCCTCACCTTCAGGGGGGATACTTACATGAGAGTGTGAGTTACGCTCCTACCTGAGCCTCTGTCCTCTCTCCAGGACTGTTCCCCTAAATGAGTGTATCAATTGACTCAATCCCTGCTTGTATATTTTGATGTCTCCTAGAACTCACCCTGGCTCTGATCCCAGTCCTCTGAGAGCTTGCTCTCAGAGCACTGCATGCTGTGCTAAGGACTTTGGAGAACACAAAGATGAAGGAACTTAATCCCTGCTCTCAAGAAGTGAGCATTCTATCCGAAAATCAACTGAGAAACAAATATGGAGAGCCGACTCCATAAAAATGTATGGATAGGGCTTCCCTGGTGGCGCAGTGGTTGAGAGTCTGCCTGCCAATGCAGGGGACACGGGTTTGTGCCCCGGTCCGGGAAGATCCCACATGCCGCGGAGCAGCTGGGACCGTGAGCCATGGCCGCTGAGCCTGCGCATCCGGAGCCTGTACTCTGCAACGGGAGAGGCCCGCGTACCGAAAAAAAAAATGTATGGATAATTACAGAAGTTGACATGAATCAAAAATGTCACTTGCTACCTTTAAAACCTTGAGAAATTCTAAGTTTTCTCATCCACAACTTGGGAATAATATCTGGTTCCTTCCAACATGGCTGTTAGCCATACCCCCTTCTTTGGGAGACGGGTCCCTTTGCCATTCCAGATGGCCCAGGTGTCTCACTGGAAGTGATGCCAGTGGTCTGAGGGTGGGCCTGGCAGGACAGGAGAACCTCAACATGGAATCCTTGTCTAGCCATTCATTGGAGTTCAGACTGCTTCTCACAGACCTCAGTTCATCTCTCTCCTGAGCAGGTGCAGAGGCTGACGTTCCCATCCATCCATCGCCTCCCTGCAGGCACCTGGGCAGTCTGTTTGCTGGTGAGAAACCTGTAATCCTAGTTTACTCTTTTCAAATTGTCCAAACTATCCTCTGAACACCAGTCCCAGTGGATTTAGTTCTCTCCGTTGGTGATCCCAGTCCATTTGGTGTTGGAAGAAAACTTTACCAATCAGAGCTCACTCACAGTTAGAAAACTGCCTGCTACTCAGCGATCTCTGAGATGCTGGAGAATTCACACTTGTCAGAAAGTACCAACTTTAGCTCCTCAGGGCAGGCTGGCACTCAAAGAACCATTTCTAACAGCCCTCCAACTCCTTCTATATAAAATGAAATATGCAAGCACCACCAAACAGTTAACATTCCCGAGAATTCTCTCAACTAGCTTCTAGAACAGGGCTGGCACTCTGGAGAAGACAAAAATGAAAAAATCATCATCATCATCATCATCTTCTTCAAAAAAAAATTAAGGCTGTTCCTTTTCTTCCTCAACCATGAATTCATCTAGTGATATGTCTAAAATCTAACCCTGAAAACCACTTACCCTCTGCCAAACGGACTAAGGTATTCCAAACTTGTGTACATTTTTAATCCATTTATATAGTGTCCAGTACTTCACACATATTTTAGTTTTTCAGACTTTTTTGTGTTCAAATGAGAGTAGGGATACATGCAAATTTAAGATGTGCATATGATGTCATTGATTTCTTTAATATGCTTCCTTAAATCATTACTCTGAGAATAATTCTTTTAGAAAATTCACCTAATATTGCATGGGACATACTTATACTAAAAACATGTAATTGGTATATATATATATACCAATTCAATGCTTTATACATATATAGATATATATACATATATATGTGTGTATATCTATTTATATATATACATACACATATATCTTAGTCCGCTTAGCTGCTATAACAAAATATCATAGACTGGGTGGCTTAAACAACAGGAATTTATTTCTCACAGTTCTGGAAACTGGAAAGTGCACAATCCAGGTGTCAGCAGATTTGATTCCTAGCGAGAACTCTCTTCCTCGTCTATATACAGCCGTCTTCTTGCTCTGTGCTCACAGCTTTTCCTTGGTATGTGCTATGGCGAGAACGCTCTCTGTCTTCTTTTGAGGACTCTAATCCCATCATAAGGGTTCCACTCTAATGAACCAATGCAAACCTAATTATCACATTGGAAGTTGGGGCCTCAACATATCAGTTTTGGGAGGACACAAACCTTCAGCCTATAACTGCTCTACACGCACACACACATATAGTGTGTAGATACTTTGTCTTCTGCTAAATCTGGTAACCTATCTCCTACCAGTTCATCCCCTGCACGCCCCCGCCCCACTCCAACCCTCAACATATGCACACAAATCCGTACACTTAGGAAACTGGTAGCATCCACACTGCTGTCCTGGGGCTGTCCAGGCTGGACCACAGATCCAGTGTCTGCTCATGTCCTCCTACTAACTCTGCTATGGTGTTGAAGAGCTCACCTCTCTCCTGAAGGAATCCAACTTTCTCTAAAAAAAAAAAAAAAATACCCATGTTGAATGACATACAGTTATAAAATTCTCTGCATAGCTCAGAAATTTATTTCTCCCAGTTCTGGAAGCTGGAAAGTCTATGATCAAGGTGGTGGCATATTTGGTGTCTGGCGAGAGCCGGCTTCCTAGCTCATGGATGGCCATCTTCCCACCGTGTCTTCACGTGATGGAAGGAAGCCGGGTAGTTCGTGTCAGAATTGAATTGACCCAGTTGATGTCTACAGAGAACTGGAGAATTGCTTGGAGTGGAAAACCCATACATTTGGTGTCAGAACTGTTGTGACCATGAAAAACAGTTCATAGAAAAAGCGGGGGTGGGGACAATGCAAGGGGCTAAACTCCCCGCCTTCCTGTGGTTTGTTGTGGCAGGGATGTGCTGTTTCCCCAGAGGCTGAGGTAAGGCATGGGGCAGACACTATGGGATGCAGCTCAGCCCGGGCCATCTTGCAACTACTCCCCCCCCGGGGAGGGACTCCATCGGCAAGAGGCCATGAACTGGGCTCTGGTGGCAGGAGCTGAGGAGGAGGGAAGAGTTAGGTTTCCCACGGGCAGGGACTGAGCAGTGGGGAGCCTGGGGACCCACTAAACACCCAGCCCCCTGAGGCCATCAGAGCCATCATCAGCCAGAGCAGCAGTGGTGGCCGGCAGGGAGAAGACTGTGTCTGTGCCCGCTCAGGTAGAGACCAGTCCTTTATCCTTCATCCAGGGGTGTGCTCACTCCAGCTCACATCTCTTCCCAACTCGACCTCCAGTGACTCCACATCACTAACTTGAAATCAGCCTTGGGGTGGGGTGGGGGGGTGGAGGGCATTTACCCCATGGAAATGTGCAAGCTCTGCAGATCAGGAAATCTCTTCCAGGGAGCTGGTTGTTAAACATTTACCGGCACACCACGGCCCACTTTCCACCTCCCTGCCCAACACTCTGCTGGATTAAAGACTAGACCAGGCAGGAGAAACAGAGGAAGAGAAAGAGGAGAGGGAGGCCATGCCCCACTCCCTACTCCATGCCCTTCGAGCATGGCAGTGACCTAAAATGGGCCAGAAGAACAACTCTGAATCACGTATGAGGTTGGCATCATGAACTGGACTGGACTAGTTTGAATCAAAGGAAATAACCAGAGCCTGTGAAATCTGCCCAGGATGTGGCGAAAGGGGCTGGTCATATTCCAGTTGTGGAAAGTGATTGTAAGAAACATCACTATTCTGTGTTTATGCCCTTGAGTAGAGGGTCCTCCGAAAACCCGTACCATCAGTCTCCCCACTGCACTTAGTAGGGCGCTGAGCCATAGATGGCTCTCCAAAGCAGGTTCACATAACTGTTACCTAGTCCTCACCTGGCGGCTGGCCTGCTGATAATCCTGGGTTCATCGCTTCCCTCTTGGGGCTCCAGTGTTCTCCCCGGTACAGAGGTGACTAGAGGAGACGCTCTCTCCTCTCTCAAACATGTGAGGCTCCTCCGTGAATTACACACACACGCAATACACATACACACACTCCATACACCGAACACACACACATGCTCTGCAGGACCCCAAGTTAGTCATCACTAAGGCTGACAGTCCACTACCCTCTGGGGATTTCACAACCAAGAGAGAGGACAGGAGGCCTGAAGCGGAGCCAAGATGCCTGACGGAGGGGGCTGGCAGCATTGTCCTTGCACTGGGAGCCCGGGAGGTTTGGAATAAGGGTCTGTGGGGAGCTATAATGTCCTCTGCATTCTGCTCACCCACTTACGTGGTTTTTAAGAGAAACTGTCTGCAGAGAACATGCAGGGGTATGTTTATTGATCAACGTAATCTGAAATGGGACGATCTAGGGGCAGGAGCATCACTAGAAGGGCAGACAGTGCCCCCTGTCACTGCAGCTTACCCCTGAGCTGCCCCCTGCCCCCCTCCTCAGTTCTGGGCAGCGGTGCAAAGAGCACTGCCCAGCAGTGGCTAAAGAAGGGGAAACTGAGGCCAGGAGCCTTATAGATCAGCCTCGACTCAAAAATAAACCTGAAGGGCTTCCCTGGTGGCGCAGTGGTTGAGAGTCCGCCTGCTGATGCAGGGGACACGGGTTCGTGTCCCGGTCCGGGAAGATCCCACATGCTGCGGAGCGGCTAGGCCTGTGAGCCATGGCCGCTGAGCCTGCACGTCCGGAGCCTGTGCTCCGCAATGGGAGAGACCACGACAGTGAGAGGCCCGTGTACCGCAAAATAAATAAATAAATAAATAAATAAATAAATAAATAAATAAATAAACCTGAAGAGGATTACTTTTCCAATCATCAAGTCAACCTCATCCCGTCACATGGCTCTTTTTTGCCCTTAGTGACACCCGGGGAAATGCCACAACCTGTCAGGTAGTTGTGTTTGTTAAAAGTCCAGGATAGTTTGAAATAAAAGATGCAAACAGGCAATAGTCTGATAGCCAATGCGCAGCTTTCACTCCCCCAGGTCCTGGCTGGTCTTGAGGCTGAAGGGACCCAAGTCAGAGACGCCTAGGAGTGGAAGGGGGGACTGCTCTTTCCCATCACCCCCCTTTCTTCTCTAGGAGCAAGGCCTCCCTGTATTAGGGCAGGGAGGAGAGAAAGGGAAAAAAACAAGCATTTTGTGGTGTGTGTGTGTGGGGGGGTGCTTTCCCCGCCGCCTCCCCTCAGGGCTCTTCTCGCTCAGGTGGCTCAGGGTGGATCTGCAGCATCTCTGTTCAGCCAGGTGTCCAGTCTCACCTTCATTCAGTCTCCTCCGCGAATCCAGGAGCCTCCAGCTTCTGACCCGTGCTGTGGGACTTTGCCTTGCACTTCGGTTCCTAGAGATAGGTAGGGGCCAGAGGAAAAGCCCTACCTATCCCAACAGAGCAGAGGGTGCCGGGTCTCCTACCTACGAGCTACACCCTTCAGATCCGAGAATGCCTTCCTCAGTCCCAGCCTCCTTTAGGCACTTTGCCCTCGCTCAACGGGGCCCGCGAATGTTATAAAGGAGGGCTTAGGACAGGGGTTATTTCAGGGCGGGGCCCTTCCAGGAACTAGGACGGTCAGGTCTCACTCTGCTCTCTGCGTTCAAGGTGTTCACTAGCATCGCCGCGGCGCCTCCTAAAAGCCATCGGAGGGGCACAGGCGCCGCCCTGTGGCCGACTCCTAACATTGCACCTGCACAGGATTACAGCCTCCGAAAATTCAGATCTCTCTTAATCCTACAGGTAAAAATCCTCAATTTACCATTCTGTTGTATTTACTCCTAGTAGGCTTTCCATGGGCACAGAAAGTATGAAGATCTATGTCCTTCTTTTCTCACTTAACTGCCCAATATAATTTAATTCTGCTACTCCTGGGCATTTTTTAATGTAAAAAATTCCTTGTGCAAAGTATTGAAAAACTTGCTAAAATACTGAGAAACGATCACTTGTTTTACACTGAATAGTTCTCTCTCTCTCTCTCTCTCTCACACACACACACACACACACACACACACACATATTTAGGGAATCTTTATTTTTCCAAGTAGAAGTTGGAGGTGGAAGGAGATAAGGGAGTTTCTTATATGCTTTCTTGAGTGCGTCCCTAATTTGCCAGGCACTTTTTACATGAGAACACTGTGACACAATAAATCCCTATTTTCCAGATTAACAACAAAAAAAAAACCTCAGTTCAGAAGAGTTAAGTAACCTTCCCAAGGTCACACAGCTGATGAGTGTCAAGACCAGGAATGAAGCACTTTCATTATCCCAAAGCCCTGAGATACTAGACCTGCCAAATTAGAGCTTCCTCCTACCCCTGGAAATGGTATCATTGAAGGATATCAGTTGGGACAGTGTCCAGGGTTTTTTGGATCAATTTTACACATTCATCCAGAATGGCTCTGGCTCTGCCACAGTTCCCCCCAATGAACGCTCACACTGCCCTCAGGGCAGAGTCTCCTCACCCCCTCCCTGTCCTTGGAAGGTACACTCTGCCCACTGTTCCCACAGTGGGAATTGTTTCCAATGATAGAGACTTGACAGAGCCCTGTGTTGTTGAGACCATCTGGACGACGTACATGACTGAACCCTATTAAGGTCTCTATATAAACTTTTAAGATTCCTGGGGGCAGGTGTGGCGACCTACCTGTCTTGCAGCCTCCCAAGACGAGCCTGGTATGTAAGTTCCCTTGCTTATTAAACCTGTCGCCTACCAGTCTGGAGTGATCCGCCTCTTCTTTGGTCTCTCCTTGACCTCCGTGTGCAGGAGCCAGTTTCAGATCTCACACAACAGCCTAGGGGCTGGGTTACCAGGGGACATTAACTTCACCCCCATATCCCCAGTCCCTAGCGCAATCCTTGGTAAATAGCAGGTCCTCATTAAAAGGGTCTTAACCCATGACAGATTCCTGCCATGGAAAGTTCTTATTCCAATAAGGAGAGAGGCGTTCTCTATGTGTACACACATAGTCAGGTTCACTCGCTCCCGGGCTGATTCCATTTAGTCTTGGCCAAATATCTCACAGGTTTTTCTCAGCTACCCGTTTAATATGCACATTGAACCAAAAGTTGCAGAAAAAAATTTTTAATTTGGATAAATATATATTCTTTCTCATCCTAGCTTTCCTTTCCTGCTCAGCAAAACCAAGACCTTGCAATAGGGGTGCCAATTTAGCAAATACACATACAGGATGCCCTGTTAAAGTTGAATTTCAGATAAACATGGATACTTTTTACCATAAATATGTCCTAAATCTTGCAAATATAATAATTGCAATATTCCCCAGATTATCTGAAATTCTAATTTAACAGGGTATCCTGTATTTTATTTGGCAGCCCTACCTGGGGGCCTCTCCTGGAGTGTTTGTGGAACATTCCAAAACATTCAGTGTTTGTGAAAAGGGAAGCCTTGGGAAGGAGTCAGCGGATGGTGGAGGCCTCCTTGCAGGGCAGCTGTTCTGGACCCTGCCTTGTTTCTGGGGAGAGGGGGAAGGGCCGCTATAGTGGATTCTCCTAGTGATCGCAAGCCCCACTGAGGACAGGTCCATGCTGACAGGTCAAGCAGAAAGCGGAGCTTGTCTGCAGAGATAAAAGGCCAAAAGTCTGGGCTGGGCCTCATCTTGTACCTGGCTGCATGTCTTGCCGTGAGGTGAACGATTGTGCCTGGCTCTTACTGTAGGTCTGCAGCTGAGAGAGGCCACAGGACCTCAGGGCTCTTGGCTATTTGAAAATACGAGTTGGAAGATTAGTCCCTGTCCTTGATCTCTCTCTCTCCCTCTCTCTCTCTGCATCTGTCTGTATGTGTGTGTGTGTCTGCATCTGTCTATGCATATCTATCTGTCTGTCTCTCTATCTCTGTCTCTCCTCACCCGCTCAGCCCCTCTTACTGACACTGTTTGGTAAATTTCTCTCAATGCCTCTCAAAGCAGGATGCAGGGGAAGGCATTCAAGTGCAGACTTAGCAGTAGAGTTTGTGCTGTCTTTGATCACAGATTAATTCTTCTTGGAGCTTCAGTTTTCAGACCTGGGGCCCCTGTTACAGGTAGTTGATGAGGTTTTTCTTGTCCACCTGGGCATGGTATGGCTAAAAGTGATATTCAGAGGCTCACTGCCCCCCTTGTCTTTGCTTCACGTAGCTTCCTGTCCCTGGACTATGTGGGGAGCATCATGTGAACAACCGCGGAGTCTGCACATAGCAGAGGCAGTATCTGGACTTGCATGTAGTTGGTGAGCCTCGTCATCTGGGGACAGTCTTGGCTACACTTCATTCTCATGGGGTAGGGGGAGTCTTTATCTCACTCGGTTCTAATCATGCCAAAGGATTGCCTATTTTGCAAGTAGAGCTCAGAAAGGCGTCCTGTTTCCCACAAATCCCTGGTACTTCCTGGCTTCCTCGGTATCAACACAGCCCTGATTTGCCATCTGTAGAGTATTTCACTAAATCCTAGACCTCTAGCCATGGCATAATTGGCAGATTTCACATGTGGGTGGATATATGTGTATAAACAGTTGCCTATTACCAATAAGGAACAGCCCACACTTCAGAAAGGAGCTATGTGTCTTATAGAAACCACAAAATATCATGGAGAGCGCTAAAAACTGAGTTTAACTTCACCTCTGCTGTCCACTAGCTGTGTGACCTTGAAGGGTTGTTGTTCACTAGCTGTGTGACCTTGAAGGGTACTTAACCTTGTAATCCTCAGTTTCCCCAGAAGTTGCAGACAGATGATGCCCTGTGTTTTGCAGAGGGAGATGCATGGATGAAATACTTGTCAGGGGTCCAGCAGAGCCCCTGCCACATCATAGTAACTTATTCCTTAACAGCCATAATTGGGCACCTACAGTATACCAGACACTTCCTGGAGACTGAGGGAGATGGGGTCAATGAGACTACAAAAATTTCTATTTTTATTAAAAAAAAAAAAAAAGACTGAGAGTACAGGCCTTGGGTCAAGTGCCTGAGTTTGAATTCTGGCTCCATCTCTCCTTAGCTGTGTAATTTAGGCAAGATTTTTCTCATCTATAAAGTGGGGGCTGGTAGATTGACACCTGAAGTTGAATAGGGAGAAGGGGGTAAGAAGGTGTCTGGGGCTCTGTTCAGACCAATTTGTCTCAGGAAGAAAAATAGATGAGGCCCTGGCTGCCCAGTGTGGCTACAGCATCCTCTCGGACCACTGGGAGAGTGTGGGCATCTCTCCTCAACCACCACACTTGTGTACAGGTGTGACCCAAGCCCTCTAGGGGCACATTTAGCCGTGGAAGTGGCTATAGGCTTGGAGTTTGGGATCTTCCCCGAGTTACTAATATATTAGCAGTCTCACCCTTGGCTTCCCCAAGCCCTTTCCTGGGGAAAGGACATCAGCTGAGTCAGACACAAGCACCACTCAGGGCTGGAGTTGGATCCCTACCCAAGGAGTCCATGACCTTTGAGGTAAATGTTGAGATTTGATGGTTCCATGTTAATTTTTTTTATCATCTTATGATGATTCAGTCATTAATGGAAGCTTGTTTCTTCCCAATCAGATTTGCTACATTATCTACATTTGAAAGAATTTATGGGTAGCAGTTTATCCAGAGCCTTTCATCGAACCACTAGAAAGAAAGCTACAGAGCTAGATACATAATACTGAGACATCACCTAGGCTCAGATCAGCTCTAGCACCTAAACTAAATGGTAAGTTTTCTTCATATACACATATAGTCTAGACTCTGAATCCTCTTGTATGAATATTTTTGTTTGGTGTCAGAACTGACTGTATAACCTACTAGCTCTTATTTGCCCACATTCCCTTGAGGCCAACTAGACAACAACCATGAAGACTTTAGAACCTGTGTACAGGGTGGGATTGAGGACAAAATCACCACAAAAGAGAAAATGATATTTTAACCCCCCTCCTTCATTACACTGAAACCACTTTGGAAATCTCTTCCACATATAATCTGTACTCACCTAGGAGGTAAGTCTTTCCAGAATCACTGCTTCACTAAAGTTACTTTTGAAAGACAGTCAAACCCTTGCTTATATGAAAGGTTTGTCTATTATTTATCCCTTCTCTTCTGAACAATTAATAGGTAAGATATTTTTATACTTTTATAATGTAAAGCTCCATGCTTGACACACTAGCTATATCACTCTATAAATGAGAGAAAAAAAAAAAAACTCTTAAACAAGGAATTCACAACCGAAGAAATCTATGGATGAAAGCTGATTATTAAGCATACCATATTGTTCCATCTGTCTCATTTTTTGCCTAATTTCTCTCCTCACTAATTTTGCTTTGGGTGGTCAGTTTGGAGCAGTAAAGAATGCTTTAGTTTGGGCTTCCCTGGTGGCGCAGTGGTTGAGAGTCCACCTGCCGATGCAGAGGACACAGGTTCGTGCCCTGGTCCGGGAGGATCCCACATGCCGCGGAGCGGCTGGGCCTGTGAGCCATGGCCGCTGAGCCTGCGCGTCCGGAGCCTGTGCTCCGCAACGGGAGAGGCCGCAACAGTGAGAGGCCCGTGCACCGCGATGAAGAGCCCCCACTCGCCGCAACTAGAGAAAGCCCTCACACAGAAACGAAGACCCAACACAGCCAATAAATAAATAAATAAATAAATATTAAGAAAAAACAAAGTGTAGTAGTTGTCTAAACAAGGAGGAAAGCTAACTGTACTTTGCATTTTCAGTTCCTCCATACTGTCTGAACTTTTTATTTTGCTATGAAATGAATTGAAACATTTTAAGTAATATTATGATTTCAAGACTGAATTAAAGGCAACAGCTTCTTTCTGTAGTTTAGTTTGAGTCTCTGCCTCCAGGCTGGATCATTTAGAGCCAGCCCAGTCTCTGCCATCATGAGGTCACCTACCCCCTGCTGGCCCCACGGGGGGCAAGAAATTCACCTACTGCCAACTCTCCTCTGCTGAGCTTGCTGATTTAACTTTTTGAGAAAAATGTCAGATAATTCACCAGAGCGCCTGAACTTAAGGGGAAGGAAATTAGCATTTGCTTCATCCATCACTGTGCATGTCACTGTCCCATTTAATCTCTCGCTCCTGGCCATGAAGTAAGTTTTGTTCCCCCATTTTGCAGATAAGACAATTATCTGGAGTTTATGAACCTTGTGACTTTGGAGGCATTGCTAAGGAACTCCAAAACAGAGCGCTTTTTACTAAACCACCGGGCTTCTCAGTTTCCCGGACCACGAAACAAAGCTGTTCCTCTGCTTTGGTACCAAGTCTGTTCAGAGCCTGGTTGAGAGGAAGGGACGTGGCCTTCGTTCCCCCTCCCGCCCCCAGGCTCACGCTTGAGCACCGCTGAGGGTCGCACCTGCGCTGCTTTTCCCTCTCCTCAGTCCCGGACCAGGTCTGCAGGATTGCCTACTCGCCCGGAAATAAAGCTTTCTGAATGGATTCCATGTTTTCTAGCCAAGGGGCCTCCCTGACAGAGGAACAGTCGGCCAACTCCCCTCGAAGGGAGCCTGGCGGGCGCTGAGCCGGGCTGCGGGGACAGGGCTCGCTGTCCCCTCGCCGCCCAATTCAGATACCCGAGGGCAGCTGGGTCTGGAAGCCGCGACTGGGTGCCTGGTGGGTGGGGAAACTGACCTCAGCATTTCAGGAAAAAAGCCTCGGTTCACAGGATGGACGGGGAATTCCAAAAGTGGGGGAAATGGGATCTGCCTCGGGTTCCTGCTTCCGCAAAGACGCGCTGCCCTACGGCTACAGGTCCTCGGCGTTGTTGGACGTACTCCGGGCTCCGGAATGGAAACTGCTGTTCCTTCCTGGTATTTAAAATACACACACACCAAACAAACAGAAAACAAGGCCCTGGCGTTTCTCCGGCACCTCTTGTTCCTTTTAACTAGAGCCCTTTGTGACGGAGCCCCTTGGTCCCTCCGGCCCCCCAGGGGCCCACTTTGGCGCCTCCAGCCTTGTCAACAGCGTGAAAAGCCCGCTCTGGGAGCCCCTCGGAGGCTCGCCCGCTGCGGTGATTAAGGACGGGGGCAAGGGGACACCGGAGCAGGACGGACTGAAAGGACCTCTTTTGCAAGAACCAGAGACCCTGAGAAGTGACTGGAGCGTTTTACTTGGATTTGCATGCTTTTTTAAACCGCTGGGTCACCCCTTAAACAAGAAAACGGAAAGATCAAACTAGGGGGGCGTTTGCATTTCCTTAACTCGCTGTAAATGGAGAAATACATCTGCCCCTCCCCCATGCCTGAAGTTTATCATTTAAGAATTAATCACAGATAGTGCAACGCTCAGAAGCCTCCTGAGTAATCATTCCTCCTGTGTGATCATCATTCTTTAGTTTCTACGTTCAGGGTCTTTATCTGAATTAGGGTAGTGCTGCTGGAGGGGCTTGGGGAAGCTCTGGAACCAATTAGCCCTTTACTGCAAAGACTCGCTTCTTCTCTCTGAGCCTCGTTTTCGTCTGTGAAATGGCGATGGTGGCATTGACCTCACAGACCTGCTGGGAGTGTGTTCGGATGTGGAAGCCCTGGGCAAGCACTCTGTTTTGATAGTTATGCACTGAAGCGAACATTCAGGAACAACAGAATGCTCACGGGTGGATCAGAATTTGGAAATGTCTTTTGCACTGGCTTGTCCAGAGCTTTCCAAAGCAGGGCCCACCTTTCCCTTCTCACCGCTTCTCCTGGTCCCTCAATTCACCCTCCTCTCCAGTTCCACTGGGATGCTCTGCCTTCTGTGTCCTTCCCAGCCCTCCAGCCTCAGCTCTCCTTCTGTAACCCCTCAACCCTTCCTTTCTGCACTTCCAATCCCCAGAGATTGCCCCTCCAGACTCACTCTCTGAGCCACAGTCCTCTCAACCAATCATTGAATCTTATTCCTCCACCACTAGAGTGTAAGCTGGCAAAGGCCCCAAGTTTGTTACAAAACTCCCATACTTTTCTCACATTCCAGTCTATGAGAGAGAGAGAATGATCACGCTCCATATCATGTGGGAGGAGAGTAGAAAAGGTATCACAGTTTAAAATATGCCCTGATCTCTGTACATCCTATAAAGTTGCTTGAATCTGCAAATGCAAATCTTCAAATGAGAGGCCTGTCTCTCTCCCAAAAACCAAACACAGGCTAAGAAACATGCCATCAGCTCATCAACTCTTGTTCGGTGAATAAATTCATCTTCACATAGTCTTACAGAACAAAGGTGTTTGCTGAGTCCAACCCCTTAGTTTAGCCTCCGGGCCCTTTGTAACCTGTATCCAAACTCACTCTCTACTCTCTGTCTCAGCCCAGGTGCCCTCATACCGTGCCTCTCACTGATTCCTGCCTTTGGACCTTTGCTTTTGCTGTTCTTTCTCTCTCGAACTGCCCTTGTGCCCTATCAAGATCCCACTTCTCCATCTAGGTTCAAGTTCAGTGCCAGCTTACCTACGAAGCCAGGTACCCCATCTAACAGAACCCCTCTTTCTTTCCCTTATTCCCACTGATTTTAGGCACCCTTTAAAAGTGTCTATCGCTTTATTTTTTGCCTGTATATGCTTATTTAGGTACAGGCCTATCTCCCCCAACTCCACTTAAACTTCTTGAGAACAAAGACTACATTTTGTCTTCACAAGGTTATTATGAGGATTAAATGAGATCATGTAGGTTAAGAAAGAGCGCAGGGGCTTCCCTGGTGGCGCAGTGGTTGAGAATCTGCCTGCTAATGCAGGAGACACGGGTTCGAGCCCTGGTCTGGGAGGATCCCATATGCCACGGAGCAACAAGGCCCATGAGCCACAGCTACTGAGCCTGCGTGTCTGGAGCCTGTGCTCCGCAACAAGAGAGGCCGCGATAGTGAGAGGCCCGCGCACCGCGATGAAGAGTGGCCCCGCTTGCCACAACTAGAGAAAGCCCACGCACAGAAACGAAGACCCAACACGGCAAAAATAAATAAATTAATAAATGTTCCTACATCCCACGTTCCATAGTTCAGGACCAACTAAAGTTGTTGTTAGCATCTTGTATGGATTTTGTGTCTAGTTTCTGCCCTCAGAGAACAGGTATCATCAATATACTAGGATTGTGGGGAAAAAAAAAAAAAAAGAAAGAGCACAACGTGACTTGTGTTAAATATTTGTCATCTTGATCACCCTTCACCCACTTGTTGCTCCAAGGCCTAGTACTCAGCTAGCTTCACATATGCTTGATAATCTATACTGCATGAATGATTAAAAAATGAAAGGGGCCCTTAAATGCAAGCCAATGCTTCATGGAGGTCTATGCTCACAAGCAGCATAGGATGAACACTGCCTGACTGTACCTAGTGATGAAAGAAGATTCTGGCTTTATCTGCTTCATTTCTCCCCTTTCCCTCCCTAGGAGAGCTCTCGAGCTGGACAGGTGTGATCAGAACAGAAGGAGGGGCCGATGGTGGGGAGAGTGGGAGCGGGGAAGGACAAAAGTGGGGAGGAAATTTTTTTGAAAAACTAAAATATGAGTGAGATACAGGAAAAGCAGAAGTGGAAAGATGATTTTAAGAAATATCACTAAAGACTGGATTTCTTCGTGGATATGTAAAAAAGTACAACATAAGAAGTAAAACAAGAAAAACCTGAGGATTTAGTAACTGAGCCAGTGGATCACATCGTCAGTTGCTCATTACAAGTGTGTGATGTTCTATGCCAGGTGTGTTGATCGGGACACGGATAAGTAACCACCTGAGTTAGGCTGTGGGTGAGAGAGGCTTCTCTCATGTTGAGAGTCAGTTTTCCCCACAGCTGGAAGGAGGTTCAAGCCCTCAGCCTCCTGGTCCTGCTATCCTGTCCATCTCCCTTCCCTGCCCGCCAAACTCACCCTGTGAGCTTCAACCAAACAAGCCAGCTTCTGATCCCCAAACCCCAGCGCTTTCTCAGACCTCTGTGCTTTTGCACATGCTGTTTCCTCTGTTCAGGATGCCCTTGGCTCCCTAGAGGACAACTTCAAGAGCCTCCTCCTGTGTGACGCCTTCCCTGAGTCCCGCCAGGGCCATAGGGTCCTTTCATCTCTTTACTTGTCTTTCTCCCTCGCTGGGCTGCGCGCATCTCCGCTCTGCATCTGCGCAGCCGCGGAAGGGCTGCCGCTGAAATCTGACTCCGGTCTGCTTCCCTAGCCCTCATATATGGTCTCGCATCTCCCACCATTATTGACTGTCTCCCCTCTGTTTCAGTGCCGGGGTATTCAGCTCACTGCCTGACTCTCAGCTACCCCAGAATATATTAGGCTTTTGATGTGTGTTAGAATCCTGGAACTTAAATTACTTAAATGTCACCTGCTTTCTCTGCTAGGAAGTAATTAGATGTGCAGTAAAAACAGGGATGGGAATCTCTTGGGGATGCAAATTCTCGAGTTATGAAGGGGAATAAAATTCTGTTCAAGGGTTTAGGCTTTCATCACCCTTCCTTACATGCAGATACAGATTGTTTTGTGTGCACACTGATAAGATTCAAAAATTCAGAAAAGGTTCCATGGAAAACCCACCTTGAAAAAATGTACCACAGAGCACATTTTGTTGTTCTGTTGTTATGAGGATCCCCTTAGGGGCAGGCTTTAAGGCACAACTAGATTTCCTTTGGAGACAGAAGAGTTTAGCCAGAAAGTACCAGACCAGGAGTTTAAAAACTTGGATTCTGGTACTAGAGCTGTCATTTATTCATAGTTATGATATTTTGTCATTATGAGCCTTAATAGCCTCATCTGTAAACTGGACATAACAATCCTTGTTCAACTTCATATACAATTAGGTTAAATAGGAATTAAACAATTAAATAGGATAATGTATGTAAAATGCTTTGAAATCACTAAACCAATATAAAGACACACCTGGTGTAATAGTAAGGGCTTGGTGTGGAACGTGCTGGCGTTTGATTCCTGGGTCTCCTGCTGATATGCTGTGTGAACTTAGATAAGTTTTCACTTCTCTGTGCCTCAGTTTTCTCATCTATAAAATGGGGAAAACTTTAGTCCTTATTTCATAGGGTAGTAAAGTAGTTATTTCTTACTTCATAAGGGGTTAAAATAGTTACTTCATGCAAAGTACTTAGAACAGTGCCTTACCCAGAGTAAACACACAATAAGTATTCGTTGTTGTGCCATTATTATTAATTATTATTATTAATAATAATGTGCCTTACCCAGAGTAAACACACAATAAGTATTCATTGTTGTGCCATTATTATTAATATTATGATTGCCATTTTTTGTTTTGTCATTTTGCACCCAAAAGAAACTGAAGGAAATGATGCGTAAACTGTACTCCCTGGAAACAAGTACTTCTGAAATCTGATCTGTGATCCCTTTGGAGGCATACAAATGCCCCAAGGTTGTTACAAAACTCCCATACTTTTCTCACATTCCAGTCTATGAGAGAGAAAGAAAGAATGATCACGCTCCATATCATGTGGGAGGAGAGTAGAAAAGGTATCACAGTTTAAATATGCCCTGATCTCTGTACATCCTATAAAGTTGCTTGAACATGCAAATGCAAACCTTCTCCAAATGAGAGCATAGACTAGTGGGAGAGGTTTGAATGCGGAGACTTTGCTGTGTCTTATTTTGTTCCTGGCTGCATTTCCGGCACCTGGAGCTTAGTATTGTCAAAACAATGAGTCAAGCAGCCCTGGGTGGAATCCTGAGCCCTGCACCAATTATGTGACCTTGGGCAACGTGACTTGGCTTCTCTGAGCCTGTTTCTTTATTTGCAAAATGGGCTAATATTAGTGATCTCCTATTGTTGGCTATTAAGAGTAAAAGAGAAAAAGTATATTGAGTCTTTGCCCCTGAGACTGACACCTCAGATGATGAATCTACAACTACTGTTGGCCGGGCTGGGAATAATAGCCTGTGCGGTGCCTTCTAAAAACTCTCCTCCCTCCTGCACAGCCCTGACCTCCAGCCCTGCTGGGCTCCCCACTTAACTTAATGAAGAGAAGTAGAAGTCAATAGAGTTTATATGAGAAAGAACTTAATGGGAGACTCTGCTAAGGGAAGGAGAGTCAATAGCCCCAACCCCAAGAGACAAACAAATAAGTGTGCTTTCTCCCCAGCCTTCTCAGAAGTTTTTTGCTTTCTTCCTCCTCAGGGTTGGGACTTTCTGGAACCAAAATAATAAGAGCAAGTCCATCCAGCGCTGCTCTAAGAGGCACTGCTTAGTCTTCAGTATTTCATTGCAAGGTAGAGGTTATCTTGGCTTCCCAGCAGGAGGACAAGAGGTGTTTGCCAAGCTCTTGTTGCCGTCAGGCCAGCTTGGACTGCGCCCACAGGGGTCAAGGCCCAGGTCCAGTCTCCTTCCTGCAGCCTGGAGCCTGTATGGGAATCAAACAACGCCTCAGAGGAGTCACATAACATACTAAGCTACTGTAATGGGAGCTCAGAGCGGCAGCACCAAAACTCACTTGCATATGCATCTTCTTTTGCTGTTTTTTTTTTTTTTGATGTCGTCATACAGAGTGAAGTAAGTCAGAAAGAGAAAGACAAATACCGTATGCTAACACATATATATGGAATTAAAACAAAAACGTCATGAAGAACCTAGAGGTAAAACAGGAATAAAGACACAGACCTACTTGAGAATGGACTTGAGGATATGGGGAGGGGGAAGGGTAAGCTGTGACAAAGTGAGAGAGAGGCATGGACATATATATACACTACCAAACGTAAGGTAGATAGATAGTGGGAAGCAGCCGCATAGCACAGGGAGATCAGCTCGGTGCTTTGTGACCGCCTGGAGGGGCGGGATAGGGAGGGTGGCAGGGAGGGAGACGCAAGAGGGAAGGGCTGTGGGAACAGATGTATATGTATGACTGATTCACTTTGTTATAAAGCAGAAACTAATAAAAAAAAAAAAAGACGTCTTAAAGTAAGGGTAATTCTGTCGACCTGTCAGTTTGCTGAGGCTTTCTCCCACCCCAGCTCTGACCTCTCTCCCAATTAGCTGATGCGGCCGAAACTACAAGAAGAACAAAGAAACCTCAGCCTGGTGTGAATTGTGGAACATTTTATTGAACACAAATGAACAGAAGAAGTCAGGTTTCTCTGTGGATTAAGAAGGACTCTAGGCGCCAGCAAGGAGGTGAAAGGAATTTTGGAGGAAATGTTTGGGGCACAGGCAGAGAAGTTCAAAGGGAAATAGTTTAGAGGACAAGATGAAGAGCCCTTTCAGACATGCTTCAGACAGTAAAAGAAATGAGGGCCCCAGAGATGGCGAGGCAGAGACAAAGCTGAGAAGGCTGGCGGTGAGCATTTGCTGAGAAAGCTCTCTGTCTGCTCAGCCCAGGGCACACAGAGTCGCCTGGAGGAAACGGCAGCGCGATTCTACAGGAGGGGCACAAGCTTTGGAGTCAGAGCTGAACTCACTCGCTGCTCACTAGCCAACCACGTGCCCGCAGCTAATCATGTGGCTTTACACCATTTAGCAGTCCTAAACCTTCGTTTCCTCATCCTCAAAATGGGACTGATAACGTCTACCTCCAGGGGTGGTTAGGAGGATTACATGAAATTATGAGTGTGAAAACTCTGACCACAACACAGTGGAGGCACACAAATTGTGGTTCCCTATCCAAGCACCAGAACTAACTTAATCTTGAGCTACGCTTGAGCCAACTGCTTTTAACTGCTTTCTAGAGGAATTAGGGACCTGGTCCAGCTAGCTAGCCTCCCCGCTCGGGAGGCGACTTCACTGGCGATTACTGCGGAGTTGAATGCTGATGTGCAGCTGCCTGTCCTGGTGACAGCCTGCCGGGGCTGCAGGTGGCGACTGTAAGACCAGGCCCTGGGCCAGAGGCCCACTCCCAGGAAGCTGTCACCCTCTCCAGGCTTTCCAAATGCCTCCTCTCTGGGGAGGACCTTAGGGGTCCTGAGGGCAAGCCCACATAGTAGTTGAGTTGGTGGCTCTCCAGAATCTTTTGAGACTAAAGATAGGACCTCCTAACCCATCCACAGTATTTTGTCCCCAGGGCAACCAAAATTACTCAAGCGATTTATAAACCATGCTTAAAGCTTGAGCTTGAAAAAATCAAAAGCCAAGCACATTTGGGTTCCACTCTCTTTAAAATGGCAAGGAAAATACCAGTTGGTCTAGACGCTGATGAAAGGCTGAACACTTCCTTTCCCATATTATTATCCTCTCTAAGTCTCTTCCCCCGACACATGAAACATCACACACACACACACACACACACACACACACACAAAGGAACAAATACACGTACATCTGCACACACATACACGCTCACATGAACACCTGTACATGCACAGGGTGGAATCCCTTGAAGAAAATCTTGATATTATTCAACATTTTCTAGTTTCTCCTCTAAGGCATCAACAAGAAATACATCAGAAGTAGATGAAGATCTGTATACATAGGATGACATTTTAGCAGCTGTTCCCCACTGTCACCCACCACCCCTAATGACAAGTTATACTTATTTTGCAGTTATAAAAAGATTAATCAGAAATACAGTTAGATTCCTTCTTTGCACTATGGACAAAAATAAATTGCAGGTATATTAAAGATCCACTTATAAATATTAAAATATTTGAAAAATCAAAATATTTGGATAGCCTTGGAACTGGGAGAAGTTAAGCAAAGGGAAGAAACACATAGCCATTAAAAAAAAGAGGAGAGATTTGATCATATACAAATGAAAAGCTTCAAAGAACAAAAGATGTCAGAATCAAAATCATAAATATAAGATACCATACACAAAGAGGATAACAAAATGAGAGACTGGAAGGAAAATTTTCAATACATCCAGTGTGCAAAGAAATCTCCCAAATTCTTAACAAGAAGATAAATAACCCAATAGAAAAATGGCAAAGAACATACACTGGCGAGTTATAGAAGAACCAAAATGAATAGTCACAAAAAAATTTTAAAAGGTGAGCCATCACACATTGTACATAGGGAAATTAAAATTAACACAAGAACAGCATAACCCTTTTTTATCCATTGAAAATTTCAGAAGATTGATAATATCCAGGGACAATGTGGGCCAGCTGTTTCTGTCCCATAATGTTGGGGAAGTGTAAGTAACTACAAACTTTTCTACACCTAACTGTATTTATTTAAAGTTAAAATGTGCAAGCACACAACTCTGATCCAGGAATCCCATTTCTGGAAAATTTTCAGGCTAATGATAATATCAGTGAATAGAGCTAGTTGTCCGTGATGTTTGTTAACAGCAGGTTTTGGTAATAGAAAACTGAAAAAACCTAAATTTCATTCAAAAGGTGATTAATTAAACAAATTGTGTTTAGCATAGCATACCTGTGCTATGGAACATTGTTTGAACCTCTACTTTCCACTATATTTTTCACGTGTGACTTAGGGCAAGTCTGTGCTTCAATTTCCTCATCTATAAAATCAAAGAAATAATGGTATTTACAATATGGATTTATTTGTGTTAAACTGGAAGGACTTTTACTATATATTGCTAAGTAAAAAAAATCAATTTGCAGAATTCAAGGTATTCTTAAAAAATGTATATACACCTATATTTATTTGTATACATTTGTATCAGTAAAGAAAGTGGAGAAGTTATATATTAAATTGTGAACACATCTACTGCCTTTTTAATTTGTTATTAAAAACAAGAAAAATAACCAGTAGAAAAAATGACAGGAGACAATTCACCAAAAAAAAAAAAAAAGAAAGAAAGAAAAAATGCAGCTGGTTAATAACAATTGGGAGAGAAATTCAGCCCTAAAAAAGCCTACTAGGGCTTCCCTGGTGGCGCAGTGGTTGAGAGTCCGCCTGCCGATGCAGGGGACACGGGTTCGTGCCCCGATCCCGGAAGATCCCACATGCCGCGGAGCGGCTGGGCCCGCGAGCCATGGCCACGGAGCCTGTGTTTCCGGAGCCTGTGCTCCGCAACGGGAGAGGCCACAGCAGTGAGAGGCCCGCGTACAGCAAAAAAAAAAAAAAAAAAAAAAAAAAAAAAAAAAAACAAAACAAAAAAAAAGAAAGAAAGAAAAAATGCAGCTGGTTAATAACAATTGGGAGAGAAATTCAGCCCTAAAAAAGCCTACTAGGGCTTCCCTGGTGGCGCAGTGGTTGAGAGTCCGCCTGCCGATGCAGGGGACACGGGTTCGTGCCCCAGTCCGGGAAGATCCCACATGCCGCGCAGCGGCTGGGCCCGTGATCCATGGCCGCTGAGCCTGCGCGTCCGGAGCCTGTGCTCCGCAACGGGAGAGGCCACAACAGTGAGAGGCCCGCATACCGCAAAAAAAAAAAAAAAAGCCTACTAGTTTTTGAGAAACTCCTTAATTCCAAGCCTCCATTTCAATGACATGTGCCATCAAATCAGCCAAGCTGAGGGTGCTACAGTCACCACCCTAAGAGGAGGTACTGGGAAGAGGGTGGGGGTGTTTGTGTGGGCGTGCATGTGAGGTGATTTGGGGTGTGTAGGAGGAGATATGGATAAAGAAATAATCCCTTTGGGGGGGTTAGATATAGACTTGAGTTCTAATCCTGACCCTTTCACTTATCTCTAGACTCATACTAGTCTCCTATTCTTTTGGGGCCAAACTCTTCATTTGAGAAATGAGTAAGTGAAGGGATTCAGTGAGGTCATATTCACACCAGGCCTGGCTCAGGGAGCGCCCACCCTCTCAGCTCTATTCAAGCCCCGGCTGTGATGCTGTCTCCCCCCTTTTCCTCCTTTGGCTCCAAGAGCCCTATAAAGCCTCCTTTTCTTTCCCTTAAGAGAGAAGGGGCTGGTCTTTAAACTCTCCACTCTGTCTTAATGTAGTCTGTCTGCCTGTGAGTTTCTATTTACCATGACACTAATTTCTTCTGCATTTAAGTGATTTTGTTCCCTGCGAAAGCAAAGGCCTGATTTTAGTCACACACACACATGCGCACAAACAAAATAAAACAGGAGCACTGTAGCCCTTTACTTGACACTAATCTTTCTAAATAAGAATCCAGGTGTCACCCTGGATCCCGTACAAAATACAGGTTTAGTTAGCAACAGAAAGAAAGCTACCCCCCAAAAAAAAATGGCAGGAGAAGACTAATTGTAACAATTTTACACGATTGAAAAAATACATTTGAAATCATTGACCCTTTAAAACACCTTGAACAGACAGAAGAGGGCAAAGCCAATTGTCTCTTTGCAAAGGGCAAGTCTCTTGAGAAATGGTGGGAAAACTGGAAGCAAAAGTACCTGCTGCCTGGCAGTTAAGTGTTCTGGTGGTCCTGACTAGTCCAGTGGGAATTCCCTTAGAACTTTTCAGACAACAAGGTCACCACGCTCACTGTATAAAGGTACAGGTGCTGTCGTGCCGTGAGGTGGTCCAGGTCTTTAAAGCTCCTCTGCCCGCGTCCAGGGGGCTGGGTGGTAAGTCCCTGAGTCCCTGGGCAGAGCTCAAGTGCTCTGGGGCCCGCTGTTGAGAAGGTCTGTAAGTTCTCCGATGTACTTGATGGTGTACTTCAACGTCTGGATCTTGGTGAGTGGCTGGCCCCTTTGGCTGTAGACGGGTGGCAGGTAATTCCGGAGGGTGTGCAGGGCATCAGCCAAGGTCCTCATCCGGAGCTTCTCCCTCTCGCTGGCCTTCCGTCTCCGCTGAACGGACATCCTGACTTTGGTGCCCTTCTGGGTTTTGGGGCCACCAGCGCCCTGCAGATAGGCAGGCTGGAAAGCTAACATATCATAGCCCACCTCCACCAGGCCGCCAGTCCCAAGGCCGCTGCAGTCATCGCCGCCCCCATGGTTGGCACCTCCATGCCCACAGGACAGCCCAGCCACAGCCGGACAAGGAGAAGAAGAATAGGACTCCAGCGATGGGGCCGGAGAGAGGCTCTGGGTGGGAGAGGCCTGGGTCAGCTCAAAGGGCCCTGCCCTGTCTTTCCAATCCCAGGAGGATAGCAGGCCAGGGCTTTCGGAGGAGTCCAAGCCATCTTCGAGGCTGAGGAAGGTCTCACGCAGGGTGTCCATGCCTGAGACACAACTGCAGAGAGAACGACTCCCTGGCAAGTGAGAAGGAAAGTTCTGCTGCCCGGCCAGGGCAGAGGTCTCTTTTATGATGGTCGGGGAGAAGTGATGAAGTGGGAAAGAGGGCCGGGTAGGGGGAGTTCAAAGGAGAAACCAAGGACCAAGATGGAAAATGAACTCTTCAGGTGTCACTTTCTCCTCATTGATAATTAGCATCTTCCAGCTAAAATGTCTTTAAACAGAAAGGCCTCCGAGAGAAGAAAAAAGGAATTATCTTGTTGTAACTAAACCAATTAAAGCTGCATAACTAGACTTAGCATCGTCCTGTGGAACTCATTAATGAGGGAGCGAAGAAAAACAAACCTAGGGCAATCTGCAGCAAGGAAGTGGTGGCGAGGGGCCTGGTGGAGAGGAGGACAGTGCCCCAGAGGGGCCACGACCGCTTAGATATTTCGGAGCAAAGGGGGTGCAGTGTTGGAGAAGCGGTGTGCTCTAGGGACAAGGTAACCCCCCTGAGCTTGGATTCTTCATTTTTCAAACGCAGACAACAGCTCTTACTTCATGCGGCTCTTGGGAGGAGGGAACACAGGCACACCTTGGAAGCCCGTTGCCTCCTTTCTTTCCTCTTTAACAAATTTCCTTGGGTTTTGCAGAGTGCAGACAAGCCCCCAGCATTCCTACACTGAGAATGACAAAAGCCAGCAGCTCCAGTAAACCCAGAGCCGTAATGAGCAGGAAATATCCTTCGAGAAGCTTAAAGCCCTAGCTTTAACTGAGCAGTTCGGGATTTCCCCCCAGCAAACAGACACGGGGAAGCAGAAAGCTCCTTTAGGGCAGGGAGTTAGGAAAGTACCTGGCATTTAGCCTTCTGAAGGTCTTTGTAATATCCAGCTGCAGAGTCACACCTTGTTTTTTGAAATGTATAGAGGAAGTGTGAAATTAACTAGGGAGCCCGTTTTCCCCACCATAGCTCCAAATGCTGCTGAATGTGTTAAGTTGGATGGTCCTGCTAGTTTGCTTCACTTCCTAATGCTCTGAGAGATAGACCCTGTGCTTTGGAAAGGGGGTCTCAGATTCCCCATTTGTCCCACAAATGCAACTTATTCTCTGTGCAACTCATTTTACAAATTAGTATGAACATCAGAATCACAGTGAGTTACATTTCATATTAATGTGTCCTTTAACATGGTTATTAAAGTCCCTCTGCAGTTATCGAAAAGAAATGTCAATGGTATAATTAGAACATTTGTGGTATTTTTTAATTAGCTTGGCTCAGGGGGACGAAAAGCTCAAGCAGGTAATCTGTGGAAGAACGCTCTTAATTTTGCCATTTACTAAAAGACCCTAAGCCATATCTTGAAGAATAATAACGTTAATGAAACATAATAAATGTAATAAATGACTTCTCCTTCCCCTTCTCCTCTTTCTCTCCCTTCAACTCTTATTGGAAAGCCTAGAATCTGTTGATTCTATTCAAGGAATTTTATATATTGTTATAACTAAACTTTATCTAAAAAAAGAACAAAACACACTTTACACATAAAAATACTGAGGCTCTAAGAGGTTAGGAGAATCAGTAAAGATTTCCCTGGTAGGAAGTGGCAGTGCCACTAGGAAGTGGTTGACCCAAGATCTCTCTTAAGACCCCAAAGCCCACCTTTAAAAAAAAAAAACCCTTTGGTTTCGGTAGAGGCAGGTGACGTGACTGCGACTTGGAGAGAAGGATACTCTCAGCGGACCTCAGGTGGATGTGGTGGTCCCCGTCACCGTGGGCTTTCAGGCCTTATATTCTAAACCACGTAAGACCATTTCTGCTTCCAGACGCCATCATATTTTTCCCTCTCTAAAGCTTCTTTCTAAAATTGCTGATTTCTTAAACTTCTATTTTCAGAAATTTCATTTTCTAAATGAGACAATATCTGTCAAATCCTTGGTATACATAGACACTTAATAAATGTAGGTTTTGTTCTCGTTGTTACTGTATGTGCAAGGTCAAATTAACCGGTACCAGAACGACTTACTGGGTTCTGACTCCTCTCTCCCCTGACCCTGGTCACCCAGAAAACCTGCTCTTACAACGAGGAAAACTGCCTGGTTTCCATGTTTGTCAATGTAGACTCTCACTCTGGTAAGAAACAAACCAGAACCGGACTTGCATTTACCCTGCAATGAAGCATTTCTACCCTCAGAGGAAAATGGAGGCATAGGACAGCCTAACACTGTTAGCATGCGGAGGCCTGTAGCTGAGCACATGCTAGTTGGTGCTTCTTTATCGCACTGAGGACCAGGCCACAGAAAGTGGACGAGACTAAGCTGGACCCAGTAAAGCCTCGTTGACAGTGTGGTGTAGCGGGAAGATGTTCACCCTCCTTTAGAGCAAATGACTCACCCCCTCAGGGCCTGAGAATTTTAATTTGTAAAAGGAGGATAATAATATCTGTTCTACTTTGCAAAGAACACCTGTAAAATGAGGAGTGTAGACCAGAGGATCATTAAACCCCCTTCCAGCTTTAAGATGTGATGAAACACATTACTGTGTGAACATGGTACTTGATCAAAAGTAACCCATGATCACACCCATGAAGGGACTTCTGAGTCCACTGAGTCCATTCTTTTATTTGCATTCTGGAGATGACAATGACTTGCTCAGTGTCACACCAAAAGGCTGTGGCAAAGATGGGAATAGAAAAGCCAAAGTTGCCTGACTCCCAGATCTGTCATTTTTCTTCCCTTGAAGCTAATACAGATTAAGTGATAAATAAGCTTTCATATCAGTCAGAATGCATAGTTCCCACAGTACTGAGTTATTGGAATAAATATTTTAATATGAACTTAAATGTCATTCATTCAAAAAATATTATTAGCTATTGTTGACTATGATTATAACCCATTAAAAAGAAGTCTCCAACCCCAAGGCATAGTCCTAAGAGGACTTGAAAATGTCCTGGTCCTCTTTTCCAAAGTGTAACATACAGGTACAGATTGTCTCAGCTTTCAAATCCCAGGTTGTTACAGTCAACTTTTCACTGTAGTTATACCCATAGAAAAGGACCCAGGATTTGCTACACAGATTAATGAGTGGTTTGGTGTCTAAGTTTCAGAATGACAAGCTTCTAAGGGAATGAAATGATAGTCATGGCCCCAATAACAGTCACGACAGAGGCATGGACAACTGGGCATATCACATTAGCCAGAGGTGATTGTAAACTTTGTATCTAAGGGCCAGGTAGAGCCACTTCCAGGAAATTGACAATAGTACTCAAAGAATCAACTGGAAACAGGAGGCAATAGGCTGCTTCAATGCTTGAGTCTGAAACTACCAGTGGTCCCATAGCACCACTAGCCCATAAGGCATCTCGGCACCAAGTTAGGAAAATGCAGAGCTTGGACCTATTTCAGCCCCACGGACCTCTGGCCAAGCACTTCTTTGCAAGGCTCAACCTCGCAAATGGTGTCCCTGGGAGCCCTCTGTGGTGTGTCTCCTTTGCAATGTTAGCATTTTTTAGTACTTTAGTGGCTGTTCAGACATTGGTGGACAGATGGAATGTGGTACTATTACAAGAATGCAGCCATTGGAGTCAGACTAACCTTAACATTGGCTCCTGAGTCACTGTGACCTTGGACGTGTTAATGCATCTCTCTTAGCTTCAGCTTTTGTCTGTAGAATTGAAATACTAATACTGACCCCATAGAGACCGCACCTTCACCATGTCTACACGTGGTATGCTGTATGTATGCCAAAAAGCTTAGAACTGCGCTCAGTCAATTCTTGATTGCTTGAGTCAAGAGAAGAGCCACAATACATGTATCACAAACGCACCTCTCCCATTTTCTTTGACCTCAAGTCACCTCTGCTTAGAAATCAAAATTCCCTCCTTCAGGGCTTCCCTGGTGGCTCAGTGGTTGCGAGTCTGCCTGCCGATGCAGCGGACGTGGGTTCGGGCCCCAGTCCGGGAAGATCCCACATGCCGCGGAGCGGCTGGGCCCGTGAGTCATGGCTGCTGAGCATGTGCGTCCGGAGCCTGTGCTCTGCAACGGGAGAGGCCACAACAGTGAGAGGCCAGCGTACCGCAAAAAAAAAAAAAAAAAAAAAAAAATCCCTCCTTCAAATGCAACCTGATAGATAGATGATAGATAGATAGATAGATAGATAGATAGATAGATAATTTTAGATGAAACCAATTTAGACAGAGTTCTTTACCAAAGATCAATGGTTACCCTGGGTGGGTGGTCAGAGTCAATCAGCCTCCAGTGCTGATGGAGGATGCATTACCTAATAAAGGGATGCATTACCTATAGATAATTTAGAAACAATGATAAAGCTGACTGAAAGTTGGTCTGTGTTTTATTACTGCTATGTAGTGTCAATTCCAAACAATGACAATAATAAAATGACTACTCTGTGCTGGGGTTGCCCACTTCCACCACCACCCCATCCTTGGTACCACTGCCAAAGAGAACTTTAAATTTAGCCCAGCAGTTTGGAACTGCGACCCAGGGCACCTGGGTTCTGACCCTACTCTACTGTGGAATGTTGAGTGACTCATTCATTTATGGACCTTGCCTTCCTTGTGTGAAAATTTGGACCATTCTATATACCTTGCTGCTAGAAAGTTAAGAAGACTGAAAACTAAAGCTTCCCTTTGGAAAATGTAAAGGGCTATAGGAATATGTTATGCTATTTCCGAGATTAACAAAAATAACTACTTTACCTATAAAATCAATATTGCCATGCTCTGTAACAGCAGATAAAGCAGCACAGACAATGACACTTTAAAGCCTATCTCCTGAGAGAGAGAGAGATCTCCTGTCACCAGACCCTGGAGAAGCAGCAAGGCAGAGGATCTGTTTCCCTTGTGACTTCCTGGATCCCTGTACACATGAGGCAGTCTGTGTGGGCCATTTGCTCAAGGCAGAGGGAAGGCTCAGATGGATTGCAACCTCCTAGGAAGCTGCAGAAAAGCCTTCAATAAATAAGAATCTGGTCAGTAACCAAAACAAATCTAAGCCTGGAGTCTAGTTAAAATGAGAGTTACTCTGTTGAATTCCTGTTGTGTGCAGAGAATGAGATTCATCTATTTAATTTGTTTTTTAATTTTTGGCCACTCCACGAGGCTTGCGGAACTCCAGTTCCCCAACCAAGGATCAAACACGTGCCCTTGGCATTGAAAGTGTGGAGTCTTAGCTTCCAGACCACCAGGGAATTCCCTACACTCATCTGTTTTAGATTCACTAGTTCATCTTAATTTTCATAGCAATTCTGTAGGGTAGAGGTTATAAACCACCCTCTAAAGATGAAGAAACCCAGGCTCAGAAAGAGACCCAGCAAACACAGCAAGAAGATAGAAAAGGCAGGATGCAACCTAAGAGCACAAAGGCTCCTTCCGTCGCACACACTGCCTCCCAGAAGAAGTCATCCGTGTAATGTAGTCACGGGGAGCATCTACAAGATGCAAGGCTTGGCTCACATCCCATCTCCTCAGTTCTTAGAAATTCTCCCTTCTCTGGTGGACAGACAGTACAAAGCTTTGACCCCATTCATTCACTACTAATACTTAGTGCCTGGTGTTCGAGTTATCTAGTCACATAAGTCTAACTTACTTTTCCAAAGACATCGCCGTTCCTTGAAGGTATGGATGATTATTTTGCCAGGTCTTAGCATGGCACAAGGAGCTGAGAAGGAATCATGGATTAGCCTGTGGGTTTTAATTTGCTACATGCTGCATACCAAGTACTGCGCTGGGTGCAGAGGACAGAAAGTTAAATTAAAAACCTTTCTTTCTTTGTGTTGCTGAGAGTATTGAGGGTGGAGATAAAGAAGTAAAAATACTTATAAAACCACGTGTAAGTGCTATGATAAATTGAATCATAGGGCACCATCTGCACAACTGTATGTGGCAGCCCTGGGAGCCCTCTGTGTCCCCATTGCAATATTAGCAGTTGTAGTACTTCAGTGGCTGTCCAAACACTGGTGGATGTGGCTAGAAAGTGATATCAGTGTCAAGAGGAGAGCCATTGGAGGCAGACTAAACCTGGGTCCAATCTTAGAAATAGTTGCACACAGATGAGGCCACGATAAAAGAATCTGGAGGGCTTTCTGTAAGGTATGACGTCTGCAGCCTTGCTTTTTAAGTAACATTCCTGTGGGTTCTTAAAAGGCTGTTCCTTTAAAAGGAGAGCTCTTTTAACAAGGTGAAAGTTTGGAGGAGAGCATTCTAGCCATTGCTTGATGGTTAGACCTAGCATGAATTGTGCAAGAAACTACCAGTCATTCCATGGTCCCAGGGGGTCAGTTGGAGCTGGAGAGGAGAGCCTTGCTCATAATGATAAGGCACTTGGAGTTTATCTTGTAGAGGACAGGAGCTTCTAGTCATCATGATGAGATTTAAGCAGAGGCCGGATTTGGCCAGCAGAACCCTGGAGCCATCACTCCAGCTGCTTGTGGAGGACGTGTTTGAGTGGAACATGCCTGGAGGCCAAGGCTGCACCAGGTCTTATTCTAGGTGCTTAACAGAGGTTAACTCACATTAATCCTCAAAACAACCCTATGAAGTATGTGCCATGATCATCACCAATCCTCTCTGACTAATATTAGAAATTGAGGTACAATTTGCAGCAACACAGATGGAGCTCGAGATTATCACACTAAAGCGAAGTAAGTCAGAAAGACAAATACCATATGATATCACTTATATGTGGAATCTAAAATATGACACAAATGAACATATCTACGAAGCAGAAATATTCACAGATATAGAGTACAGACTTCTGGTTGCCAAGGAGGAGGGGAGGAGGGGAGAGAAGGGTTGGGAGTTTGGGATCAGCAGATGCAAACTATTATCTATAGGATGGATAAACAACAAGGTCCTACTGTATAGCCCAAGGAACTATATTCAACATCCTGTGATAAACCATAATGGAAAAGAATATGAAAAAGAATACCTATATGTATAACTGAATCACTTTGCTGTACAGCAGAAATTAACACAACATTGTAAATCAACTATACTTCAATAACATTTTTTTCAAAAAAGAAATTGAGGCACAGAGGGGTTAAGTAATTTGTCCAGGACCCCACACCTAATGACTGGTAGCCCTAAGATTCAACCCTAAGCAGACTGCCTCGGGTCCAGACTTTTAACCACTGGCCAAAACACCTGAGAAGAATTAGAGGCATCAGCATGATGGTCCCTGTAGTGCCCTTGAAGCCAGAACTCAAGCTTGAACTTCAACTCTGTCAATAACGAGAAGCCTGATAGATTGGTGCCATTCAATCATGTAGACAGTACATACAGGGCGCCTGAGATTGGCGCTGTAGGGGCTAAAAACACGAAGTAGGTTTAGACTTTCTGTCCTTACTCCTAAATTAGATGTTAACATAAGATAGGCACTCCTCTCTGCCATGTTAGTGAACAGGCATAATTCTTACAGTCTAAAAGGAGTATCATGCATGCGTGCATGTGTGTGTGTGTGAAGCACTCCCTTTCTTGGCCATACACAGTTATCCCAGTGATGAAACAATAATAATAACCGTATTTAGTGCTAAGTGCTTTGTATGGTTTATTCCATTTAAATCTTACAAAAAATCCTTTAAAGAAAAAACTGGGGCTTGGAGAAGTTGAAAAAGTTGCCCAAAGTCACAAGATTAACCCGTGGAGGAGACACAGTCAAGACCCAGGCAGTCTGACTCTGGAGCACCAAGCTCCAGGGAGTGATTTTATATCTTGAGGGAAGAGGTAGGTGAGGGAGGGTTTTGGAAGTCCCCTTGGAGCCTGTTGTAAGGTTTGCCACTGTTTTCCAACTTTGCGTTTGCAGTTCCAAAATAAAGGCCTCTGTCACCCCATACCACTTTCTACTTAGACCTAGGCCACAAAATTATCTTTATCAAGCAGGTAAGGGTGATATTTAGACATATTTTCCTATAATTACAATTTTTAGAAAGAATTCTTTTTGTATAGATAAAACACTTTTATGTATATACGTCAATCACAGCAGTAATAACACCTTTTTTCTAAAGCTAGTTTTTTTTTAAAGATGCTTTTCTTTTGTAAGTCACCAATGTCTTTTTTATTTTTATCTGTTTATTTAAATTTATTTTATTTATTTATTTATTTTTGGCTGTGTTGGGTCTTCATTGCTGTGCGTGGGCTTCTCTAGTTGCGGCGGGCGGGGGCTACTCTTAGTTGCGGTGCGCGGGCTTCTCATTGCGGCGGCTTCTCTTGTTGTGGAGCATGGGCTCTAGGCACGCAGGATTCAGTAGTTGTGGCTCGCGGGCTTAGTTGCTCTGCGGCATGTGGGATCTTCCCGGACCAGTGCTCGAACTCGTGTCCCCTGCATTGGCAGGTGGATTCTTAACCACTGAGCCACCAAGGAAGTCCAATAACACCTTTTTTGAAGACTTACAACACTTACTCTGTTCTAGGTGCTAAAAATGAGGGCTTTGCCTACACTCTCACGTAATCCTCGATACAACCCAGTAAAGTAGGCATCGTCCTCAGTTTACAAGAGCAGATGCAAAGCGCAAATGCTCAGGACATCGCCCAAGGTTCACAGGACACAGCGACCCCTTTGGAGGCCCAGCCTTACCCAACACATGTGCAGCAGATACCCCCAGAGCCACAGCCCAGTCACGCGGCCACTTCCAGCCCTCACTGCCTCTAGCCTTGTGCTTGGCACGCCGACACTCAGTGGGCCCTGGTTTCAAAAGCTGTCTTTGGCCTTTGGGGTCTACACACTCCCCCGACCTTTGTATAATCCGCAGTCCCTTATCCTAGCCACGGCCCCACAGAACCCCACTGTCCATGCTAGCTCCTGGCCTTCCCGCTGGCAAGACACACAGACGGTGCTTGAACACAGTTGGGACTAAGTTAAAAACCTGGACCGTTTGCCCTATCTCACAATCTCAGCACCCAGCTCACACTTGGATAATAGATACTTCTCATGGGGCAGAGGGTGTGTGTGTGTGTGTGTGTCTGGGTGTGTGTTTAAAGAAAACACTTAAGTGCAATGTGATATCTTCCTATGCCCTTGAGCTGGTAAAGAGAAATAAAAGTAGCAGTTTCCTAGTTGGTGACCAACACAGCCTCTTGCGCTGTGAAGCCTGTGAGGGTTCTAGCGAAGCCAGTGATGGTTCTTCCCAGCATCGCTTTCACGTCACTGGCATCACTCTCTATACAAACTAGGAAAATAATAAAAGTTTTTGGCTCTCATGATTTGAGTTTGAGGCTCATTGGAAAGCCAAAGAGTAATCTTTTTGTTTTCGTCCTCTTAAAAATAAATTGCGAAGCATTGTGCAACGTGCACACAGATGACTTTCACCAGCTGAGTATTGAAACTAGGACAAAGTAGCAGAAAAAAAAAATAGGAATGAAATCATATGGCTGACTTCGTAGGAGAGATGAGAGACAGACGATAAATATGCTAAACTGTAGAAATCCTTTAGGGCAGAAAGAGAAAACCCTTGAGGACTTCTCAAGCAGTCCCTGAGGAGGATTTCCTGACCTGAAACTATGTTTATCTCCATCCGCTTGGCTAAGCGATGTCATGAGGTAGAGCAGCACCTTTGCTCCCAAACTCGTCTGAGACTTCTTTCTCCTCAAGCGCTTGCATGACCTGAGCTCAAGATCCTCACTCATCAACCCACTCCACAGCCAAGTGCTGGGTGAATTTTCTTGGCCGAATGAATGTAGATGGAGGCCAAGGCAGTGTGGCTTTCTCTAAAAAAAAGCCTAAAAAAGGCTATTCCCAAATAGCCATGTCCCTGTGGGGTCCCTACAGTTTCTTTTTTTTTTTTAAATAAATTTATTTATTTATTTACTTTATTTTTGGCTGCGTTGGGTCTTCGTTACTGTGCACAGGCTTTCTCTAGTTGCGGCGAGCGGGGGCTACTCTTCGTTGCGGTGTGCGGGCTTCTCATTGCAGTGGCTTCTCTTGTTGAGGAGCACGGGCTCTAGGCACACGGGATTCAGTAGTTGTGGCACGCGGGCTCAGTAGTTGTGGCTTGCGGGCTCTAGAGCACAGAGCTCAGTAGTTGTGGCACAGGGGCTTAGTTGCTCCACAGCATGTGGGATCTTCCCTGACCAGGGATCGAACCCCTGTCCCCTGCATTGGCAGGCAGATTCTGAACCACTGGGCCACCAGGGAAGCCCCGTCCCTATGGTTTCTAATCAGAATATGAGCCACCTTCTCTTTTGAATATATGACTAAATGTGTTCATTTGGGAAAAATATCCAGTCACCATGTCTGCACAAAATGGGCAGTTCGGTGGAAGACAGGAAGGTAGCAGAGAGGGGCATGTGATGTGTGGGGCGGAGGAACATCAGAGCAGGGGAAGAGGGTAATAAATAGGGGCAGTGAAGAGAATTCTCCCTTGAGAGGAGCAGGGCAGAATGTGTGGGTTTTTCCTATCACAAGGGAATATGAGCAGTTCTTGTTTCAAAATCTCATGTCAATATTTAGTCCACAAATAGCCTGGGGTTTTCCACACAAGGAAGGAGAGGCAGCTTTGAGAGCTTCACCACTGATTCTTCAGCAGCAGCCTAGCAAGATTCAAAAAAAAAAAAAAAAAAAAAAACTCATGTGTTACATTTACACCTATTCCCCCCTTTTAAGTTGGATTCTTTATTACCACTGGTATTTGGGGTGGCATTTTAATACCCATGTCAAAAAAGTTGAAAGCAATTTGCACTGAGGCTGTTCTCTAAAGATTTCCCTCCGTTTTTATCAGCCTGAACAGCAGAAAAGTGCCAAGTTTCTTCTTTAGTCATTGCCAATACCAATAACTAAGCTGCTGAAACTCCTGGTATTAAATGAATACTCAATGTTTTTAGCAAGATATCTGTGTAATGAGTCTGCTCATTTTCAGAAACTCTGGCCCCTCCTTTGGACCATTTTCAATTCAGACTTCCATATTTGCAACTTAATTGACACCTAAAAGACAGAAACAAGGCAAAGAACAAACTTGGGAAAATATTTCCAACAAATATGAGTCAAAAGGATATTGCTATGAAGCAAGAAAAACACAGGCTTGCCTTTGGGGAGATGAACAAAGGCATAAATAAACAGCTCACAAAAGAAGAAGTACCCAGCGGCTAACAAACGCGGAAGAAAATGTTCACCTCACTGGTAATCAAAGACATGCAAATGCAGCAACAAGGCGAGGCCATTTTTCACCTCCCAAATGGGCAAAGTTGGCAAGAGGGTGAGGAAACGATCCCTCCCACACACCGCTTGTGGGAGGGTAAACTGGTTAGAGTTTTTAAATATTTTAAAGTCTCCAGAATGCATTTGAGATTTAAAAGTCTCTTTGACACGTGAACTTTATTCTATAGAACTAAACCAAGCTGCAGTCAAATATTTATGAGTAAGAATGTTCATCATCGTATTATGAGAGTAAAGAATTAGAAACAACCTCAACATCTAATAACAAAACAGTGATTACATAAATTATGTCCTTTCTATAGGATGGCATACTATATAGTGGATAAATACCATATTTATGAAGAACATGTAATATGGGAACTATAATTTAATATTAGAATTGTAAAGCAAGATATATGAAATTAATACTTTGATACAATTACTTTTTTTTTTTATAGAAAAAGACTAAGTGTTTGAGTGGTTATTTCTAGTAATAGGAATTGAGGGTACGTTTTCTTCATTCATCTTTCTTCTTGAGGGGTAGTCTAGTGTCATGGTTAGAAAGTGTAGACTCTGCAGCTAGGCTTCCTAGGTCTAAACTTGGACTTGTCTACTTTTGTAACTATATGATCCTAAGCAGGTAACTTAATCTCTCTGCATCTCAGTTTCTCTATTTGTAGTATGGGAATCATAACAGCACCTACTTCACAGGATTGCTGTGAAGATTAATACATGTAAAGAAATTTCAATTATTTGTAGTTGCTATTATAAAGTAACTGTACTTTATAGTTGTCAGTATTCTCTAAGTTTCAAAAAATTATTAATTTAAAAATTAAAATTTTCAAAGCAGTGACTAGGCAAGGCTGGCCTGAGTAGGTCCATGTACAGTACAAAGACCTGAGGATCACAGTTGCCCTCAAGTTGAATCAAAGCATCTGGGTAGTCCACTTACTTAAAAAGAAAGAAAGAAAAGACAAAGTCGGAAGGAGGGAGGGAAAGAAGGAAGGAAGGGAGGGCCAGGGCAGCGGGGGGAACAGCAGGGTGGACAGTGGGTGTGGGAAGGTGGATGGTCCAGCTGCTACCCCCATTAAAAATACAAAAAAAGGGGCTTCCCTGGTGGCGCAGTGGTTGAGAGTCCGCCTGCCGATGCAGGGGACACGGGTTCGTGCCCCGGTCCGGGAGGATCCCACATGCCGCGGAGCGGCTGGGCCCGTGAGCCATGGCCGCTGAGCCTGCGCGTCCGGAGCCTGTGCTCCGCAGCAGTGAGAGGCCCGCGTACCGCAAAAAAAAAAAAAAAAAAAAAAAGAGCATCTAAAGTGAAATAATCACAAAGTGAAAATATATCCTCAAACAGCCCCTGAGATCCCCACAAGGGTAAAGGAAGGGAGGGACGGAGGGAGGGACTCTGTAAAGACACTAGGACATCGACTAGTAGGATGTGCTAAGGTTGGAGTCCTTTCTGGGGCTCCACGTTTAGCACACGTGGCACATAGCTCACATGCACACCTCCCACACTTCCATGACAACAAGAATAACCTTGGGAGAGAGGAAGAATTATTCTGAAAAGGAAGATTCCTAGGCCCCTCTCCTGAAGCTCTGATTTGATAAGTCTAGGCTGGAGCCCAGAAATCTCTTTTTTTAATAAGCAGGGGAGCTGGGAATCACTCGGACAGAGAGAAGACCTCCAGGGCTCCAAGAGCTACCGAGCCTGGCTCCAGAAAGCCAAGAGCATGTCCAGTGCAGGCCCTTTGTCTAGATTGTTGGAGAGAGATAAACCCTTGGAGGCAGGGAGGAGGACTGGGTGACCTCCCGGGCTTGACGTTTTCATGCTATTAAAATCTCTCCTGATAACATCTCTGTCTGTCATTTAAGGCCATCCATGTTCTGGCTCATCTCGACCCTCCCAACTTTCCATCCCCCTGGTCCTCAGGCACATTCTCTGCCCCATTCCAGGATGGCCCTACTTTGTCAGTAGACCACATTTTCTTCTCTCACCCTTTGCCTGGGCTGTGTCCCTCACCCAAATCTCTCTCTCTCCCCTAACCTCTCAGATTCTACCAGTCCCTCTAAGCCGGGGCCAAGTGTCTTCTCCAGAAACCTCTGTGATTTCTCCACTCCTCAGAGACCATGTATATGGACAGCCCAATGCAGAAGTTTATTATACTGACAGCCCATTCAGAAGTTTATTATTATTCAGAAGTGTATTATATTGTTTAATAATTTTTCACTTGTGAAACTCAGAAACAAGGACCTTGATAATACCTAATACAAGAATATTGCCTTATAACATGTAAAAGATTTTCATATCTGTTATATCTTTGGAGCTTCACAAACAGCATCATGAGGTGGTTAATATTATCATCACCATCAGAGAATTGAGGAAATGAAGGGTTAGAGAGGCTTTTTGAGCTTGTCTTCAGTAAAACTACCAATAAGTGGCAGAAATAAGAAACTGTGCCCCTGGTAAAAGGAATAGGGGATCCCCCATATGAAAACTTGAAATGTGGGGTGTTCATGAATGGCTCTCTTTGTTGTCTAGACCTGGGGAGGGCTAAGACATCAGGCTTTAAAGAACAGCTGCATTTTGGGGCTGAGCCGGTGTCATCCACAGGCTCAAATGGTCGGTTCATTATTGCAGCTGTTGCTGCTTTAAGGAGCCAGACAGCTGTCACCAGGAGGTGAATTCAAAGAGAACAGAGGAAATGGAATTCTGTGAAAATAACTGTGCCTGTATGTACGTGCTGGTGTTCTCCCTTCTCGCGGCTCAAAACGTCCTAAAGATTTAATCTAATTACTCCTTGTAGGAAGACCAGGCTTGGCGAGCACAAGTGAGAAAGCCAGGCAGAGAGAAGGTAAGTGTCTTAAACTAGCCTCTCCTGGACATTCGTAGGAACGGAAAGCCGAGGCTTTGAGGACTGCACAACTTTTCAGTCGTCAGCATTTGTGATCAGCTCTGCAGAAGGGTGTTCTTGGCAGAGCCGGGGAGCCCTGGGAGTGTCTGTGCTAAGGAACAGACAGTGGGGTTGGAGATAAATTTCCCACTCCCCCTCTCCCTCCCCTCCCATCCCTTCCCCACGTTGCAAGCTGTTGTCATCTTATGGATCTTAGCAACATTTTCCGATGTTTTGGAGACTGTGCCTGCTGATAAGCCCTTGGTCTGTTTTCTCTTTTGATATTCTTACTACCCAGCTTACTTCTCACTAAAGTTTCTTATTCCCTTCTCACCTGTCTCTTTCCTTCAGTTTGGACTTTCCCTTCTCACTCTCCTTAGAAGACAGGCTGCTCATCCCATTGTTATACGTGGGCTGGTGTAGCTTTCCTGCCTGGGGTGAGTGGGGCCATCCCATTGCCTCTCCAGAGCCAGACTGTTTTTTCTGGTCTACTCTGACTACCAGTCAACCCCGTGGTGGTGGCCTCTATTGTGTTAATAGTGGGTGCTACATGGGCTAACACAAGGCTATCCTCCTGTGGTACAGTCCACTGTACTAGACTGTAAGCTGAACACTAAGAGAACAGGCTTCCTTTCTTCTAATTACCCTCAGATGCCCATCACTTACTGCTGTAATCATATGTATTCAGTGCCCACTTGCTTGAAACTATCTATTTCTCTACTCTTTTAAACTCATTTTTCTACTTTAAACTATCCTGTCTTATGTTGGGTTGAATTTTCAAATCATTATGAAATTTTATGGGGCACTTTCCATACATTTTGACTAGTACTTTATCTCCTGGTTTAATCAGTACACAACCCTAGGGGGTAGGGACTGTTAGTACCCATATTTCACAGTGAAAAACCTGTGGCTAAAAGAGGCAAAGTAACCTGCTGGAAGTCACATGCTCATGGTCCAAGATCTTAACCATTTGTTATAGTGCTTTGCATAAAACACCGAAAAGCCCTTCTAGGAAGTGTACAAATGAACAGTTCTAATACAATAGATGTTCCAAATAAATGGGTGGGCTGGCATTTGGAGAATGGGGTGTTCCTCTCCAAAGGCCGGGCTCTTGCTACCATATCCCAAGCCTCACCTAGGACTGATATGGTCCAACCAAGTGTTTGTTCTTCCTTAGATGCCTGGTTGAAACTTACTACACTGCTAGTGACAAGCAGCTTGGAGGGAGTGGACGGGTGTACCGAGCTCCAGTCCCTGTACCTCTATACATCGATTATTTGAACTCAGAGGCTCTAGGGAAAGGGGCTTGAACTCTGATTTCCTCAGGAGATATCTGTTTCCTGGGTAGCTATGATCATGTATCTGTAGGCACTGGCTTGGAGGCAATTCTTTTTTGACAAAAGTGGTAGCCCGTTCTCTTAACTGAACCAACTATGAGTGAATTATGAGGTAAGCCAGTGAACTTTCCTGGGAAGCCTGTGGCCAAGGTACAAACGGGCTCAATGTGTTTTCAGAAGTCATCTTTGCTGAGAATACATTCTTGATGCAGCTCTTTTTTAGAGACTTAACTGACCACATACACCTCAATCAAATCCTCTGGCAGGTGGTGTTCTTCAGGCAGCTCAAGGTAACCTGCAGAAGGAGACTGAACATATGGTTCAGAGCCACCATCGCCCGATTCTGCTAGGTTGGATCCCACAGTGTAGGATGGAGAAGTTACCCTGGTATCTACCCCTTGGGATCCACTGCCTTTTTCTGCTCCCTTTGATGAATAACCTGTTCCCCCAGGTTTCTCCCAATACTCAGTCCTCTTAAATGAAACCTGCTCTGGATTGCTTTCCCCTTTCCGGATGTACCCATTATCCACTCTCATCTACAGAGATACTGTGCCTTAAAACAAACAAACAAACAAACACAAAGCCAAAGGATCTGGTCCAGGAGGAATTTGTATTTGAATGGACTCAGACCCTTTCTAAGCTCCTATACTGGGTCCGGGGAAAGGCTCTGCTTCTGAAGACCCAGAGGCAAAAGTCACAGACTTGCCCTCAAAGAACCAGGACTGTGCTACCCAGTATGGTCTCCACTTGCCACATGTGGCCACATGTAGCACTTGAGATGTAAGCAAAGCTGAAATGAGATCTAAGTGTCATATACACACCAGATTTCAAATACTCGGTGTGATTTTAAAAATCCCCTTGATGATTTTTATATTACTACTTGTTGAAATGACATTTTGGATATATTGAGTTAAATCAAACATGTTATTAAAATTAATTTTACCTATTTATCTCCATTAAACAAAATATGGCTACTAGAAAATTAAAGATTATATATGTGACTGGCATTATATTTTCAGTGCACAGCACTGGTGGACAAATGTCATATGAGGAGTGGGTCACGCTATAAAGTGTCATGAAGGACACTGGAAATGTGCCATGGAGGAGAGAGAAGGGGGAAATAATAAATTTCATCTGGACATTCCAGGAAGGCTTCCTGAAAAAAGTGACATCAGAACTGGGTCTTAAAATGAGATTATAGGGGAAAGGCCTGGAGGCATCCACACCAGATCTAGGATGTGAATTTTTTATCTCAGCTGGCTGGAGGACTGAAACAGATTTTGTGGTGCTACAGTCCTCCTAAAGTTTCCAAATCTGGTTGCCCATCCAAAATACCTGGTGGTTTTAAAAGAGCGCAGGTTCCTGGGATCACCACAAACCTTCTGAGCCAGAGCTCAAGGGTGTGAGGCCCAGACATCCATATTTCACAAAGCTCCATGGGTGCTCCCTCCGCAGCTTAAAGATTCCAGTCCGGGAAGCTGCATTTGGAAATGCCAGGTGCAAATGATCAACTTTGGGCCTCTGGGAGGCCAGCTGTGGTGGGCCTCCCATAATCCATGGCTAGAGGCAGCCTTGGTATCTTCTGTTCTTGTTATATGTCATTCGGGGAGAAGCACCTGAAAAACAGAGCTCAAAAAAACAGCTCATGTCCCGGGTGGGTCTGCTGGTTTCCCCTCGTGGGAGCCAAAGTAGAGGTCTCTGTAGGCTTGTTCTTCCTGTTACCCGTGAGGAACTTGTTGAGAGGCTCCTGCCTGCGCAGTGACCAGCCTCTGTCAGAGCAGTGATTTCAGACAAAAAAACAACAACTCTGCAGGCTAATATTTGATCACTCTGGGCAATGTGTCATAAACTTTCAAAAGCTCTTTATAGCTGCAGCAGATTAAAAGAAGGAGATAGAATGAGAGTAAAGGAGAGAGAGACAGACAGACAGAAAGAGAGGAGAGAGAGAGAAATTCATTATCCTTATCGTGCTATGGTGAATGGATCTGTGCCCCAAACAACATTATTTTCCTTCTTTTCTTTCTTCAGCCTCTACATCTTTCTCTGATCTACAGCAGTGTTTCTCTAAGTGTGATCCAAAGACCACCCGACTTGGAATCTATGGTGGTGGGGTCCAACAGCCTGTTCGTATAACAGACTCTTCAGACAAGTCCTAAGAAGGCTGAATTTGAGAACTGTTGGTCTGGAGGTTTGCAATCCCCAGGGTACTCACCTGGCACCTCTTCCAGTCTGTGCCATCCCAAGGTGTTTCCCTTGTCAATGCTGTCAGCCTTGTTTGTCCTGCCCTCTCTCATTTCCACCCAAGTGCAGCCTTGGGGACTACCTTTGAGCTATGCACAGTGTCACTTACTGTCACTCTTACTGGGCCAATAGAGCAATGGCCTCCTTCATGGGGTTTATCACCAAGCCTGCGTTGCTCTCACAAACTCACTTCCAGATCAGTTAATTCATGCAACTTGCAACACACATTTCCCAAGTACTGTATCTATTATGCACCAGAAACCCCACTACACTCTGGAGACACACAAGGAACCAGACGAGGTCCCCGGACCAGGGTGCTCTCTCTCTAGAACAGAGGTTCGCAGTGTGATAGACGTCAGAGATGGGCTTCAGGGTGTCAAATATAGCACACAATAATAATCATGTATGTTCCCATGTAAAGTTTACTGGTAGGTAAAAGTTTTCAAAAAGTTTTCAAGGTTTGGCGTAACTGAAAAAGGGCTAAAAGCTACTGGATGGATTGATAACAATGTTGAGTGCTTTCTAAAAAGAGACGATGTCATCACTGCAACCTAGCAAAATGATGCCAAATCAGGATCATCAGTAACACGGTCATTAGCAGGTCATCTCTTTCCTCCAGAATGGGTGATACCAAGATGCAGAAAAGTTTCCTTATGTACTGAGGTCAAAAGTGTCCCTGGGGTCTTCCCTGGTGGCGCAGTGGTTGAGAGGCCGCCTGCTGATGCAGGGGACACGGGTTCGTGCCCCAGTCTGGGAAGATCCCACATGCTGCGGAGCGGCTGGCCCCATGAGCCATGGCCGCTGAGCCTGCGCGTCCGGAGCCTGTGCTCCGCAACGGGAGAGGCCACAACAATGAGAGGCCTGCGTACCGCAAAAAAAAAAAAGTGTCCCTGGTCAAAAAAAAAAAAAAAAAGTCCCTGGTCGCACAACTAAATGCCCCCGATGACAGTCTATTTTCCTGATAGTTAACGTGTGGGTGTATCTCATTTCTGAGGAGAATAGAGATTAGCCTGGATGGATGGCCAAGAAAAACGTTTTGGGAGAAATCGGTTGTGAATTGTACCTTAAGAGCAGCTGGGGCTGAGCCAGGGCTTTGCTGGGTAAGATTTGAAGCCGCTGCACCAGCGTCATCTCCTACCCATGTTGTACTGGGACCCACAGCTGCAGTCAGTGCGAGTATTCAGAAAAGAGCTCTCTTAAGAGCAGCCCAATCCACACCAGAACCTACCCTGGTGCTCAGGAATGGAGATCTCTGCTTCTGTAGCCATCCTTCCTGGAGAGGAACTGTCCCAAGAGCCTCTGCCATGGTATCTATCTGGAGAGAGCCGAGAGCATGCCTCAGACCCCACCCCACCCCCAGTCTGACCGGCAGCTCAGCACAATCCAGAGGCCTTTACAGGAACTGCAGCGGGGGAAGGGAAGGAGCATCCCCTCTCAGGATGGGAGACAGGATGGGGAGAGAAGGTGGGGAAGCTGCGGCTTGAGCTTTGAACCTGGTCTCTCAACCTCAACAGGAAGACTCGGTATTAGCAACAACTGTCTTATGGCTCCCAATTTGGCACTTCTAAGGCCTCCTCTTTGAGGGTGGGGGATGGATTTTCCAAGGAGGAAGGGGACTTGCAGAACCTTCTGATTTGTAGCAGACAGTCTCAGAAAGGCTGGGGAGAGGCTGCAAGTAGGAGAGTGGTCCTTGTTTCCAGGGGAGGCCTTATTGGTCAAAAGACCACCCAGGTGGTGGTGGGTGAACACCAGGTAACCTTAGTCTAGACTTGACGTCCCAAGAAATCCACCAAATGATAGCATTCACCTCTTTGTCCTGTTGCTGTTTGCTCTGAATTCAGCACAGCAGCACATTTTACAGGCCAGTCACCCCAGCCAGGATACTGTCCGGGCTCCTCGGCACATCCCACCGCCTGCCATGGAAAGGAAGGCTCTGTACAGTCCTACCATCGCCTGGGTTCAGATCCCAGTTCCAATAGTTACTCGTTGTGGAACCTTGAGTCAGTTATTTCTCTGAGCCAGGGCTCCCCTGTAACATGAGGATAATAATTAATTGTACCTCACTGGGTTGTAGTGGAGATTAAATAAGACAAAGCACCCAGCACGTGGAGGTGTCCATGTGATTTGTCTCTTTTATCTTTCACTTTTAACATAGCAAATACATAGCAGGTATTCTCATAAATCTGACACCAGCTACCTTGCATGAGTTATTCTCGGAACCTCTGTTTCCTAGATGTTTTCTAGGATCCTTGCCAGCTGCAGAAAAAGTAAGGGTCTGAGATTCTGAGCTTGTTTCCAACAGGCTTTCTTTGAGGCAGAAGGCAGCTCTGTTCAGCAAATCCTAGGGGGCTGCAGAGGACGGCTCCAAACCAAGTTGTGCAGCTGTCGGGCTGCAGAGGCCTGCGTGAAAGACGAGTAGAAGAAGGAAAGGAAAAAGCTCAAGAGCCCAAGAAGAGCTGCAAAGGAAGACAGCTGCAAGTTTGTCCCGAGTAAATCAAATTGTGACGTTTATTGGGCTCTTCCCAGAATAACACCAGCAAGAAAACTGGAACGCAGAATACTCTTTTCCAAGAAGGATCTCAGCTAAGTAGCCTACCATAACCAGGCTTTGTGACTGGAGTGGGGCTGACTTCATGAAAAGGTCATAGGTTTGGAGATACACAGACCTGAGTTTTAACTCTGTCGCCGTTACTTCTTATCCGTGATTTGGGGCAGTTATTTAACCTCTCTGAGCCTCGTTTTCCTTTTCCCTTCACAACAACAAAAAAGGTAAATAATAAAACTTGCAGGGAGGTTGTGGGGATTAGAAATTAAGAAAAGTACTCAATATATAGCTGGTATTCAATCAATAGGAGCTTTATTTATAATATGAGTATGAGCGTAGCACCCAGGGCACATATCCTAGAAACCTCTGGGCCTGGAGCCATTATTTCTCAAGTTTGTACCTGGGACAGTGTAGAGAACTGAGGGTGGGGAAGACAGGCAAGGCTGGGGGTGGGTGGCTAGAGGGGAGAAAGGAGATCAAAAGGCCTCTAAATATCTGTCAAACTTTAAAATGCAAATCCCTTGTCTGTGGCCCTGTTGGGACCAAATCTTCCATTATCACCTTTCTGGGAAGAGCCTGAGAGAAAAAAATGTGAAGTATAGTTTTTCCCTTCATGAAGTGCTTTGGTTTGGTTTGGTGTGATTTTGTAGCCAAGCCTGGATTTCATTCAACTCTGACCTGAGTAGACACTTAAGACACTAACTGCATATGGTTTTCTTTGTGGATAAACCATGAGTTCCTCAAGGGAACTGTCTAACCCTTACTATAGCCCCTGCAATTTGCATGGTACTTGGCATAGAGTACCTGCTTGTTGAATGAATAAGTGGATGGATGGATGGATGGATGGATGGCTGTTAATTCTGGGCATAGTAAGTTATCTTCACCAGCTGCTGACCTAGTCCTCAGGGATCTCCCTATCTACACTTCACTGGGAGCCATGGTTGGAGGTGGAGGGGCGTCCCCTCTGAGGGGGAATCTTCATGAGGGACAACTGTAGCACTCTGAGAAACGCTTGGATGGTGTCTGCCAGTGGCCAGGGCTCTGTGCAGCCCCTACCTAGGCACACACAATGCTGCAGAGCAGCTTTTCCCTCCCATTTGTCCCCAAAATGTGGCTTCCTTATGTGAGTCCCTGTTGGTGATTTATTTCTGGAGAAAGTATGGAATTCCAGGTAAATCTTACAGAGGAGAACTTCAGGGGTAAGAGAGCCAATAATTATGTGATGCCGGGTGCCAGGTCCTGGTCCCCCACCACCATCCTAAGTCAGGAACATGGTACCTCACTCCCTTTCTTCCTTTCCTCTTCCCTTGCTGGCCTTGTTTTTCTCATGAAATAGTACTTGTACGCAATGGGTGACTGGGTTTTTTTTTAAGATAAAAGAACCTAACAAATGTGTCCAGCCTAGAATGCCCTAAAACACATGTCATTTACGAGACTCTTCCTGGACCAACTCACCTGACTTCATCTTATCCAAGAACCTGACAGCCTTCCTTCCCCAGCTCTAAACTGCATCTGCCATTCAAGCCTCCTATCAAGTCACTCACCACTAGGGAGCCTCTGAGGATCACCTAGGTCCTTGCTGACCACTCACTTCTGCATTCTGGTGCCTCTCCTATCACCCGGCACTTATCTGTAGAATCTGTTATTTCAAGAACAGTGAGTCAGGGCTTCCCTGGTGGCGCAGCTGTTGAGAGTCCGCCTGCCGATGCAGGGGAAACAGGTTCGTGGCCCGGTCTGGGAGGATCCCACATGCCGCGGAGCGGCTAGGCCCGTGAGCCATGGCTGCTGAGCCTGCGCGTCCGGAGCCTGTGCTCCGCAACGGGAGAGGCCACGACGGTGAGAGGCCCGGGTACCGCAAAAAAAAAAAAAAAAGAAATAAAAAAAAGGACAGAGAGTCTGGTATTGCAACTAGATTATAAACATCTTGAAGAGAAGGACCGAGTATTATTCCTGTGGGCTCTGCACCATGCCTCGCCCGGACTGAATCCATCTCAAGTTCAATCACAAATTGCAGCATTTGCATTTTCAGGTAAATATAAGCAGCACATCACTTATTTCATATGTAACCTTCCAGCTAAAAATGGCAGGTGGAGTGTGTCGATTGGATGAGGACTGTTAGGGGGAAATTATAAGAAGATAAACTCTTGAAATAAAATGATGATATGATAAAAAAAAATTGCAGCATGTTGGTGGTCAAAGCTTGAGCTTTGGCTTCAGGAAGATTTGGGTTCAAAGGTTAACTTCATCCACTCATTCATTCAACAAGGATGTATTAAATGTGCGCTACGTGTTAGACGCTGCTGCAAGCTCGGGGGATATAACAAAGAACAAGACAAAGTTTCTTCTCTTATGTTGTTACTCTAATGACATGAGACAAACAAGATCTAATTATTTGTGAAGAAAATAGTGGGGTTGGAGTGGGGAGGTGAGGCCGCTACTCAGCTGGCGCGGTCACAGAAGTTCTAGCTGAATGGCGTGGAGGCGCTTACCATCCAGAGCTCTGCCAGAAGTCCAGGCAGAGGGAACAGCAGGTTCAGGAGCTGGAATGTAGGTTGAGCTTCATGGGTTTAAGAAGCTGGGATGAAGTGAGAGAGTGGCATGGACATATATACACTACCAAATGTGAACTAGATAGCTAGTGGGAAGCAGCCACATAGCACAGGGAGATCAGCTCAGTACTCTGTGACCACCTAGAGGGGTGGGATAGGGAGGGTGGGAGGGAGATGCAAGAGGGAGGAGATATGGGGATATATGTATATGTATAGCTGATTCACTTTGTTATACAGCAGAAACTAACACACCATTGTAAAGCAGTTATACTCCAATGAAGATGTTAAAATTTAAAAAAAAGAAAGAAAGAAAGAAAGAAAACAAAAGAAAGCCAGTGCCTCTGGAGCCAGGTGAGCTAGGGGAAAGAGGCAGGAGATGAGGCTATAGGGGGCCAAGCAGGGGTCAGCCACAGAGGACTTTACAGGCTCTGTAGAGGACTTTGGAATTTAGACTGAGAGGGATGGGAAGCTTTTGCAGGAGGGCTGTTAGAAAGTGATTTGCATTTTATTTATCTGGCTGATGTGTGCACCACGAAGGAAGGGAGTGAGTGCTTTGAAGCAAAGAGATCAATCAGAAGGCGCTTTTAGGAGTTCCTGCAAGAGATGATGGTACCTGCCCTTTGGAGGCAGCAATACAGCTGGGAGGAGATGTTTGGACTAACAGTGTGACCACAGGCGAGTTGCTTTACTCCCTTAGGTTGCTTTCAAGATTAATGACAAATGTGCTTAACTGATTTGATTCTTATGGGGCCTCTGGCCTACTTTAGGCACTGTGCAAAGATGATTCAAGTCAGAGATGAATGCTAAAAAGGAGACACTCTTAATTAATGCTCTACTGAGAACTTGCAGACAACCTTGTCTTGAGGATATCTGGCCCTAGTGGTTAGAGCTTTGAAGGAAGGGGACAAAAATTCTGGGATATTTGGTGTCCTGCCTGTCCCTCACATGCTATTCTTTCCTCACACACAAAAATCCCCAACCTCCCCAAGTGTTAACTGTGATAATTATTTTTTAATTCTGAAAATTAAAGTAACTTTTGTGATCATGTCTTGAATGTTCACAATACTGCTTTTCTGGGATTCTGAACTACTCTTAGTGGCCAGTTGCCTATAAATAAGATTAGTAGAAGTCCTTGCACCTCTCTGATGGGCAGTTTCTTTAAAAGTGACACAGACTTGGGCTTCCCTGGTGGCGCAGTGGTTGAGAGTCCGCCTGCCGATGCAGGGGGCACGGGTTCATGCCCCAGTCCGGGAAGATCCCACATGCCACGGAGCGGCTGGGCCCGTGAGCCATGGCCGCTGAGCCTGCGCGTCCGGAGCCTGTGCTCCGCAACGGGAGAGGCTACAACAGTGAGAGGCCCGCGTACCGCAAAACAAACAAACAAACAAAAAAAGTGATACAGACTTAGATAAATGTGGAGTATACAGAAGCCTTAATTTTTGCCAAAGAAACTTTGGAGTTAGACTAGCTCTGGATTCAAATCCTGGTCCTGCTGTTTAATAGATTTTGACCTCGGATAAATTCCTTAGCTTCTCTTAGCCTCATATATAAACAGGGGATAAAAGTGCCTGCCTTTCAGAGTTTCTGAGGGGCATATAGGAGGAATTTGAAGAATCAGTAAAGTGGGCGGGCATAATAGTAAACAAGCAATATATGTCATTTCTCTTTTTCCAAGATTCACTAATACTTTGCATCACTGTGTGAACCTCCTCACACTCTTTACTGCCCAGTATGTTTTGCCTCTCTTTTCTTCATATGTAAACTAGAGACAATTGCCTTCTCAAAAAATATTATACAGGTTATAGTGGAACACATTTTAATGACCTCATTTGTGGACCATCAATGGATTTAGCATATCAAAATCAGTAATGCTAAATGTATACATTAATATATGTCTCTCAAAAGCCATCTGTCCTCAGTGTATAAATGAGGGCAAAGAGAGGCAGAAACATCATTCTCACTTACAAGAAGAGAAGCAAGCTGAAGGCTGGGAAGGTTTGCCCAAGGCAGCTAGTCTCCTTCAGAACTAGGACAATTACTCAGACCACTGTCTCCCAGGTTAAAGAGAGTGTCCTTTGGTCTGTTTCACAGGATGTCAACCTGGTTGTACTGAGTCCTTTGACACCTCCCGTAGAACTATCCCAGCTGTGAAGTCGTGGGGCCTTCACAGGGCCTGGATGAGAGACGTCTGCCTTTGGACACAACCCTGTAAAATAAGCCTTCTGGCATCTGGCATCCACAGAATCAGCATTCTCAGTTTAATAAAAATGTAAATGATTTAAGCCATAATAATTACTTTGGAGCAGTTACTGCAACCAGTATTGGTTTAAAACAAAACAAGACAAAAAGGCAAAGGATTTGTAGTCTATCTTCACATGGATGGTGAATAAACCACTCATTCTCATTTGCAGAGTCAAAGGACAGCCCTTTTAGACGTTATTCACAGCTGAAAGGCAGGTATCTATTGAGTGGTAAATGAAGAGATTTAAGTTATGATGATGCAAACACTATAGAATTCATTCATTAGGTCTTTGATCAGAGAATTCTAAACATACGGGCACCTTTTGCCATTTGGGAGGTCAATATCTTCCTCTTCAGGTCTTGGCACAGAATAATGCTGAGGAAGCCAGACACTTAATCCTCACCAAAGAAGTTCTGCTTTAGTGCTTACAAAAAGAATTCTTCCAAATATTTGCAAAATATTCAGTCATTCTGCACACAGAAGGGTCAGCCTGCCTTGCTGATGACCCTCCCCTCCATTGCCAAACAGACAATTTATTGAATTTATCTGGTCTGGGGCTAAATAAGCTATTTATTCTGGCAATCATCTGCCAAGGTTCCACATTTTGGAGTATTTGGGCTGACTCTGCAGCATCTCAGGTTAAAGGCAATGTGGCAAGTCCTTGCAAGAGGCTAATGCGAGCTGTTAGCTGAGCCTGATAAAAGCTTTTCCTGGCTAAGAAGGTGATAAACGTTGCCACGTTAATCTGCAGATGAAAGGAGGCTGACTTCAGTAATATTATTTAAGCAGTTTTACCCTAAGTGCTACCAGCACAACAGGAACAGTCAGCAGGTGATTTAGCCCCCCACCTTCAGAAAGCAAGGCATCTCACCATGGCATCTTAAAATGACTAAATGGGACCAGTGATCAAGGAACCATCCAAATGGATTTGATCTTTCTCCACAGTCAGTGGAAGAACTAAGACCCTGAATTCATTACCAGGCAATCAGCACCCATTCACTGAATGCCTTCTATGCCAGCCCCTCTGCTAAGTGCTACAGATGCAGAAATACAAGATGTTCACAGCCTGGTGCCCGAGACAAAAATGCAAATCAATCAACACAAAACTACTTATAGCTAATATCTTAGATATGTATAGGAACTAGTATAGATCCAGAAGAAGCTATATAAACCCTTCTTAGAGAAGACCATGTTTACACTGAGTCTTGATCAGTAAATAAGAATTAGTGAAGTAAAGAATCAAACTCTGTGCAACATTCTGGGGGCACAAAATATTGCAATATAGTCCTTACAGAGTTGTTGAGAGGATAAAAAATCTTGTAAGGAACCTTACTTTGCACATTCATAGTAGGTACTCAAGAAATGTTAGCTTTCCCCTTGCCCAGTGATGTATTTATTTATTTTTATAAATTTTATTTATTTATTTATTTATGTTTTGGATGTGTTGGGTCTTTGTTGCTCCACGTAGGCCTTCTCTGCTCCACGTGGGCTTTCTCTAGTTGCAGTGAGCAGAGGCTACTCTTCTTGCAGAGCACAGGCTCTAGGCGCATGGGCTTCAGAAATTGTGGCACACGGGCTCAGTAGTTGTGGCTTGCAGGCTCTAGAGTGCAGGCTCAGTAGTTGCGGCACACGGGCTTAGCTGCCCCACCGCATGTGGGATCTTCCCAGACCAGGCATCGATCCTGTGTCCCCTGCATTGGCAGGCAGATTCTTTTTTTTTTTTTTTTTTTTTTTTGCGGTATGCGGGCTTCTCACTGTTGTGGCCTCTCCCGTTGTGGAGCACAGGCTCCGGACGCGCAGGCTCAGCGGCCATGGCTCACGGGCCCAGCCGCTCCGCGGCATGTGGGATCCTCCCCGACCGGGGCACGAACCCGTGTGCCCTGCATTGGCAGGCAGATTCTTAACCACTGCGCCACCAGGGAAGCCCTGGCAGGCCGATTCTTAACCACTGCACCACCAGGGAAGTCCCTTGCCCAGTGATTTAAAATTCCTTGTCCTTGTTTTCCTTCCCTTCTATGCAGGTTGGGTGCACCTTTGGTACTTAATGTGTGTGAATTGATGAACTCACACATAAACTTTTTTTTTCTTTGTGAATAAAAGTGTTAGTTTCTGCTTTATAACAAAGTGAATCAGCTATACATATACATATATCCCCATATCTCCTCCCTCTTGTGTCTCTCTCCCACCTTCCCTATCCCACCCCTCTAGGGGGTCATAAAGCACCGAGTTGATCTCCCTGTGCTATGTGGCTGCTTCCCACTAGCTATCTATTTTACATTTGGTAGTAATATAAGTCCATGCCACTCTCTCACTTTGTCCCAGCTTACCCTTCCCCCTCCCCGTGTCCTGAAGTCCATTCTCTATGTCTGCGTCTTTATTCCTATCCTGCCTCTAGGCTCTTCATAACCATTTATTTTTTAGATTCCATATATATGTGTTAGCATACGGTATTTATTTTTCTCTTTCTGACTTACATCACTCTGTATGACAGACTCTAGGTCCATCCACCTCACTACAGATAACTCAATTTTGTTTCTTTTTATGGTTGAGTAATATTCCATTGTATATATGTGCCACATCTTCTTTATCCATTCATCTATTGATGGAC